>NW_027137827.1:4211501-4264954 GCF_000149305.1 Rhizopus delemar RA 99-880 | reverse complement strand
ATAAACAACCGGATCTTTTGTAAAACTGAATTTTTTTGTTTTGTGACGCCTCCCTCACACTCCTTGACCTTTACAATCCCAGATAAGAAAGCTATTTTTTTTTTAAAATAAAAGTCATTTTATTATTCAAAGGCCCTCTGTTTTTTAAAATATTACATTTATCTGCATAGTATATAGCACATCATCTATCATGTAACGTCATTACTTTATATCTTGTCTTTATATTATTAAAACACTTGATTTCGCACATTTTGTATACACTGGGGCTGTGTCTAAAAAAGATGGGGGATTGTAGCAAAACCAAAAAAACTTAAACTTGTACAATCACTTATAAGCACTAATATGAGGAAAAAACAAGAGAACAAAGGGAAACACTTGTATTTATGTTATTCTGTATTGTTTTCAGTTTTTTTTTTTAAAAAAAAAAAAAAAAAACTCCCAAAAAGGAATTGTACGTGGCATCTAGAACTTGTTCTTTTATCATAAAAGGTACACCATTTCCGGAAATAAATTGCACAAATACATTTTTTTTTTTTAAAATTTTAAATATTATTTGTTTACAAAGTCCATTTTAGCGCAGGTTGTCTATCGCATTTGTTCGCCCGGACTAGTTCAATAAAGTAAAGGAAAGTGAGGCTAAAAAACCCTTCGAAATCAAAGGTAAAAAAAAAAAAAAGGTCAATGGAATAACATTTGGAACATAGTAACACTCTTAATGCTTTAAGAACCAATTTAGAAGGAGCTGACCATGTCGAGGTCTTGTACAAATGTCTATTTGGTGGTAAAGATTATCTAGTTCAAATAGAATTGAACATATGGTTGGCCGACGAAATATCCAAGGGATAATTGCACGACTTGAACGAGGAATTTTTGTTGGTGAAAGATTCAAAAGAAACGACAAAGAATTTTCAATAGTACTAGGTATTTGTATGTTGAGACATTGAATTGCATGCGCTTTTGTCAGCATTTGATTCGGATGGAGAGGACAGGACCTGGGCTTGCTGCCAGACAGCCATCCAAGGCGCCATCTTATGCATCAGCTACGTTCTTTTCGAAACACTGGCAATCAAAGGATTGGATCAAGTGAGATTGTTAGTCGACGGCAATATAGCAGTTTTGAATCTTCATGTTTTTTTTTTCTTGATAATTCAAAACTTGTTATAAAAGTTTTTTCTTGATAGCCTTGATAGTCTTGATACTGAGTTCTTCCACTGGAGGAGGTATGCTTTTCCAAAGCGAGAACTTGGACAGTTTTTACCATTGCTGGTGTCTGTCATGTTTTATGTGCGACATACGCTTTGTCAGGAGAGCGTCTTCAGGTAGCGTAAAAGATCGAAAGAGAACTTGAGTTTGGGGTATGCTTATTCATTCTTTCATTGTTGGCGAGCGCGATAAGTGACGTACAACTTTGGTTAAAGCTATTTTATATGCACTATATATTCGTCGTAAATATTCATTCTGAGAATCTTCAATTGCTTTTATTTGGGAAGCAATAAACCAACTGATTGCTAATCCATATTCTATGGTATTGTTTCCAATGGGTGAGGCATTCTATTTGGTGGTAATAACCAAGTTTCTATGATTAATAGGACAGATGAGTGTTTTGCTAGAGATAGAATAGGTGTTAAAGCTTGCTTGGGTAACCCAATGGTGTTGAAGAGCATGATATTTAGTTGGTTTATTAGATATAAAAATCAATGCTATGTTGGGAGTTGTTGACATTGTTCGAGGAACTGTGGTTATTCTTGTGCTCATTAGATGTGCTCATTTTATCGTCCTCTGAGTAGAATAGATTATTTACCATTTTTGGTGTCTTGGGCGTCGCGTTGGAATGATGTCTATCCTTTAGAGGAGAAATGGCGGGCAACAGAAAACTTGATGGGTATTCTTATGAATTGTAACTCGAGTTCCATACAATCACTACGATGCATAAAAGAGCGGCTTGTATGTTCTTCTAATGGGTAAATTAGCGTATTTAGAGTCCGTAAGATTTTGGGAGCTACAAGGATCAAAGTCATCTTTGATCGTAGTTTTGAATCATCAAATTTGCTGTCGCAGTTCAGCAGCGTAGTCATTGTGAATCAATAAAACCAGGATATTTCTATCAGGATAATGTATGTCAAGGGTTCGGTTATTATTCGAGATTTCGGCAAGAGAGATGTTGATTTAAACTAGGAAAGGGGACCGTAGCTTGAATTTGTTGTAAAAGTTGTTGCTGGAATTTATCAGTTTGAGAGTGAAGGCGAATAATTTCTGCTCTTGCTTGTTGGAGCTCTTGTGTCAAGCGTTGGATTGTATCAGGGAGAGTTTGCAAGTCGTCTTGGCTATAGTTGATTGTTGGTGTGTGCGTATTGTTAGTTTCTTGGAAAGATCTAGTTTGTTTCATGCCTGTCGATACCTGCATTTGTGGTCGTTCTTGAATCTTGAACAATATGCTTCATTGATGTTGCTTGAAATCATTTGCCACAGCTAACGTAACGGAACAAGAGTTATGGTGGATCTGATTTGGTAGAATCATGACGTCGGAAGTGACCTTGTTGATTACAGTTTGGGCATATTACACGTTTACGCCCTTTACTAGATGTTGAGAGGAGAGAATCAACTTTCTCTGAGGGAGAATGATGGTTTATTGACCTCTGAAGACTATTGCAGTCTATAGGCATTGGATGATGCTAATAAATATCGAAATTGAGTTGTAGCTGTTGTTTTGTAGCATAAAAAATTTAAGACGAGCGTTGAATTTGTTTCCAAATTTAGTAAAAATTTGCGGATTATAAAATACTAAACCGCAATTTGAGAACTGATAATTCGCAATATGGAAAAAATATTTCCGTAATTTAGAAGTTAAAAACCGCCAAAAGGTTTTGATACACTGTAAAATGTTTCAATTTCCTTAAAAAAAATTTAATTTCCCCACATTTATATAAGCCATTTGTTTTTTTTTTTTTTTTTTTTTTTTTTACTTGACCAAAAAACAATATGCCACCCCAAGAGCCAATATATTCATCCACAAGCTTGATAGAAAGAGAAAGTTCTAGCGAATCTCTAGATATGATGAGAAATGACTATGTACAAGGCACTAACAGAAAGTAAGGTATGCCCTATTTAAAAACACAGTTGAAATACTTATCATTGAAACAGATCACGGAATACTGAGTATACTCGGGAACAACTGGTAAAGCAACTATATATATATATATATATATATATTTGCTCAACTAACAGTTTATAAAAAAAGCTTTCCTATGCGAAATGTTTCACAACCGATATTACTACAAGTCCTTCAACATTGACAAAAACAATGGACATCATTTCGTCAATACCCAGTGCATTTATTAGATACGGCATCCTTTTTCCACTTCGATGCTTGAGTTTAAGTACCTCGACTGTGGCATTCTTTACTGCGCTACCTGTTGCTGTGACATTCAAAAGTGATAAGCTTGTTGTAAGTAACTTCTTTCGGCAAAAAAGAAATGAAAACGATCCAAAACTAATTTTTGTTGTACAGTCTCTTTCTGTAAAATACTATTGTAAAGCCATATTGCTTTCTCTCGGCGTAAAAGTGAATTACATAGGAAATAAGCCTACATTGGATTCACCCCATGTTTTTGTCGTAAGTTTCTTAAAGAGAGACAAATATTTATCTTATTGACTTTCTTTATAGGCCAATCATACCTCTTATTTAGATTATATCCTTCTCAGTGCTCACCAATTTCCCCATGCAGTTGTAATGGCAAGACATGGAGGGGCTTTAGGTAACAAGGCGGTTCAACAAAGGAAAAACAATACGATTAAACAAGTGTTTAGGTTTTTTGCAAAACAACGGGTTAAATTATTTGCATTCTTTGACATTTGATCGATCAAACGTGACTGAACGCAAAGATTTATCTGAGAGTTTAAGGAAACATGTCAAGGCACCAGAGAACCGAGGCAACCCAATGATTATATTCCCAGAAGGTACCTGTGTCAACAATAGATATGTCATTCGCTTTCAAAAGGGTGCCTTTGAGTTAGGAGTCAAAGTGTGTCCTGTTGGGATCAAGTAAGCTACTGTCGATCTCTCAATCAGTAACATTAATCAATGTGAACATAGATACTACAATACTTTTGGAGACCCCTACTGGGATACGCGTAAAGGATTTATGCATTACGCTTATTATAGAATGACAAGATGGATAACTCCTGTTGACGTGATTTATTGTGAACCGCAATCACCCAAGGAAGATGAAGATGCTGTAGAATATAGCGATCGAGTGAAGGAAATAATTGCTTCCTCAGCAGAGCTTGAGCAGGTTGATTTCAATGGTATGGCAAAACGTGAATTATTAAACGTGTTGGAAGAAAATAACAAATAAGAATGGTTCACGTCAAGTCACCTTGTATTATTGGATTTCAGAAATATATTTGTACAATAGTAAATCAATATAGAGTATATATTATACAAACACATAAAACCACTCCCTGTAAAATAATAAAAACACATTTTTAAAATATTTCTTAATAAAAGCAGCAAACGCGGAAAAAGAGCGCTCAGGAAGGAAGGAGAGCGTTATGATGAAAGAAATATAATACCCACAGTCAAGTGGGGTGGAGGTGGTGCTATGGTTTGGGGATGTTTTTGGGGAGGAGGTTTCGGACCTTTAGAAATTATTGATACCAGTTCCGTAGACCAAGAAACATACATCAGTATTTTGACCAATAGGTTCCATCCTTGGTTTACAAATGCCACGTTGCATCAGGAGAGGGATTTCATCTTCCAAGAGGATGGAGCTTCCTTCCATATAGATGGTTATGCTCGATGGTGGAAGGAACCCCACCAAATTAGGAGTTTTGAGTACTGGCCTGCTCAAAGCATGATTTGAACCCCATTGAGCATATACGGAATGCTCTTAAAAGGCAGATTGAGAGAAAAAGATCGTTGGTCAAAAACTTGGAGCAATTGAAGGTGGTTGTACAAGAAGAGTCAGAAAGAATGGATGATGAGTTTGCCGACCAATTAGTTCGAAGCATGAAGAGACGATGTGAAGCAGTTATCAAAGCTAAAGGCGGCATAACAGAATACTGAAAATGATTTGATACATATATCCTTAAAATAAACATCTGAGCCTTTCTTTTCTCAAAACTTGAAGTCCCAAGCTTAAATATACATGTATTAATTAGTTTTGAACTTACATGCCATATTTTTTCAAAATACTGTTTCAATATTTTGTCCCAATATTTATTTGGTATGGCTGCAAGTCATGTACTGCATTCTTGTATTGTTTTAAATTTTTGCTTTACTATAATCTATACCAATTATGGCATTGTCAATAATTTTTTTTAATAGGCAGTCCCTTTTGTTTATGTATAAGAGGATAGCCTGTAGTTGTTAGGAATGATCACAAGTCCATATTGTAATAATGATTGACCAATAAAATATGATTTGAAAAGAAGCAGTCAGAAATTCTCCTGAAAAAAAAAAAAAAAAAGTATAAAAAAAGGTCTTATTCACTGTTTCCATTTTTTTTTCTTCCAAGATCATCATTCACTTCTTTCGTGTTTCAAATTTTACGATAACTTTGAAACCCAACCTAAAATTTATTCGTTTTTGTAAACATCCAACTGCTAACAACTATCCTCCAACACCAGCTTATATATCTTTATAAATTCGTTCTTTCCTTACCATGGAAAACGCAAATCAGTCAGATTTAGCCACCACGTTGGCTAATCTTTATAACATGGTCCACCTCCTCACTGACCAGATAGCCGAATTAGTCATCCGTTTTGACTCATTAGAGTCTGCTAACCATCACCTAAACAAGGAACTTGACCGAATGACTGCAGTTGTCAACCAATTGACCGCCTCCAATACTGCTGCAGAGTCTAAAAACGTCAGAAACACATCCCCCACTGTCAACAGTAATACTACTGACCCACTAGCCTCTGAAACTCGCGGCACTGAGGCAAGCCAATATGCTCATCAGCATAATAACAATGTCACGACGACTGAGAAATGGACCACAATTGTTAAGAAAGCTCCCAAATATCGTGTGGTTACCTCTACTCACAAGCGAATCGCTACCGCACGTGCATTCTCCACTCCTTCCACCGAGCTTGCTGGATATGATACTGTCTATATCCCTCGGTCACGTCGTTTGAGTCGCGTTGAAATACGAAGACGATTTCATCGCCTGGGCATCGATACCAATCGTATCATTGACATAAGTCTCCCTGCACGTTCTTGTCGTATCCCAACATACTTTAAACATGATTCATATTCAATTTATAAGAAATCAGAGTAATGAATGCTTTACAAAGATTTATTACAGTCTTTTCTCTATTGTTCGGTCATAACTAATTCCACTCCTTTAACTCAATGCAAGCTTTTAATATAACTCCTGATGCAATGCAACATAAATGAAAGATCAGATCTACTTAAGAAATAATTATAAAACAGTCCACTTGCATAACCAGGAACAGATCCTCACATTAAAACTTATTGACACTAGATCTACAGTTATAATTAATTAAAGTATCTTGAAAAGGATTTAATTAAACCTCCATGAAAATAGTATAAATACCAGACATTATAATATTAAATAAAGATATAACTTTTTTCAGTCTCGTTGAATTTTATAGTCTTTTTTATTCTTACGAGATAACACAGTTCTGTCATTGGGCTCTTGATACATCAGGCCTTCAAATCAGAACTTGTTGCAACTTTAACTGAATGTAACATAGAGATCATTTCCGTTTTCTCTCCATCATCACCTGAGAATATTGCTGATCCTAAATATAACACATGCTCTATTGAAGACCGTACCAGATTAGGACACGCCCTCCATCAAGATCGATGTATTCGCACTTTGAGGTTCATCCGTCCCCATTTAGTTTCTAGCGTGGCACGCTATTTTACTGCTCAACAATGGATTAATGAGACCTTGGCTAATGACATCATTAAAGATCGTGTACCACAACCATTGAAAAAACGCAAAACCGAGGATCCCTCCACCATTACTGATGTCTTTAGCAGATTCCGTCCATCGTCTACTAACAATGATTCTGACGATATGGAATTGGAAATTGGCGAAGAATTTGCGCCTGGGGCCTTTGATTCAGACTCTGAAAACGAGAATGACCCCACGGACAACGGCAATCCAGATCACGTAACGACGCCTAACCACTCATCCCAATGAGTGAGTCACGTCGATCAACAACGGTCAGAATAGGCTCTATTAACTGTCAGAGCTTATCCACACCTCATGATTTAACCAAAAGACAGGCATTTACTAACTTTCTACGCCACCAATCTTTAGATATACTAACCATGCAAGAAACTCACGCTGCTACTATAGAAATACAACAGTCCTTGAATATGCTATTACAAACAAAATCCGCCTGTTGGTCCAATTTTTGTGGTATTGTTTCACTTAACCGCCACGTTACCATCAATCCAATCCTATCCTCTCTTGACCATCGATTTTTGCTTGTCTCAGTCGAACACAACAATTTTCACTTTCCTCCTTTCTATGTCTTGACAATTTATACATATGCAGATCCTATTAAGCGCAGAAAATTCTACCTATCCCTTCTTAACTTTGCTCCATTAGTAACACTCATTCAATCACACAACAAATTAATCATAACCGGTGACTTTAACTACTCCCCAGTGAACGCATCGGGTACTCCTCCATCATGGAGAACTTTGGTGAATCAGAACCTGCTGGACTGTATGGCATCTCCTTTGGATATGCATCCGACATTCCGTCGCGGGACATCATTAAGTACCATTGACTATATTTATGCTTCCCCTTTTCTACATTCACTTTTATGTTCCATTTCAATAGACTTTATCAATAGTTCATGGACCGATCATGCTTTACTATCAGCCTCCTTCCAATTCCGTAGTGGCTCCCATGGTCCTGGACTATGGCGTATGAATCCTAACCTAATGAAGAATGACAAATTTGTCAGCCGTCTCTCTGAGGCCATAGATACCTTTGCAACCTCCCTTCCCTCTGAGTTAACCGATCCCCACTTGCACTGGGAAAAGCTGAAGGAAGAAATCCAACGCGTTGCCCGATCATTCGGCCGTCGTCAGGATTCCTGGAGATATCAACAACTTCGACGACTTCAAAGCAAACGCAACCGAATTCTACGACAATATAAGACTGGTGGTCACTTGAATCATTTACTACCTGTAGTGGAACATCAGATTGGATTCCTACAAAGTGAGATCACCGCGAACAACATTCTTCGTGCTGGTCGATACTGGTGTTATGTTCTGGTAAAGTAAAAGAAATAACAAAGATAAACCAAAAGAATACTTTTTGAGACTGAACTTTATTTAAGACAATCTTCTTTGTTAAAAAGAAAACATTACAAAGTCTACTATTTATATTCTTCTATCAGTTGGCGGGTAAATGAGTAGTTATGAGCGTAGATCCAATCATTGACACGTTTGATTGAATAGTGATCACTGAATCGATTATGAAAATTTTTAATTCGTTGTTTTTATAGATCTTATTGTTCTTTAACTGATCTGGGGGAGTTGTCCCGTCTTCATTGAGAGGAAAGATATATTTATATGAAATACCTCCAGTCAGATCAAAGTTGACTAGGTACCTGATCCATTATTATTCATTTACAGAAATGATGAATAGTAAAGATCATGACTTATTTAGTGTTCATGTTTACTTTATAGAATGAATCTAATAGTGATAGTTTTATATAAAAAGAATATATTTTATTTAATAAAGATTTAAATTATTATCTTTTATCAATTTTAATATACTTCTTTTAGTTGTGATTATTCAATATCCGTTATGATCAGACTCTGTTCTACAACAACTGGCGCGAACATGGCGAACGTTCAGCCGGTTACCTCAAACGTACGATCGATTCCCGTGCTGCGTCTCGGCATATATCAAGTCTCAAAGAATCACCAGATTCTGTAGTTGTCACTGACGCGAATGAAATGCAGGACATCGCAAAACGCTTTTATAAAAACCTTTACTCATGTGAACCGGTATCGCCTTATCACACAGAGACTATCTTAGCTCACATTTTGGAACAGGATAGGTTGACCACAGAGGAAGCAGCCACCCTTATGGTACCTTTTAGATACGATGATCTTCTTCAGGCATCTGCACGTTGTCCTACAGCTAGTAGTCCAGGCAACGATGGTCTCCCATATGAAGCTCTCTCGTTTGTATTTCGCAATGAGTCTCTACAACATCTTGTTCTCCGTGTTTACAACCAAACTCTTTCCTCTGGCATTTTCCCTCCTAGCTGGACATCTACCTGTACTGTACTTCTTCCAAAGAAAGGAGACCTAAACCTCCTTCAAAATTGGCGTCCAATCTCACTCATTAACACTGATGCCAAAGTATTTACACGACTACTCACCGGCCGAATTATCAGCCGTTGCTCACACCTGATCCATGAAGTGCAAAAAGGCTTTATGCCACAGAGATTCATTGGGGACAATGGCCTTATGATGCAATTGGTGAAAATCGAAGCCGAACAACGACAATCTCCTGAGATTGGTCTTCTGCTTGATCAGGAAAAAGCATATGACAGAGTGCACCCCGATTACCTTAAGAAAGTCATGCTCAAGTTTGGCTTCCCATCTTCTCTTGTTTCCACTCTCTGTAAACTCTTCTTTGAAATCAAAATCCACATCAACCTCAACGGATTCATCACTTCACCACTCACGCAGGAACGTGGCCTTCGCCAAGGCGATCCTCTGTCACCACTGTTATTTAACATAGCTTTTGACCCATTCTTACGATCGATTGAACATGCTCCGCTATTTCAAGTTTTTCGATTTCGACAGTCAGCTAACTCCTCAGAACTTCACTTGGTCCCTCCTCCCCCAGTGAAAGTTTTAGCTTACGCCGATGATGTTGCTGTCTTCCTTCGCAACCCAGAAGACTTTCACCATCTATGTACACTATATAACGTTTATGCACAAGCTTCCAATGCAAAATTGAACCTCGGCAAGACAGAAGCATTCTCTCTTTCGGGACATCATCATCCACAGTGGCAATCCTTCTTGAACTCCCATGGGATATCTACATGGCATGACCATGCCTCTCCCTCAGCAATTCGATATCTCGGCTTTGCTATATGTTCCTCAATCGCACAACGGAATGCTTTTGTCAATGACATGCTTCTTAAATTGCAGAATGCATGCTTCCTCCACAGTCTGCGGCAGCTGTCATTTCGAGGTCGCATTACGGTAATGAACACACTGATATACTCCAAGCTATGGTACGTCCTTCGACTGCTCAGTATTCCTCAAGCTACCTTGCAGAAATTTGCCTCCATGGGTTATAAATTTGTTACGCGGAAAGCATTTCCAAAACTTAAACACGAGCTCTTATTCGCAGATCGACAAAAAGGAGGCCTTAAACTTCTTGATCCTTCAAAGCAACAGTTGGTTTTACAGTGGAAATGGGTTAGACCCTTACTATCACCTTCCAGTAGTCAAACGTCACCCAAAATCCTTCTATATTTGATTTATTCCATACAGCACCATTTTAATACAGTTGACCATCCACTTCCATTACTCTTTCCAGCAATGCGAAAAGGGCCTCTAGGCAAACCCAATGCTTTGAATATATTTACTAACATTTTCCGCACAACAGATGCTCTCGCTAAATGTTATCAAACTACACATATATCTCACGCCACCTGTCTTCAACTACCTCTTTCTAGTATTCATCGTTCTACAAATCCTTTACAAGAACCCACGACACTGGTCAAAGCGTGCCTTCCGATCCCTCCTCTCCGGTTGTTCGTCTTAGTCATCGTAATTAGAGTAAGGTACAAGTGTATGATGCCTTTTACTACGATTCCCATCAAGGTTGTCTACGCTGAAAATGTCGAACAGACCTTGAAGCATTCCCAGTCCTGATTGGACGCTTTTTCAGAGCAATCGACAACCATGATATCTGGTTAGAACCTTTCTTTTTACGCAATTTCTTAATTCCTCCAGACCAGGCATCGCAAATCCCGGTAGGTCATATTGATTTTACTCCTTTTGTTGATGGCCTATTACCCTCGGATCTGTTCTCTGTAAAAATGACCACTGCTCGCCTACGACAGGAACTTTCACCGCATTATAAGCTACCCTTCTTCGACCCTCAAATAGCCCCACGGCAATGGAAAGTGTTTTGGAATGAAGATATTCCTTTCAAAGCTCGCGATGTATGGTATCGCTTATTACATAATAAGCTCCCTTGTCGACTGACCTTACGTCGTACACTTCCTACTATTTTTGTTGATCCAGCTTGCTTATTATGCTCTTCAGCTCCTGAAAGTTGCACCCATTTTGTCTACTCTTGCCAACACAAACACCCTGTTTGGGAATACATATGGGACATGTACTTTGATACTCCTTTCAGCCAACCTGCTCTCCACCGTGCTCTCTTCTCTCTTCAGCTCCCAAAAACTAAATTTATGTATAAACATACCTCCTCCTTCCAATACCTTGCTTGTACTCTTCTCGCCATCTGGTCTTCTCACTGGTCTATGACTTTCTCTGATTCCCGCTTTGCCCTTCCTGATGTTATTAAGTTGTTTAAGAAACATGTCACCTCACTCAATACCGTAGAGTATTATTAATTTGTAAAAGTCGAAAGATCCCTCAGATGGCGACTGTCACCTAGACATCTTTTTGACTATAAATATAGCGTTTTATTTTCATACTTTTAATAAAATTTGCCCTAAAAAAAAATTTTTTTTTTCTTCATTCAAAGAACTATCTGAACACTCGTAGGCGCAAGTTGAAAGGTGCGATGATAGGCATTTCTTTGCCTGACTTCGGAAGGGTTTTCTTTAATAAAAACTACCTAACTGGCCAAAGGTTTCGGCTGGAGGGCGGGACGATGGAGGGTTTTTTCGCAGTCCTTTCCCATTGCACAGTGGGGAAGGACTTTTTTTACCATTTATGCAAATGAAAAAAAAAAAAAAAAAAAAAAGTCGTAAAGGTGGACCACAGTCATTGAATCAGTATATATCTTTAAATAGATAGATGCATTTTTATGAGAAACCAATTATTTCTATAAAGATCATAAATATGATATATAAAGAATAGAGGATTTAACATAAACAATTACACACTAATCAATTAATGCTTCGACTATATTAATGAAATCAAACGCTCGAATTCACCAGAGTTATGGCATATATTATAGAATACAGAGTCACTGGTTTTGATCAATGTCAAGGGGACTGGAGTAAAGAAAGAAAGAGATCAATATCATCACAGTACCTTATTTATAAACTCTTACCTATCAAATTCAACAATGGATCCTTTACAAAATGCCAAAATACGATCATATTCAATCACGATCTGCAAATGAGGAGCAATACGAAGAATAGTAGAACCCAAAAGTTTAGTTGAAATTGACTTTTGAATCGCCTTATCCATTTCAAAATCAGTACTAGTTATTGCTTCATCCATCAAGATCATTTGACTACACTTCAGTAAGGCACGGTCTAGTAATCAAAAAGAAGTGATAAGTAATTGTTTACAGAATAAGCACTATAGAAGCAGAAAAATGGATTAACGGAAAGGAAGATTATGTAAGCAATTGAGTTACAAATAAAAAATCTCAAGCTATATAAATATAGCAGACACTTGTTTGCTTTGTGGTCCTAACAGTACTTTTGGTTTGTTGTGTTTTAAAAAATAGAAGGATTATCAAAAATATATTCTTTTATTTTATTATTATTATTCTTCTTGTTTTCATCACCCAAAATCCCTTTTTGAGCTGGATTAGTTATTGAAAATGACCAAGAAAAAGTATAAAGTAAAACTAATACGTTAACTTCAGTTAAATATACTCATTACAATATACACTATACTGTAAGTTTATGTGAAGAGCGCTTTATAACACTAATCAAAACTTATCTCGTTGGATTTTCCCAGTAAATATGACGTTGCAGGACCCTGTTTTTACAGAGTAACTGAGCTTAAAATGTAGGGTGTCAAGGGTCCTTGTCAGAATGTATAAAAGGGATTTCCCCTCTTTTTTTTTTTTTCTTTCTTTTTTTTTTTTCTTTCTTTTTTTCTTTTTCTTATTGTTTATTGTTATCCTAAAATGTCTTACATTATCGAAAATCCACAAAGGTGAATTTACGTTTTAATTTAAACACATTCTCATTCTTTTTTTTTCTTTTTACTTTTACTATAGTTTAAAAAGAAAAGCAGTTGATCAGGGAGAGGTAAAATACATAGTATGCTTTTCTTTATTTTTCTTTTTAAAATCACATTTTATCATAGCACCCTATGAAAAGAAGAAGGATCTTTGTCGAAGATGATGTTGTGGAGGTGGGAGGTGGGGAGGCGTTAGTAGTGATAGAAGAAGAAGAAGATGTTGTTGCTATTGTTGTTGTTGAAGAGGAGGAAGAAGAGGCTGCGGTGGCTCATTCACCCTCTCCCCTTGCTCGCCCACCTTCCCCTCTTGTTCCTTTGGTCTCTCCTCCTATTAGACCTATCGGCCGCGTGGACTCACCCACATTGGAGTCGTACATGTCCTTCTACAAGTATGATCCTTCTTGTAGAAGTTGTTGTACCGGCTCCCGCGCGTTCAAACGGTTAAAGGAGGAGAGATTAAAGCAAAGAGCTGTGGAGTTAGACAGAGAATGGGAGGCATATAGAAGAAAATTAAACTATTTAGACAGCCTCAAGTAACACATGAAATAAATAAAAAGCAAAATTCAAATTTTGTTTGTTATAAAAAAAATATTCCATCTTTGCTACCTGTCTTTGTTTAATGAAATATATGCATATAGCTAGGATATCCTTTTATAACCCAATGCCTATTGCTATATGCTTTGTGCATATGAGCCTTGTCAATTATTGTAGATTTCATAATTAGGCATTGTACTTGGTTATTGAGATAAAAACCAATGCTCAAATAAACACACAGAAAAGAATCATTAAAAGTAACATAGTCTTTGAAGTAAAGTGGTGTAGATTAATTATCCAAAGAATCTCTTCAGCCCTACTACCAGAAAGAGTAAGGCTAAGAATAGGTGAAGAGAAGGCCAAGATAAAAGTGAAGGACATAGCTGTTTACCATCTGATGAGAATTATTAATAACACCATGGACTTCTGAAGACATGATAAGAAACTACTACATCACATGAATAATTGCAGAATTCACCTTTCTATGCTCGTTCTTGATGCTGTTCATAAGCATAGGTATAGTCCATTGTTTGTATCTTCATATTCGTTTTCCATGAGTACTATTGAAGAAACTTAGTCAAAGATCAAGAAGTATATCAAAAGAGATACTTTAAATGATAATGATACATTGACCTCAAGAATCGGCATTACTTGTCAAATGCTCAATACTAAGGATTACTTAGGATGGATCAGACAAAACTTTTGCTTTGAAGAGCTGTAGAGTTTTTTTTTTTTTTTACTTACTGTAATATTGTTATCGCATACATTGAAAACAAAAGATAACTTGGGTCGTTTTATTTTTCTGTTTAAACGCATACTTGTTTGTGTACTTTACAAACAGTACAATAGATTAATTCCCTTTCTTGATATATAGTGTCTTAATAATCAATCGTCATTTAAACTCTTTCAATGCATATTTAATTCTCTTGTCTTGCAATTTTCTCTTTTCCAAGAGTTGTTTTATCATTGTCACATTAAAAAACTGCTCCCAACATAATTCTACTAAAAATCAGACAACCAAGTAGATTATATATTATACGAGCTTAAAAAATAAAGTACATCAAGTACTAAAGTGAAATCACATATTAAAGAATCATCAATTGCTTACACTCCATATAAAAACAATGAAAAAGAAAGGGAACAAGGTTAAAATATATTATTTACATCACAAATAGTTCGTACAACTTGAATGCAAAAAGATCCTTAAGTGTTTTAAGTATAAAAATAAGACAAAGAAAAATTAACGAAACCAAACAATAGTTCTAAATTCAAATACTTTTATTAAAAAAAGATTTCAAGGCTACTTACATTAGTCTGTCAAAACTGATTTACTTGAAATATAAGTTCATAATCAGATATTTGAGAATTGCGATAAAAAGATTCTATTTTAGTGCACAAGTTGACTTAGACAGTGAGATATAACATGTATTCTCACAAATTATTCAAGATAAGCAGTTGATCCAAGAGTCAACCTTTCTTCTTTTATTCACATATTCAGTTGAAGTCGAGATGACAGGCATAGCGACTACATTTTCATGATTTAAACAGACGTTTAACCATTCGCTGGTATCCTTTGGGTAATTACGTTTCTAATTGGAAAATACTCGGTTTTTCACTTTTAATATTTGCTGTTTAAATTGCCATATTAAAAATATCAACGGTAAAATGCTTGTAGTAAAGTGGGATACGTCACTTGATATAGACAGGTCTTTGATTTTTGTTATTCTTGTAATGTAAGGAGTTGGTTTGTCAGCAGCTAATAGTGTTATAGATAGAGCTGCAGTTTGGATTACAAATACTGAGAGGTTTTTGGACTCGTTTTGATTACTTGTAACCAATTCATCTAACATATCTTTCATCACCTTTGGCAATTTTATCCCCTTTTCTTCGATTGTCTTAGTGTTTAGGTTATGTACAGCAGTTTCACCAACTCCATATTCATCTGCATATTCATGTTCGGCTTTTTCTTCTCTTACAATTAGATCCACTTATAACCAGTAAAAGCTCTTGTGATAACATCTTTAGATCCAATTACTCTATCAATATTTTTTCTTCTAGTACTTGCAGTAGTTGCTACTTCGCCACTACGAAATAATAAAATTAATATACAGCTGTTTATACAGATCTTTTTGTTTTATTTTACCGAATAACCTGTAGCGTTTTTATATCATCGAATATGGTATCAATAATCGACCAGACATGACTATTGTACCAGGCTTCTTTTTGGATCTTTTTTAAGTTTCCTGACTCATAAAGTCTCACAAATGAAAATATTGTATGCTTGACCCAATCAAAGTCATGATATTTTTTTGGATCGTAATCATGTTCCCAATCCTGTACCTTGAGAAGCGGCATTCGAAGATCTTTGGTGCTATCACAATTAAAGCCATTTATGTAGTTTGCCTGGCCTGTAGGTAAAGTAGTTATGGGTTCAATAGGATTTTTTTTTTTTTTGCTTCATTTCAGTGATTTCTTCTTGTGTAGAAGGTTTTTCTTTTAAATAGGTCTTGTCATCTAAATCTAAAATCATAGAACAAGAAGGGTGATCTACTAAACAAGACTTGCTAAATTTGTACATCATGTTTTCTACCACTTTCCCTGTAGATAATAGCCATTTATTTTTTTCTTCAAGTCTATTAAAACTTGCTTCCAGAGCTGGGTGAAGACGAAGCACTAAAAAAAAGTATGTTAAAAAACATATAAATAGTTATATCATGGATACATACTGTGCTTATTAACAATGTGTTCTCCTAACGTATTAAGACTATTCTCGTATACACTACAGCATACACAGGTATATTTATCTTTGAAATTCGTCTATAAATTATTTTTTTAATAAAAAAGTTAAGAGCAAGCAAAAAATGCATATCAACTATTGTAAGTCCTATTTGCAGTTCACACCTTCAAGCCCTTAACGTCCCCCTCTCTTGTCCTCTTTTAGTTGTCTATACAAGCCTCTTAGTTCCTGTCCGATTCTCTCTCTCTTCCTCCTCTCTGGCTTAGCAAAACGACTCATTACAAGAACGTTCTAAAAACCTGGACAATGTCCATTAGTTTATCCATCAAACCAAAGATCATCGTCATGTCATGGATTGATGACGGAAAGCGGAGGCAGTCGAGCTCGAACATGGTGTAAAGCTCGGCCGTTGTTTTTTGCACCATGTAGAAAGTTAAGTTCATTCCCACTGCTTGATCGATCATGACATTCTTGCTGTGACTCGCGTCGATGGTGTTTTTGGCAAAAATCCCCAGTCTCACAAGGTCGGCGTTCAGCTTATAGTTATCATTAGCGTCCGTGAATGGTTTGACTTCG
The DNA here is from genome assembly GCF_000149305.1 of Rhizopus delemar RA 99-880. Classification (NCBI taxonomy): domain Eukaryota; kingdom Fungi; phylum Mucoromycota; class Mucoromycetes; order Mucorales; family Rhizopodaceae; genus Rhizopus; species Rhizopus delemar. The sequence continues at coordinate 4,247,960 of NW_027137827.1, read as the reverse complement.
ACGAAGGCTAAAGTTTTGCTGAAGTTACCAGCAGAAAAAACAACGGACCCGTCTGGACGACATTTGGCGAGGTCGGCGCCAGAGTTTACTGCCTCAGCAGTTTGTTCATCGGTGAAATCAAACATGATCTCGCCGTCAGTCCTTCTTTCATCGAATAGTCCTTGAAGAATACCATGGAGATAGCGTGAACAAAGTCGGTGTTCTTCCTGTTTGTCTGTGTGCCAGGGCAACGACCGAAGCAAACGGGTGAAAACCCCGACAGACTGCTTTATGGCAGTTGATTGGTTGAGGGACTCACCAACAATATTATGTATGGCGGTATCAACATCAATCTGCTTTCTAGTTAGTCCACGGTAGTTTTTTTTCAAGACGTCCAACAACGCGGAGGGAAACTCAGATACTCCCCAGTTTAGATGGGATAGACGATCCTCGAGGATTGCACCCGATGAACTATTCAAAAAACCATGTAAAATGGAATCATTTGACCTTTGGCACAATAGGAGAATTGATGACATTGACAGTATATGTGCCGGATGACTTTCAAAGGTCAGAAGATTTCTGTTAAGAATGAGCTCCTTCACATGCATCTGGTAGTTGTAGAATCCTAGGCTAACATTGAAGCCATCAACAAGGTATGGCTCACAGATTGGAGGAGTGATGTTTCTTGAAAGATAATCGTCGATCATACTAATGGTCAAAGCAGACGACGTAGAAACACTTGTTCCCGTTTCAAATAATAGTTCAGTGTTACCCAAATCAACTTTATTCTGTGCGGCTTTTTGTACATGCCATTGTTCCCAAAATTCATCGACGAGTTTTTCATTCTTTAACCATTCATCGTAATCATCTTTAATCTGTTTCTTCTTTTCTTTGTCCATGATCCAATCTTCCACGATGATACTAAAACGTCGCTGTACTTGTAGTCGGGTATAGTATAGATGTTCATTGAAAAATGTTTTGTGATCAAAACGAGCCATGTTTTCTAATACCCATCTAACTTCGCTAGGAGGTTGTCTTTTCTTTTCTTTAGATGCTGAATCTTGAGTCATAGTAGTTATGTAGAAGAAAAAAGGAATGATTACCTCGCTTTTCTTTTTCTCTTTTGCTCTCCCTCTCCTTTTTTTTTTACCCCTTTTGTTTGCCAAATGAAATAACTCCTGGAAATCAAAGACATGTGGTGCTAGAGTAATGCCGAATTAGCACTGTAATACTCGTTTCTCTGTCAGCAGTGTTTAGCGCTTCTTGTACAAATTCAAAGCTGAGCAAGACATAATCTCCATATTTTTGGTGTGAAGTGTTTTTATTGGCCAAAATACTGATGTATGTTTCTTGATCTACGGAACTGGTATCAGTAATTTCTAAACGACCCAAATCTTCTCCCCAAAAACATCCCCAAATCATAGCACCACCGCCACCCCATTTGACTGTGGATATTATATTTCTTTCGTCATAACGCTCTCCTTCCTTCCTGAGCACTCTTTTTCCGCGTTTGCTGCCTTCTACATAAAAGCGCGATTCGTCAGACTGAACAACATTTCTCCGTTGATCTTCAGTTCAATAGATGTGCCCCTGCGCTCAGCGAAGCCTACTTTTGCGGTGTCTTGCAGTCAATCTAGGCTTGTGAGCTGCTCTGTACGATTTGAAGTCAAGTCGATCCACATACGATCGAAGGGTTTCTATGCTAACAAAAACATCCAGCTTTGTTAATTCCACATTTATTTCTTTAAATGAGGCAAAAGGATCCTCTCTAATTATCCTCTTCAAGTGTCTTTCAGTTCTTTCATTTATTTTTAATGGTTGCCCAATTTGCTTGTGAGGTAAAGGACTGCCATAGTCATCAATCTTGGCTTTTATATTTTGTACAGTGGTCTTGTTCAAGCCAACCAGTTCTGCAATCTCTCTAATCGTGTGATGTGTTCTAAGAAGATAAATCCTCCTCCCTCCCATGCTTTACTTTCTTTTACTTCATCTTTAGAGATAACTAAAGGTCGGGTGCAATCTTTGGAGATTTGAACAGACATGTATTTCAACATGGATGAGAAAAAGACAACTTTATTTTGTTATGTGCATAAAATTCTCCTTAATAAATTTCTTTGTACCATGATGTATTTGGAGTGACTGTATATCTTACTGGATAACATCTGTAGATGCATATGCCAACAAACTGACCCATTAGAGAACTTTTGAACAGCAGAAATGAGACAAGCATACGAGACTAAAGAATACTACTATAGGAAATGGTGTAAAGCATACGGTCTGAATAAACTCCATTTCTGGTGACAGCATCAACAAGCACATGCAATGCTGACGCGTCTTATCCACCAACGTCGTCGAGAAAACTGGCATAGGTTCTGTCATCAGATGGCAATTGGGGAGTACACAAAAGCTATTTCTAAACTCAGTCGTATCCGCAAACATCGCACCCTACGACCAACGTTTTCTACACCTCAAGGTTCCCAGCATGCTACAGACATAATGGTTTCACATCTAGAAAATATCTTTTCGGGGCAACTATTAAGGGATGTACAAAGAAACAACATTTATAATCCAATTCTACTCTTTGAGATAGTGCCCAATCACTGCAGAGGATATCCAAGAAACCATTAGAAACTTACCAACAAAGAAAGCACCAGGCATAGATCACCTCCGGAATGAAATGCTACGATCTATACAACGTCTACTGACACCGCTCCTTCTTTCACTCTTCCGTTTGTACTGGATGTGGTCTTACACTCCACAATCTTGGCGTGTTGCTCAAGTTGTCCCGATATATAAAAAAGGCTCCACTGACGAATTGAGTAATTACCGATCTATCAGTCTAACTTCTATCTTTAGAAAAATTTTAGAACGTTACATACAATATAGCTTGCAAACTAACGGATCTCCACTTGACATTGCACAAGGCGGCTTTAGAGAACCCTGTGGTGCGATGGACCAAGCTCTTTGCCTTGCAGAAATTTGCCATATCTGCGTTCACATTATCATAGCAAGCCCGTTCTAGCCTTTCTGAATATAAAATCCGCCTATGATATTGTCGACAGGAACTATATATGGGAGGCCATTCAGCTTTGTATATCATCTCCATTCCTAGGTCCTCTACGCAACTTGTTTGATGAAGTCCAGATAGAAGTACTTCTCTCAAATGCAACTTCTAGGCGTTTCCATCCAAAGACTGGAGTACTCCAAGGATCCATCCTCTCACCCTACCTTTACTCGGTATATATAAATCAACTTCCGGTATACCTACGCCATCAAGCTATAGAGGATGATACACCCCCCCATTATATCTAGCACCACTCTTGAATTGCTTAATTTACGCGGGTGATGTGGCTCTAATAGCCAACAGATCAACAATAGTTGACCTACTACGAAAATGCAAAGAACACAGTATACAGATGGGATACCAATGGAATCCTTCAAAATGCGTCATCTTGGATAACCAGCCACAAACAATAGAATATACGATCTATGACCAACTTCTACTTACCTAGGAATACCTTTCAAACCAGGCGGTCACCTTGATCCGAATAAGCTTGTTCAAAGCAATGTTTACGATGAATGTCCTATCTTCTATTGGAGGTAAATCCATCTGGATTCTCCAAGCTCGTATGCTCTCGATTTTATGCTCAAATAACTCGGCCACAAATGGAATATGACATAGCTATCAACTGCTTCAATCATGCTCAGCTGAAAGCTTTAGAAGAGGCACAAGACAAATGCATATGTAAGATCTCTAGTGCGTCTACAACGAGCCAAAAATCCTACTTGAGTCTCAAAACAGCAGAGAAAGAAACTACACCAAAAGATACACCAAAATAGACTGTAGGAGTAGGTAAACCTACAGACAGCAGTATCTACAAAGACTACAATGACCAAACCAGATAGATGTTTATCCATCGAATGATTGAGGGTCCTCTGGAAAGAGAAAAAGTGACTTTGCATGCAAAGGATTTTGGAATAAATCCTCATAGTACTATGCGTTGGTAGAATCACTACCAAGGAACAGGAAGGTAGCCTACAGAAAGTCACAAAGAAACCCTGGTAGACCCAGCTCCTTCACCCTTGAGCACGAGCAATGCCTTCAACAAATAGTGGAGATACGATGCCTTTTTTTTTTCAACTTGATCATAGCCGAATCTATCACTCTGACTTTTAAATATACACACATTTAGTGTAGAATCAGAGTATTAATCATTCTCAAGAGTACACTTCAGGGAGTGGTTTAATGTTGACTGACAAAAGAATAACCAGTAGATATAATCTCCAAGGTTAGCTTGCTGCTGCTCATTAAGCCTCAATTTTTTGTACTAAACTTATCAAATACTCTAAGGTATTTCTAGTTTGGATATTCATATGGGTATATATACACAGGTATAGAAAGGAGAGGATTGGGGATAGAGAATATCTTTATTATGTATATAGCTAGTGATAACATGTTACTCTGGTCATTGAAATGATTAAGATAATATATGATATGCTAATATGTACTCTGTTTTACTTTGTACCATTGAAAAATCAAGTGAATGACTTTAAGCCGTTTCAGGAACTGGTATAGTTTCGAGAATAGCATTGTTAGAAGGTACTTTTTCTTGAACGGAGCTAATTACAGCATTTTGCCAAGCAAGTACGTTAGGAAACTGCTGCATAGCAATCTTTAAGCCATATGGGGAGTAGGGAACATCCATGACTGCCTTGCGAGCTCTGACTATCATGTTTTGACTTGTCAATAAGATCCAGTTTTATCATTCTAAGTGAAATCTTTCTTTAATAAAAGTATTCGACTTTAGAACTATTGTTCGGTCTCGTTAATTCTTCTTTGTCCTATTTTAAATACTTAAAACACTTCACTGGCGTAGTATCTCGTAGCTCTTCTTAATATCCGGTTTCATGTCTGAAGTTGGGGGTCATTAAACAGCCGATGGTAAGGTCCCTGAGCTCCAAATTGTTCAACTTGAGCTTTACTCCTTTTTCGTGCACTTGCACACCTCAAATCTATTTCGTTTGCTTTTAAGTTTAGTTCATTTAGATCAGTTACTAATATTAAAATGTTAGGTCATACGCTATCGCCTACTGAAAGTCAAGGTATGAAGAGCATCCGTAGCGGTTTCATTAAAACTAATATCATGACAGTGACAACATTAACGGTGGATATTTGAATGTACTTTTTGTTTCTGAAGAGTTAATTATGAATTCAAATGGTATCATTTATATAGTTTCTGATATCATTTGTTAGATAGCTATTTAAACTAAATTAACTATTTATATGACCACTAAGTTACTCATAAACGCTGTAAAATTACTGAGAATCGGGTCTTGTCTTGATGTCTGTCTTGAGATAGTAGTTAAGAACAGGATTGATATTGGAATTCAAAGTATGACCTTCCTTGAATTGGAAGGTAGAAGTACAAAGAGTAAGCTATTTTTGCTTAAATATAACAAAGTTGGTGATATCACTTGATTTATCATTGCTGTAGGTATAATTGGTTTTCATTATATTTGTTTCAATCATAGTAATAATAATATCCCAAACATTGCCGCCATTTTCCAAGGCTGCTTGCTTTCTTTGACCAATTCCAGTAGCACAGTATTTAGCTTTATTGGCAGCGGTAGTATCAAATGAATGACAGAGAGAAGAATAATACAAGTAGTATGATAGATATTTCTTTTTAGCTGCTTTGTATTTTAATTGTTGAAAAAAAAAAAAAAAAAAAAAAAAAAAAAAAAAAAAAAAAAAAAAAAAAAAAAAACACACACACACACACACACACTTTGATCATGATAATGTTTGTCATTTCAATAAAACGTATTTCTTTTACTACCATAGACCATTACTGCAGCTCTTAATAGCTACACAAAAAAAATCCAGTTTTAGCCTGGCATTCATTAATATTGGGCCATTTCATCAGGTGGGATAACATAGGACCAAAAACAATGATATTTCTGCTTGCAGCACTGATAAAAAAAAAGGCAAAAGCAATAACATTTATATTACCACCACTTCTGTTACTATAGAAACAAGCAACGAGTATCTCAAATTCTCTTGTATATGTAAGCATGATAAATATTGTTTCTCTACTTATGATATCTTTGAAGAAGTCAATAAAAGCCAGCAGACCCATTAAATGAAGACTGGGCTTAAGGTTATTATGTTCGTCCAGCCTGCGCCTATATGTTTACTAGGCAAAAACAAAGTTCTGCTTGATAATTGCATTGAATTATATGGCCCGCGATAGGAATTTGGACATACACAATGAGTACTATTCCCTTCTCAGAATAACCTAGCCAGCCAACAGGAAATGATGTACATGAACTACTGAAGATCTGTAGTATGGACAATGGCAGTTTCCATAAACTGGTTACGGGAACGAAGCCATTCAGCTCCCTTGTAACATCTAGCTTACACCAAGATCATAATGGGAACTTTGACCCTCCCACCCATTGTTTTTAGCCCTTAATTAATTCCAGGCTTTTTATGCCGTCTACTTTACTTAAAAATATTATAAAGTGTAGATATTATAATGAGAATTAACCGCTTTGTTTATTGATAATATTTAAAGTATAATCAACAATGAATTGTGGTTCTGCCATTGCACCCATACCAATATCACCGCATGCTAATTTTTTACTTATAGGTTGTATGATTTGAAATTTTAGTATGGTTGTTAGCACATCCAAATGCCTTATAGTAAAAGGATGTGTCCACATACTGGTGTTCATTGCAGGGCAAGCAACTACTGGCTTTGTTACATTCCAAGCTCGAAGTACACAAGTCTACATCATTTTTGTTCAGTATAAATATTTCAGCGTCTCTTTTCTTTACCAATAAATTATCGCATAAGCCATTTGCAATCTTTCCTAATGTATTTGCATCCAATGGAGCAATAACCATGATATCAGCCCAGTTTCTTAACTAAACAGTTAAATAACATTAAAAAAAGCGGCCCTTTATTGATGTCATCCTTACTTCTATGTGTAATATAGGATCTGATATCTTCTCCCAGCTCTGTTGTCATCTTATTATTATTATGTAAAAAGAAATTTCATAATATTTACACTCCATTCATCATTATCTCTATATATCTCACAATCAATTATTTCGTCTTTTATAAAGAAATGCGCAGCATCAGTTAACACAACTTTGACATTGATATTTGGATACTTTAAATTGTGGTTTGTTTCAGTTTAAACGTTATTTTTTATTGTCAAACCCAAGAAAAATTACCTGTTTTAAAATATTAACTATCAAAGGTATTTTAACAGTAGCAATGCTACCAGTTGCTCCAATCAAGATGTTTGGCATTTCTAATAAGTTAATTCAAACAGGAAGCAAAAATCGCATTTCAGAGCATTATGTATCAAACTCAGACACCTGTCAGATGATTGAATAGCAAGAAAAAAAAAGGAAGATTACAAATCATTTCGTGACATCATAAGCAGCGCCAATCATATATATTCAATAATTTTTACGCGTTGACCTCCTTTTGCACTATTTTCAGGAATAAATGTCGCATTAATTGCTGTAAGATTTCTTTAAATATAATCTTTTATTTAAGATCCAATTGAGCGCAAAAATATTATAATAAACGTCCGCCCGGACCAGATCAATCCTTTAGGATGTTCATGCTTAGAAAAAAAAAAAAACTCTTTTGGGAGCAAGAGTAAAAAATGTGAAAGGGAAGGAATGAGTGGAGTTATCAAAGAAATGCTAAAGAAATTGGCTTAACCATATAAGAAGCTTTTGACCGTGGGGGCATCTGGCAGGGATCAGTTTGTCATGGTGTAGCTGATCTAATTCATGCAGTATGGAACAGATAATCGGCCATCGCTTGCTGTAAGACTTGTAAGATGCGACATCCATTCCTGAAAATAGTGTACATCTTGGTCGCACAAAGCACTAACAAATGATCCCAGTTAATCAACCTAGGCAAATCCTCCAAATTCACAAAGAAGACAGTAGTCAGTCACTAAACAGCTAATCCGTACGTTTCTGCTCAGTTCCCTACTTCAGGCTTTGTTGTCATTATCAAACTTTGCACGGATTACAAAACAAAAATAACAAAAAACGAAAACAAAAAAAACTTGATTATAACTTATTTATCACTAACAATGGTGTACGCCTTGCGACACCTGAATAAAACCCTCTTACAAAAAAAAAGCTCAACATTTTTTTTTCTTTTCTTGTTAGGATTCCATTGAAGAAATGGTTTGTCCGAAACAATTCATTGGTACAAGAGTAACCACTGGTAGTTCAGCTCAAAATTATGATTTTTTACTTGCAAATCTGTTAATGAATGGACGTTTCAACGCTTTTTAACTTGGTTAAATCAAGATTCATGCCATATTCAGTCACATCTTAGAGAATACAGAAATAATTTGAACTCTTTGAGCAAAATGGAGACTTTACACAGAGATTTGAAAAGTTATATTGGATCCCTTAAGAATCAGGAAGTATAATAAAATATTAAACAATAGATTTCTTTCGTTTAAAAAACATACACGCTTATTTTAGTTCACAGACGAGGAACTGCAAAGTTTGTTGCCACAAAGCAAAGGTGTTTCAGAAAATAATATTACTACCAAATTTCAAACGCCTATAATAATTAGTGCGAACGATAGCACGAAAGTTATAGTTAATAATGTTGTCAATGTACCTATCTTAAAAGTTTATAATTATATCCGTGCACTCATATTTATATGCTTATTATAGAAAAAACGAAAAGTGGATGAAGTTAATGAAGGTATGAATGAATACACTATTTTGTAAATAGCCATTAATTCCTTTTCAATTGTATAACAAATTTAAGTTGGAATAAACTCTTCAAATAATGACACCTTTTCCGCTGTGTAAGTCTTCTTATAAAATTGGTAACCCCAAAATAGATCTGAAATATTAGGATCCTTTTTAGAAGAAAGAAATATGTCCTTTATTAAAATGTATTCTTTGTGTATATTTATATATTCTATTTCAAAAGGCTTGATCATAATTTCTTTGTCTTGAGATGCAGAATAATCTAAACTTCTTTTGGCTTGGGGTTTGAGTTGGGATCGACGCTTTAAAGGTTCGCTTGCGCATTCTATATTTGGAGGGTCTATCATATTGTATTCCCATTGGATCATCTCTGTATTTAGTTTCTATTTCTTTGTTCATAGAAATGATACTGACAGCAAGTTACACAATTGATACTAGATATAATACTGAATATATTATCAATGATGTGGATGTATTACCGTTATGGAACCAATATAAGGCTGATGTACACGATCTTTTAATTACTGGAACAGCTACAGTGGAATCAGATGTTCAAAAACTTTTGTAAGTATTTGCTTTAGTTATGTTTGTTTCCTTTCTTATTTGGCTAATATTTGTTTATTTAGATCACAAGTACATATAATGTTATTAAAAAAAGATGAAATTGCCCGACTTATTAAAGTTGTTTGGTACTGATTTGGGGGATGGTTTAAAGCAGAAAAACAGAAAAGATTTGAAGATCGTAGATAAAGGATTGCCTCTGGATATAGAATACAAAATTAGAGATACCATAAATGTAAGATGTTATATGTTGAACTTTTTAACATGTGTTATAAATCAACAATATTGTAATAGAAACTCTAGAAGAAAAAAATAAACTCCAAACAAGTAGCATCATAAATAAGCTCTCTCTGTACCAATGGAATCAATACCGTCGTGAATGATATGTTATTGTTAGAAACCTGTAAGTTGAAAGCTTTGTTTTGTTCACAAAAATAAAAATGGAGATTTCAATAGAACCCAAAGTTACCTATGGCTTTATTTAATAATATATGTCCAGAGTTTGTATACTTTTCACAGTGTAGACATTAATATATGTACTATGTGGATGGCGAAATGCCCATAACATTATGCAGATGGTTAAATGCTATATTCTATTGTGCAGATTTTTACATAATTTAATATAAGCACTTGCTCCTCATTCACCAGTCTATTTTGGTAGATATACATATATGTTAATAGGTCTAAATTTCCATATACTCATACTATCAATCGTTAATAATGCTTGGTTGCTATACAATGATTATATTTGGAACACAACAAACTTTATGCAATTGCTCTTTTTTTAACTCACTTGATATTATATTATACAGGATCGAACGAGTTCCTCACACAAAAAGCAATGTATTAACTCAAGAAAGCAATCTATGTTGTACGTACGTTGATGCTTTAATTAGACCGTTGATTGAAAACACTGACAAGGATTTGTTCTTAGTTTGGTAAACTAACAATATATCTTGGGTTATTTAAATTTTAACTTAATGTTCATAATTATTTCAATATAGGTCTAATGTTAAAGTACAGGAACGTTCAGACATTTCTGGAATGGTATTGGTAGATTCCAAGTTTGATTACTCAATTTCTGTTGGTGAGGTGAAAGGTGAAGACAAAAACAAAGACACACATGCGTTACTATGTGATTTGATGAAAATTGCCTATTTCAGCAAGGAAGCAATTGACGAAGCATCATTCAAAGGCATCCTAGGAATACATGTGGTTAGTATGTAATTGGATTAAGGTAAAATAAGTGAATAATTGGTTAACAAGCATTGAACAGGTTTTCAAGTCACCTTATATGTTACCACATTGCTTGCAGAAGGCTTAGATACTATGTTTGAAGTTGCCTCAATCTCTCTTCCTTCATCTTTAAGTCAAATGAAGTCCTTTGTTGCGAATATTGAAGATATACTATCAATCAAAGCTGTCTACAAATAATGCATGACAAGAAATGATGATGCTTCACGATTAAAAAAGCAAGGTGCCAACTATAAAAGATTTCGACAATTTGTGAAAGTTGAAAAAGATAGAAAGCTGAATTGCACTTTTATATTGAACCGTTGACGCAATAATTATTATTTACTGATTAACCAAAGCATTGCACATTTTCATATTATAGAATCTCATTCCTACACTAGCATAATCAATATGTCCAATAAATAAATTAAGTTCTCAAAATCTCTACAGTGCTCTTAAAGAAGAGCGAAAGAATCAAGGCATTGAAAAGCGAGATGAAGAAGAACGGGGGAATAAAGAAAGAGATTGCGGCAACTATAAAGACAATAACAGAGCAGATAAGCAAGGACAATCTGGATATATCGTCAAGAAACATTGAAGATATGCCTAAAGATTCTTTCTCCTCGAACGATTTAGATATAATCCGTAATCTTTTTGACTCATATTCGGCAGATTATTGATTTGCAAAAAGGCTTGATCTATTACGACTGCAAAGCTAACCCTCTGAAGCACATAAAAGCGTACTATAGACTATCAAGCATGCGCAAAGCGCTTCAAAACAAACCATTCAATTGCTTCCCATTAAGAAATGGCTTCATACCATTGTACATGGCGATTGATACATATATTATAAATACTCAAATCTTGAAGAATTCTATCATCAGCCACTTGGATAAAGAAGTAGTATGGGGAGCCGCTCTTGATGTTACATTAAAGGTGATGAAGCCACAAGGAGAAAGAAAATCCATAACGTTTACAGGTACGATATACACAGATGGTGTAGATGTGTCATTGCTAAATCAAAACTACGATACGAAGAAGAAAGGTGGCAGCAGTGGCGGAAAGTCAAAGTCTATTAAAGCAGACGAATTCCAGTACGTTGAGAAGTTCGGAAAAGAAGAGTTGTTGGCTGGTGTTGGCAAATGTGTATTAATTGATCCTGGCCGTCGAGACTTGCTTTACTGTATGCATGAAATGAGCACTGTTGAAATAAAATGATTTACAGATATACAAGCAACCAAAAAGCAATCGAGACTAAACCCAGAAAATTCAGGAAGCTCAGGAACAACTTGAAGAGAGACAAAGTGATCGCAGCCTAGCTTTCCCTATTACATTTCAAATCTTCAACTGTCAACAAAGACAGGTTTATCGAGTATCTTCAAGAAAGAACCAAAGTAACCCCAGCCATGAAAGCGTACTACTTAAATGAAGATTGCCCTACAAAAGAAGATCAGCATGCCGGTAGTTTCTTACCCTTTAAAGATATATTTGTTAAACTCAATTCATTTTCCTTGAAATAGATATTATTCATACTTGGTATCTTATGATAGTTGCTTTTTATACATGTCTTTTTTGTTAATTTTTTTTTGGTCACTTAAAGCATTCCTGAATTATCTTTAGCCGGGTTCTTACCAAATTAGGAAATGCACTGATTAGAAATTTTGAGAACTTTATTTATTGGATAGGTACAGTATTAATGAAGTTGATTCTGACAGAGTAATATATTAGGTATTTTTGTCGTTATTACTCAGATTTTCTTAAGTCTGAATCAAGTTTGGCGACCTACAAAGAGGCTCTTTGAGCATCAGCATAATGTATTGTACTGTCTCTCGGTACTCTATCAGCCAGTACCTTATTTGTGTAGAAAAATAAAAAATTGCTGATTGAAAAAGAAAAACCTCTAATTGGGTGACTGAAAAACTGAGCTGAAAAATAATACTTTTCTAATTGGCCAGACTTAAAACTTCAAATAAATAGCATCGGGAACACTGGAATAGGAAAATTATTTTGAAATAACCAAATAAAACATACAGCCCGCATAAGCTCATTATTGCGTAGTTGACACCTAAAAAAATAATACACCATTTCTAGAAAGTAAAATCGCATTTCTACAAGCTTTATAATACAATATATACAAGAAAGCGACAAGTAAACACGAAACTTATTTCTGAAAATAGTATAATTATTTACAAAAACGGATAACTAATTCTCAAAAAGAAGTTAGTTAGTCTTGTCGGATATCTTATTGCCCAAAGGTAGTTCCGTTGCCAAGGATGAATGATGAAGAGGAAGGAAACAATTAGGGAAATAAAAGTTCTGATAATAGAAAAGCTAATTATAAGGAAAGGATATCCATTTTAATGTTTTATGATGGTTACAATCATACTTTTTCACTTGATATAGTTAACTACTAGCTTGATTTCCAGTTCATAGTTACCAAATTCTAATGAAAAGTATTTGCGTGTATTTTAACATGGGATATGCTCCCTTTTTGTTCTTATGACAACAAATAAAAAAAAAATGAATCACAGTTCAGTATTTCTGATACCAACTCATTCATTGTAAATATGCATAAATATACGCTCACTCAGCCCAATTTTGACAAGCATACAATGGATACTTGCAAAATAATAGCCAAACAAAAAAATTCAGACCTTGTATGCTTTAAATAAAGTATTTTTCTTGCTGAAAATATGTAAATTTACACAATACTTGGCAATAACGATTAAATATTAATTAAATTCCTTTAACTGATGAATTCGAAGCCCTTAGTTTCGGTGGTACATAAATTCTTGTTGCTTTATTAGATAAAAAATCATCATCTTCTTTTCAAGCAAATACACAAACGCTTTTTCATTTTCTTTATCAGTTGAAAGAAACAAGACTTGATCAGTTTATTTCTTTTTTTTTTTGTATTTTTCTTATATTAACAGGTTCCAGGTTGATTGCCGGGTAAAATCAAAAAGGTAACACAAGTTTAATTATCAGCATGCTTTTTTGTGAGAGAGGATTCACAATTGGGTTATTTAGTATGAAAATACCAGGTCCCGCGTTTGGCGATCAATGACTTAAATTTGGAAAAACTGTATCACGTCATGAAACTATTTTTAAAAAATAGCCTTTTTTTTATAAAATAAAAGACAAGCCAATATGTGTATGAGCAAAAGAAAACAAAAGTAAATGGGCTTAAAAAAACATGAAAGTTAATCGAAACAGATTCTTTCAAGCTAGAAAGTAAACGTCTGCGATCAATAAAATAGTAATAATCCTAAAGTGTGATCCCGGTACACAAAAAAAAAAGAGCCAAGAAAATTCACATATGAAAGGATTCTAGTGTGTTGATCTCCTCATGGGTAATTTTTTTTAGTAACAAAAAAACCCTTTTATACACTCTTTTTTTTCTGTCCGCAAAAAAAAACAAGACTAGCTAAATTATTAGACTAAAAAGAAGACATATGAATTAAAAATAGCACGTTGAACTTTGGTTTGCACTAATCTAAAGCAGAATTTTAATAAAATGTAGAAAAAAAAATTGCTTTGGGCTTATTACTTCTGGGCGCAGTATCTACCACTCTCCCGATATGTTATGTTTCTCTTAAAAAGGGGAAAAATCTGAAAATTTTCAGGAGGGATTAGACAACACAAAAAAAGAAAGGGGGCGAAGGGGGTATTGAAGTCAAACAGAAATCAAGGATGAGGAGTGGAACAGAAAGTAGAATAAGTAGCCTTATCAAGTCCAGATTTCAGTGATTCAGTGTGACGCTTGATCTTCTAAAAATATAAAAAAGCTTGAGTTAAAAAAAGGAAACGATCCATTACTTTTAAATCTCAATTCTAATATATTTTTGGGATCAAACATATACTCCGCTTAGCTTTCTTTTTTTTCTAAGCTTTTATTGTGTGTTTTTTTGGATATAAATTGACTCAACTGAATCAGTTTCCTTTTTTTTTGTTCTTCTTCTTTCAACTAAGTTTTCCTTTTTTTCTCCCTTTTTTAAAATAATCATGGTCTGGAAAACTGCCATCTTCTCAGCTGTTGCTATTGCCAGTGTTAACGCTGTTACAACCAATTTCACAAGTAAAACAGATCCCACCAATATCACTATCCCTGCTATTGAACAAACTACATCTCACGACCCTGCAAAAGAATGTACTTATTATCAATCCCCTTATACTATTAACCAGGCTGAATGGCCTACCAGCTGGACAACTGCTACTTCTAACGGAATGAACACAAGTGCCGAGTTCCAAGCATTATATAACTCTATTGATTGGACAAAGGCCCCCAATTTCCCTGTCAGAACCCTCAGTGCTACCACTGGTGGTCTTGACATGACTGGTTATGACACTGCCACTGATCCTGCCTGTTGGTGGTCTAGTACCACTTGTAAGACACCTAAGACTGAAGGTATCAATGCTGATCTTTACGCTTGTCCTGAACCTGATGTCTGGGGTTTGGTAAATATAATTAGTTTCTTACGTTTGTGCAACATACTAATTTCGTTGTCTAGACCTTTGATGATGGACCCAACTGTTCTCACAATGCTTTCTATGATTATCTTGAACAAAACAAGTTGAAGGCATCCATGTTCTACATTGGTTCCAACGTTCTCAACTGGCCTTACGGTGCTCTCCGTGGTGTTAAGGATGGTCACCACATTGCTGGTCACACCTGGTCTCACCAATTGATGACTACCTTGACTAACCAAGAAGTCCTTGCTGAACTTTACTTTACTCAAAAGGCTATTAAATATGTCACTGGTATTACTCCCAAGTACTGGCGTCCTGTAAGTTTTTATAGTTTTGAGAGAAAAAAAAATACTAAAACATACAACAGGCTCAAGGTGATATCGATGATCGTGTCCGTTGGATTGCTACTCAATTGAACTTGACCGCTATTCTCTGGAACTTGGATACTGACGATTGGGCTGCTGGTACAACTCCTGGTATCACCGCTGAAACCGTCAACCAAAACTATGAAGACTTCATCAAGATGGGTTCCAACGGTACTTTTGCCAACACTGGTAACGTTGTCTTGTCTCACGAAATCAACAACATGACCATGACTTTCTTCATGAACCACTATGAAGAAATCAAGAAGGCTTACACCCACGTTTTGGATGTTGCTACCTGTATGAACATCACCAACCCCTATCAAGAAACCACTATTACTTTCCCCACCTTTGAACAAGCCATCAATGGCGCCAGTGTCTCTACCTCCAATGGTTCATCTACATCTGCTGCCAAAAGTGCTGGAACTTCTGTGCAATTGAATGCATCTCTCTTAGTTGCTGCTCTTATGGGTCTCATGGTCCTTGCTTAAAAACCCTCCTTTTATACTTTCTAATTTATAATTTTATATTTAAAATATAGCAGCAACAAATGTGTTAAAATTATTATTGCTTTTTCATGTACACTTTCATTTTCATAGAAATTAAAAAAAATTTGTAAAAAAAATATATAATTTTTAGTGTTTTCCCTTTTGAATCTTTAATGCATATTGATAAAAAGCAAAGCTATTAAAATTATAGTGCAAAATTATCGTCTTTTTAGTTAAATACATCAAACAGTGTTTTGTTCTTAAATGCACGTGTATTAAAGTGTTTTCAAAGGTATTCAGGCATAAGGGCTTGCATATAGGAGTGAATATTCTAAATTATCCTTAAGAAGTAACAGAAACCTCCTTGAACTTGCAGACAAATCGCAATAGAGAAAAGGGGAGAATGTGGGGCGTCAATAATGTCCCCTCATAGGTATGAATCAAGAACATAAAAGGAAGGTCCATATTCATGAAAAAAACGGAATTGAACATTTTATGCGTTAGATTGAGGGCAAGAGCTTAATCTTCATAAACTAGGTTCTCCTATTTTCAAAAAAGATCAAGACTTTCAAAAATTATGATTACAAATGTACATGAAAAATGTGAAAATACTTTGAAAATGACTTACTAAGAATAAGATAAAATAAAGAAAGCTCAAAGGGGAAAAGAACAATGTGCGTGTCAGCAGGATGAGATGATTTTCATATCGAGTCTGCGAATAACAAAATATAAACACGGGCATAAGTGCAATTTTGGTTTGGCCAAAAAGGCGAGGATCTTTCTGCCTTCCAGTGAAAACTAGTCCATGAAAGACATGACTGTGTACAAACAATGAGTTCTTGGTCATCCATCTCAATAGTGCTTAGTATCTGTGTAGAAATTTAGAGAATAGCACAAGAGTAAATGTTGAACTCCAAAAGCAAATGGTTGGACAGGAAATGAATAGGGTCATGATATTCTAGATATGCTGATTTATTGGATACTAGCAAAATGAAATGCGCTTTAACCTCAATGCTATTAAAATATAAATAAAATGCATCCAGAGAGGCATTTTGTTTAAGATATCGAATATTCTATGATAAATGCGCATATATATCAAATGTCATATAAGTTGATGTTAGCTGCCATATAATTAAAGCTTATTTGGAGCAGCAGTCGAGCAAACTGATACTGTTTTATAGTCAACTCTGCAAACGATTTGATATTTAGTTTTCCAATATAGAATAGGCTTGGGTTTTTATCTTACTATGTAAAAAAAATAGCTTAGCTTATTTATAAAATATAATAGGAGCCATATGTTTGAAAGCAGTATGAGCCAAAAAAGCAGTGTAAGCGATTGAACATACTAGTCAAAATCGCGTCTATCCCTTTTGAATATGGTAAACTGCATTGTAGTGCTAGTGACCAGTTGTTTGTCGATAAAAGGAAAACAATCAATAGTGAATCCCTAATGTGTTCGCCAGATAGCTGAGGCCACGGAGTAGTCGAGGGTTCAGGTATCAGCATTATCCGCAAAAGAAAACTATTAAAACGATCAGAGAATAGAACACATATCGCCTTGAGAGAAAGTGAGATGTGGGTTAAAAAATTGAAAACATCAATCCATACCCTCAATTTACTAGATCAACACACAAGGAAGTGCCGCAGTTCTTTAGTGTTGGCAGAGTAGATTTCACACTGTGAAGAGGAAGAATCTTTACCAAATTTTGAGAGAAGTGGCTGGCTATAGGGTTTACTGTAAAGTAAAAAAATACTATAAAGTCAGGCTTTCAGGTGAAACGGGCAGTTTCCAGAGTAACCTAATCACACGATTCCTTTTTTTTTGCCTCTAACCGCTGTACAGGCATGTTCATTCGTATGTTTTTACTTTTTACATGAATGTTTCATTGGGGGTCTTCCACCCTCAGGCGTTTAATAACAATGTTAGTATTGGGCTTGATAGCATCATATTCGACTTCCACCTGAAGGCATGAAAAGAATTTTATTGGGTCGCTTACTAGTGCTCATTGATCTCCACCAAATCATTCCTCAGGATAACTGATCCTATTTTATTTATACGATGCCAGCTATCTCATATTCTTTAATGGTAGTATACATGCCTCGTTACGAGTACCGGCGATATTACAAATCCTAGGCCTTGAAACTTTGGCAAACTATAGACCTCCTATAATAGCACAACTAAATTTTAGAATGTTCAAATCGTTTAATGTAACTCGTGCTATCAAGCTTACTATCGGATGTCATGGGTTGTTTAATAAAAGCAGCAAAGGAGCAAATACAAGATGAGGGAAAAGGATGGTTTTAAGTATTTAAACTGCCATGATCCCTTTTAAGTGGTTTTAGAATCTAAAATCCAAAAACATTACTATGGCTATATCATGGTCTTCAATAAAGCCCGAGCTGCTCTGGCGCTCCATATTAAAAAAAAAAGTGACTGTAGGACATTTTATTAAACACGTAAAAGTAGAAATTCTTGTCTACAAATATTAATTCAATTAAAAAAAAATGAATGCTTGTCATTTATACTTCTTTTTTCTTTCTTCGACTAATCAAGCGACTTAGTTCATCCGGTTGATTATGTATTATTTCAGCAGTAAGATGAGAATCGACTATGGCTTGTCGACTGCGCGGTATCATTTCCTTGTAATAGTCATCAACAGCCTTACTTAGTGATTTTTGACTAAAGACAATATTTCTTATTTCATTAGCCAATGAGCCTGCATCCAGAATAGCTTGATTCGCACCGTTTCCTCTAAACATGGTCATTGGATGCGCTGAGTCTCCCGTCAAGACCACGCGACGGTGAGGGGACATCAAAAGATCATAGACAGGCTCTCTTTCTCGAATGGTGATTCTTTTGACAGGCATATCATCAGGAGTTCCAACGATCAATTGTCTGTAAGCGCCTTCATAGGCTGAAGAAGCCCATGATTTAAGAGTATTCAGGACTTTAGTCTGATTTGAACCATCTGGAGCGATGAGTAAAGGTTCTTGATCAGTGCGACTGAGAAACCAAAAGACCTCAAAGGGCTCACCACGACTTCGGTCAATTCTATTCAACGAGAAAAATAAACTGAAACTCACATCATCCGTTGCCTTTCCAACAACAATCGTGATCTGATTTCTTTTCTTTGCGATCCGTTCCCACTCGCTCTCTGTTATCCAACGACAGCAGGCATACCCATGGATAGGGTTGATCTGTGTGAGCTGGTTGAACTTTTCATCTCCGAGCAATTGACGAGCGATGATAGACAAACAACCGTCTGCGGCCACAAGAAGGTCTCCTACCGTACGTGTTCCATCCTTAAAGATAACCTCAACTCGATCTTCAAATTCCTCATAGCGACTCACCTGCTTGTTCCAGCGAACCGTCTCCTATGCACCCTTCAAGAGCCAATTTCTAAATCGTTTTCGATTGATACGATACCCTTGATAGGCAGGCAATTCAAATGAAGCAAGTTCTAGGTTTCTTTGACTATCAAAGAACATGAAAGATATGCCACCAGCATTATTTTCATGATCCACTCCTACTTGTTTGCCAAAATCTTGCAATCGATCCTTTGACATGTGTTCCTTGAGGGCTTTGAGTCCTTCATGGAAAGTGGTAGAGAAACCCTGATGACGTGCATCTGGATCCGAGTCTCGTTCAAAAACTTCACAGCCAATACCTTGGCTCTTTAAGACATTGGAAAGCATCAAGCCACTAAGGCCACCACCAACAATCAAGACTTTAAACTGTGTCATTAAGAATAAAGAAAAGAAGAAGAAAAGCAAGTTTGTTTAATAAGGTTTGTAAAACAAACCAAATCTGATGTTCTGTAAGACCTCAAGTTTGGTGCAAGATGAGTATTACTTTTCTTTGCTTTATTTAGTCTATTTAAACCAGTTAATGAATAAAGGTATAACGAACAGAAGCTGTCTTTTGAATAAATGTATCCTTCTTACTTAACTTATACTCTTTTCTTTCGATTTTTTAATTACACACATTTGTGTCTATATTTCTTCTCAATCTAGTCTTCTTCTTTTTTTCTGAACCAGACCATATCAGATTTGTCTTACCACTGTGTAAGGGTATAATGCTACTTTATTATACACTCAGATTGATATTTGTAGTTGTCAATGAAAATTGAGCTGCTTCTGTGTTTCTTGTATACTTTAACATATTATAATTTTGATGTCGCTGCACACTTAAAAAATCGTCTTTTATGGCTATACATTGCACGAGAAATTCCTTTTTTAGAAAAATAAAAGATCTTTGAAATACAAAAGAAAATGCATGTTGTACACAACTTTAAGTCTCGTTTGAGATATTTTATTGCATAGAAACACTCTATAATTCCTTCAATATTGGTAGACTTCAAGTATTTTTTGTGATCATTAAAGGTATTTTTGGATGGAAATTTCGAAATAAAAGCTAATAAACGTTGACGAAAAAATCTCTAAAAATATAACCAATTAATAGTGGATCTATGTGGGACTTCTTCATGTGATGGCGAAAAAAAATAAAACGACTAAGCATAGTATTATGTTCATATTTGATAGTTTTTAATGTGGTTTCAAACATGATCGACAGTGTCGAAGTTTGAAAATGACGCTTTTTTTTAGAACTGTATTTATTCAGGTTTTCCAAATAGTGATTTATTCACAAGTTACTTTTTACTCTCCCTGTGTCGTTTTCTCTTTTTTTTTTGCCCTTGCTCTCGTAAGGGATCCTTTATCTTCTTCTATATTGCATTTGATCTGGCTTGGGTAATTATGATGTCTTGAAATATCGCGTGCCCATTTAAGCCTGTAAATAAAATATCTTGTTTAAGCGTATCTATTCAGGTATACAGAGTAAGTTTATTATTATAATAATGCTTAAATGAGAGGTTTAGAGCGATGACTGATGTTTATATAAAATGTATAGATTCTGAAATGATATATCTATTGTAAAGTACAATTTCCGCACTGTATGTGATATAAACAGGTACTATTCAAATAAAAGGTTTGGGTGACCTAGTGATAATTTTCTCTTCTTTAATTGTTTGAAACTCTCATTTTTTTTTTATATGCATATATGTTCAATCAATAGTAGGTAATTTTGAAAAATATTTTAAAGCTTTATTTGGGTTAGTTTTTTCAAAAGATTCACCATTATTCAAATAATGATGCGCATTTCAAGTTATCTTTCTTAGCTTCGACTTTTTCAGGAAAATAATTTATTTTGACTTCAAAAAAAAAAGACTTGTTATTATTATTGGTATTGTCTTTTCTTAGTCAAATTTACACGATAAAACACATGTCTTTATAGAGTGAGCTCAGTGTATTATGGAGTTAAAGAAAATAATCATCATATTTTAGATGCAGACATGGAAGTGAGTATATTAAAGTTTGAAATCATTAGTATATGCTTCAATAGCAATGGTGAACAGCATAATTACTTGGTTAAACTTTTTTTCGAAGTAAAAAAAAAAGAAAAAAGAAATCATACTGCCGCTGCACGGTATTAAAGATATTAAATAGACGTTATACTTACGGCAGAGTTATACATTATAATAATTAAAACATTCACTATTGTTGCATTGCATACTATGAATAAGAAACAAACAATATGATTTCTGAAGAATGCTGACATGTGGCACTTTTTTTTTTTTTTTTTTTTCATTTGCATTTAATTTAAAAAATAATTTGCCTGGCCAAGACAAATTTTAAAAACTAGTCTGCTCCACGACAGTTTTTGGTAAAAAAAAACTCCCACCATCTAGGCGTCCCTTTCAGGCAGGATGAAAACATTCTCTCTCCTCACCTTCAGCTGCAGCATCCAGTAATTCGAAAGGTTTTTGATCCACGAGCCAAACCAAAAACAAACCATAAACCAAGCCACAAAACAATACCATAAATCTGTTATAAAAATATAATATGTTTTATGACACAAACCTTTACTTTAAAGTAAGGTTAGTGGTTAGTGATTAGTTAAGAGGAGAAAAAAGGTCAGAATAGCGATCTTATTTATACTTTTCAGATAAGGCTTTGACTGCTTTTTTCTAACTTCATAAGTGACAGTTGTTATGGGAAAGGCATGTGATATTTATGCAGTGGAAGGTGCTTTTATGTTAATAGGTTATATTATTTTTAAAGATGATAGATAAGGAAGAATATGTTTCCTTTTATTGAGACGCTTTACTCAAAAAAAATCCATTTATATTAATTATGCCGCTATATTTTCATTTTTCAACTTCAACAATCTCAGCAAGGAAAAGATCTTTTTATTTAGTAATATTTTGATGTAACAGTCTTTCTCAAAGAAAGAAAGATTATTTATGATCAACGTCTTATTTAAGCAAATCAAATAGCTTCATGGACGATGGTATGAGCTATAATGTAAAGGTTTTTTTTATTATCAGAGCAACATTATTGTAAATTTAAAATAATCATCTTTAAGCTCTTTTTTTAAATTGCTCAACTTTATTCCTTTGGCAAACTTGACAGTCATAATTATAGAGCTATTTATGCTATTAACTCCAAACTCATTCATCTTTGTTTTATTTGGGTTTTCAAAAAAAAAAAATACACACAAATGTTTAAAACTGATTTCTTGTTGTTTGCTGATAGTTTTTTTAATTCAATCTTTTGATTACCATTGACAAGAGTAGAATGTAGCTATTGCATAAAATGGTGTCTTTGGTGGCTTCCTGAAGGTAAAACCAATCCTTGTCCTCTCCATCCGACTCGAACACTTAAAAAACATGAAATTCACTGCCTCAACATGCTTAGTTGATTGCAAATGCTTGGTACTATTGACAACTCTTTGTAGTTTCTTTTAAATCTCTCATTGGTAGGTTCCTTATTCAAATCGTGCAGCTGTTCCTTGTATCCTTTGCTGATGAACTATGTGTTCTATCCTATTTGAATTAGATCAATTTCATCCTACAGATACTCGTAATAGATTCCCACATGGTCAGCTTCTCATGAGCTGTCTCACAAAATGTTAAGGATGTTGCCATCTAATAATAAATATTGAATACATAATATTACTTATCACATATTCTTTAAGGCTCTTTTCTAATATTCATCATATAAAAAATCTAGGCTGTTCATCAAGCTCGATTACATAATTGACCTTGAATTCAATTTAGTTCCTGGATAATTCCATTTTTTATATAAAAGCGTAGTTTGATTAATTGGATCTTCCCTCTCGTCTTTAAATCCAATAAAGAAGAAACATAGAGACTTATTTACTAGGTTTTAAGGCACTATTTCATTCTTATTTCCCACTTTATTATCTGCAAATATCTCAAAAACCAAGTGCTTCTTCGCCAAAATTTGACTTCCTAAATTTGAAATGAAATTTTTATAACCTTTCTTTGTTGAGGCACTTACCTAATTATTTAACAGAACGAGAAATAAAGTCTTTGAAGCCACTTATATAAATTATCGCATGCTTCACTAATTCTGGCCATTAATGATCCTTTTTCCAAAAATTCATTTTGTCTCACTTTACTCTTGACAACGGACTAGAATCGCTCAATTAAATTCAGTTCAGGATAGTACAAAGAAAGATATACTCGCCGATATCATCGACGGTGAATATACTTTTCTATATCTGTTGAGCTATGAATAGGAGCATTATTTATGACAAGGTAATGTCCCTTTATTTCTGAATACTTGTCCATTTTATCAAGAGTGGCATTTAAAAAAGCTCAAATAATTCCCTGTCACTGTTCTTGTGCTATAACCATTAGCCTCTTGTCCAAGCTTTCTCTTTTTGATACACTTTGGAACTCTCAAACTAATATCAGTTAAGCCGATGGCATTTATTGCATCTAAGATTGATATTGTGTTTGCTTTAATTGTCGGCATTGTAACTACTGGAGGCGTTCCCTTCTTTAATCAAGTCATACTTCGATTCAGATTAATATGCAAGGCTGATTCATCAAAAAAGATGTAGCTTGTTGTAAAATCCAAGTCAGTTTGCTGCCACTTATGGATCCAATCGTACCTTTGCTGCATCTTTTCTCCGCCATTTCTTTCCCACAGGGTGGAATTGCGCTTATTTAATGAATAGATTGCATTCAGTTGCCATAAAGTTATGAACAGTGCTATGAAAAAACTCAAGTCCAATGAAATGTTGTGTTAAACTTTCTACTATCTCAGTTAAAACAGTAGAAGGATTCTCATCAATGAAATTTAAAAGAAAATACTTATGCTCCTCCTCAAGAATACGATAACAACCTGATTTTCTCTACTTATCGAAAACGCCTTCGGAATCTTTGTAATAGCGTTTTACTCATCTTTGGACTACACGAATATGAATTCCTAATTGTCTCACAACAGCAGAAGCACTTAGGCTTTTACTAAAAAAAAATAGGTAGAAAAATCTAGATTATTCGTCATCAGAATAAAATATATAGCGTTATTTATTGTATGATTCCATATCAACAACATCCCCACTATTTCTTTTATCTGCATCCGGATGCATTGCAGAATTAGAAGGTCTTTCTGGAGGTTTATTCACTAAAAATTGAGCACGAGAGCTTACTGTTTCAATTGCAAACAGCTTATCAATTACAAGATCTATCGGCTCAACTCCATGCTCATCAACAATATTTTCTTGTCCATCTTTGTAAAGAAAGGCCGTATACTCATTCTGAATGTTTGCAAAATAAACTGTAAAAAAGGAAGAAATGACTGTACTTACTTCATTAGTACATTTGTCAAGAAATTTCATCTTGATTATTAAGAGTGCATGTACAGGGTGTTTGTAGTGTATATATAGTTGTCCTTTCGTTCATTCTCATGAGGGGTCAGGTTTTTTTTTTTTTTCAAAAAAATACTTTTTTGTCACTGTAACTCAAAGAATGGCTGATAGAAAAAGTAGGATTCTTGTGTATAGTAATTTGATAAACTTAACTTTCTGTAGAGGAATCAGCTTCTAGATATCGTTCGCCTGATTCATACAGACGTAAAAGTAGATCACCCAGTCGACATGAACATAGACATTCACGTTCTTTTGAAAGACGAGATAAATACGATCGTGGTAAAATATGCTTGGAAAGAAAACTTTCTGATAAAAACAACGTTTCTCACTTTATTCCTTTCTATGGAACACAAAACCATCGAATAAAACATACAATCTGTTGACATATAAATAATCCACAAATATATAAAGATATAAAAAAGAGAAAGAAAAGACATTATTCTTCTGATGACGAAAGTAGTGATAGTGGTAGCAGTAGTATCAGTAGTGATTCTTCTGAAGGTGTGAATTAAAAACAAAACGATGCTATTTTCTGATTATATAATCTGTACCTTTTAGATGAAAAAAAAAAGAAGCATAGAAAGAAATCACACAAGAAGAAGCACAGGAAAGAACACAAGGTAAATTGAGGGCGAGACAGGGTATTTGGAAACATTTTTTCAATTAATTAAATGATTATGTGTCAGGAGGACCGAAGAAATGCGATCACAGGAAAAAAGGTATGTGTACATAACGCATTGTGCTATTCAAGCCAGCTCATGGGCAACCTTGTAGTTAAAATTGAAGGTTAAGAAAACGGCCAAGGATAAAAAGGAAGACCAAAATCGCTCACAGCTGCTCGATTTTTTGAATGCCGCCTTTTAAGATAATGAGATGTGTGTGGCTTATAATAAATAACAGTCTTTTGCTTCATTAAACTTTCTTGTTTTTTTAACTTGTAAAAAACAACATGGCTGAATCAGTACAATATCAACTGGAACGTATGCTTCCTGAGCTTGAAGCTCTTGAACACAAAAAGATATTTACACCAGTAAATTAAGACAATGATTTTAAATTGGTTTTTTAATTGACATTTTTCGTGCTGCAGGTCGAGATCAAATCCATCATTAAAAAACGTACTAATTTTGAATATGCTTTACACCGTCGTATTAAACAAAAAATCGATTTTTTGAGAAGTATTGAATATGAAATGAATCTGGAAGAACTTCGTAAAAAGAGAATGAAGCGTTTAGGTAAAGATCTGATTAGAAAAAGAAAGACGACGACTTATACTTTTCTCTTTGTAGGTCTCATTTTAGATCCTAAAGAAAAAAACTTGGAGTTTTCTGGTATCAAACGCATCTATGGTCTATTTAAAAGAGCCACAAAAAAGTTTACGGGTGACATTACGTTGTGGTTGCAATATATTGATTTTGCAAAAAAGAATGATTCAAGCAATGTCTTATCTGGTATCTTTGTCCAGTAAAGTGCAGCAAAAAGAAATAGCAGTTTTAGAAAACTAATTTGTGAATATAGAGCTATTCAATATCACCCAATGAATGCCTCACTATGGATCATGGCCGCCTCTTGGGAGAATGAGCACAACTCGAACATAGCAGCAGCCAGAACGTTAATGCAAAGAGCCATTCGTTTGATGCCCGAGAATGAATTGTTATGGCATGAGTATTTCCGCTTGGAACTGATATATATCGAAAAAATCAAACTTAGAAGACGTATTTTGGGTATTGATGAAGAAGCAGATGAAAAGAAGGATATTGATGCAATGCAGGTGGATGTGAGTGAGGAAGACAATATCCAACTTCCAACTGTTACTGGAGAAGAATATGATGCATGGAAAGAGGAACAGGGTGAAGAAAAGAAACTGAAGTTATCTGAAGAAGAGGCCAAAACTTTGGAAGAGGCCAATAATCCTATTTTGAATGGTCTTTTGACAAAGATTATTTACGATAATGCTATTCAAGGTATAAAAAAAAGTTGGTATGCAAATCATAATTAATGATTGAATATGATTTAGCCATTTCTCAAAAAATTGAATTTCGCAAAAAGTTTATCGACATTTATCGTGAATTCACCAATACTGAGAAGCACATTGATTATATCTATGAAACCATTCGCCGTGATATGAATCAAGTTCCAGCCGCACGCGCTTATCTTTCCGAAAGACATTTATTTGTAGCTCGCGACGAAGGAAAGGATGAATGCGGAGACTATATATCAGTATCAGATCCTGCCTTTATTCCTGCTTTAAGAAAATGTGTTGAAGAATATGAAGGTGCATTGAATGATTTACCTGGATCGGAAATGAGTGAGCATTACATTAGATTCATTTTGAATTGGTACACAATAGCAGGTGAAGAAAACTTGAAGCTCTACTTGACCAAATTGGCACAAAGAACATTTAAAGCATGCGAAAAAAAGAATTCGTTATCTAAAAAATTATATGAAGACTGGGCGCAATTTATTATGAACCAAAAGGATTTCGAAAAGGCTAAGAATGTAGTAGAAAAGGGTCTGAAGGCTCACAAGGATTCAAGTTTACTTTGGTCATGCAAAATACAGTTATCCGATACAGATGCTCAGTCAAGCATATATGCACAAGGATTAGAAGCCAACCCTGAATCACTCTTATTGTGGACATCATACAAGGACTGGATCTTTGATCAGTGCGAGAAGAAAATGTTGAGCACTGAAGAAATTGATAGTCTGTTTTCTAAAGCTTGCGATAGAGTTACGATGCTTTTGCCTTCAATGACAGCTGAATCAGCGGATCGTAATGAAATCAGAATTTTGATACAATCAAGTTATGTTGAATGGGCTTCAAAGACTGGAGGCATTGAATTTGCAAGAAGTGTATATAAAAAGATATTAAAGAACTCCTATCCCACCTATCAATTTATTATGAGATGCTTAGAAATTGAGAATCAACTTGGGGATGCAGAAACAGGGCCAGAACATGTAGAACCACTCTTTGAAAAGTTAATAGGTTTAGATAGTGCTGACAAAGAAGGTAAAAATAAACAATGATCATGTATACAATACGTACTTACACATTTATCACAGAACCTTATATTACTTATCTCTCATATCTTTATTCCCAAAACAAATTACAAAAGGCAAACCAAGTGTACAATAGAGCATGCAAAGAAGTTGCAAACAAGGAATCTTTTGATGTTAAAGTAAAAGGATTAATTCAAAAAAAATAAAGCAACCAAAAAAATAATAGACATTATGTAATAAACAAGTTGAACTGCTTCTTTCAGTGAGAACCTTTTTATTTATTATTATCTCATCTCACAATAAGCAAAAACAGCCTTTGCTCTACAAATTATATTAAAAACGTGGGCTTGTTTGTTGAAGACTCTGCCGTTCTCATTATTTTTTAATACAAGACGCGTTTTGACGATGGTTTCCTATACAGCTTAAAAACAATCCAATCATATTTAACGATTTATAATTTTATCCAATCAAAATTAAGATTTCGTCATCACTTGTACAATTTCATATTTTTATTAAAATTCCCTAAACTTTTTTTCTGCTCTTTTTTTTTTTTTTTTTTTTTTTCTTCTTTACCACTTCTTTGAAAGAAAGCAACGTCCGGAGTAACCACAACCACAAACTCTCTGCGATTATGGATGTAAAGAAAAGTTCAAGAACGCAGAGAACCTACAGGTTTCA
Organism: Rhizopus delemar RA 99-880; assembly: GCF_000149305.1. NCBI lineage: Eukaryota > Fungi > Mucoromycota > Mucoromycetes > Mucorales > Rhizopodaceae > Rhizopus > Rhizopus delemar. The sequence continues at coordinate 4,219,682 of NW_027137827.1, read as the reverse complement.
GGAGTCTTTTCCAGGAGGTAAATAATTGTCTGATCAAAAGGCCCATTGATTGTTGCTTTCTTTACTCCACAAGGAAGGGTTGGTCACTTGATCTTGATTTACGTTTCTGCGCCTATGGGCAGGTTATGCTGGGCAAGTTCTAGGTTCGGCCACTATAGGATGGCGTATAGGGTAACGTACTTCTCTATATCGTGATTAGTCACATGCTGTCCTGGTGCGATTTACGGCCACTTGTTATACCATACAGTTGCAGGAACGATAAAGACAGTCAACATTTACTTTTTCTTCCACGACGCCAAACCAGGTCTACGTCCTGTGGAGGATGGATCTTTAGCTTCTTAAAGAAGTTTTAGTGAACGAAGAGTTTGGCAACCTTTTTTTAAAAAATATATTTAAATAAAAAATAAATATTGTAAGACTTGTTTAGAAATATGTAAAATAATAGCAAACTATGCTGCCCTCTTTATTTTATGTAGTGCTCTACTTGAAAAAAAAAAGGAAGGGAGGGGAAATAGTCTTATTGGCTCATAGACTTCACTGAATAAAATCCTTAAACTGAGGCTTGCTCTTTTTAGTGACTGCAACACAAACATTTTTCTGTATTTTTTTAGAATGTCCATCAAAGCAAGTGTTCATCTTGATGAGCTATATACGCATCAAGCCGTTGTCCAAGCCTTAAAAAACTCTTCACTTGACTTTGTTATTAATGAAACCGAGACAACACCCGAAGACGAGATGACTGCAGTTCAGTGGTTAGAATATGAACTGATCAATTGGGATCTCGTCGCACGCCATGACAGTTTAGCCAATGCTTATTGTATTCGAAAGGGATTGATTCGTAAGGCTCAGTTTGCGTATAATGTGACAAAATATCTTTCAAAGCACCCAGAAAGTATCTTGAAAAAGGCTATCCCAGAGACTTGGCAATTTGAGTTGGATCATGTTGATTATTTTGAAGAAGCAATGAATGAAGTATTTGAGGTAGAAAGGGATCTGCAAGAAGGCGGACATTCATTTATTATCAAGCCAAGTCTTGCAAATAAGGCTGCTGGTATCAAGGTGTTTAATACAATTGAACAACTTCGAGATATCTTTGAAGAAGAGGAAGAAAGCGATGAAGAGGATGAAGATGCAGAGGATGTGAGTCAGATACGTGAATGGGTAATTCAAAGATATGTCGATAAACCACTGCTGGTCAACCAACGCAAATTCCACGTTCGTGCGTATGTACTTGCTAAATCGAATATCGAAGTCTATCTTTACCGTGACATGCTGGCGCTATTTGCCTTGAAAGAATATGACATGAACTGTCTGGATGATAATTTGATTCATTTGACAAATACCTGCATTCAAACAGAAGAAGACGGTTTTGTGGAAAGCGAGTCTGTCAATTTATTTTGGGAATTAGATATTGAAAAGAAGGAGGAGATCTTTAAACAGATGAAGGATATTTTGGCTGACGTGTTTGATGCTTGTACAAGTGAGATGACAACATTTCAAGCTATTCCTAACGCATTTGAATTGTTTGGTATTGATTTCTTGATCGATCAAGATTCGAACGTGTACTTTTTGGAAGCAAATGCTGTAAGTTTTTAATTTACAGTCGAACGTAACTCACCTTTAAATAGTTTCCTGATTTTAAACAAACAGGTCAAAAATTACAACACATTATTCAAGAACTATTTAATGCAACCACAAAAATAGCAATAGAACCATTCTTTACAAAGGAAAAAGATGTAAAGCATGAAAAATTTGTTCAAGTTTATCAAAAGGAACTACTGTCGTTATAATCAACGTCGACGTCGAATGAAATTAATAGAGAGAAAAAGAAAAGAAAGAGAACCAGACACTCAATAAACTCTTTGATGGCATTTACCACTTTATTATTGCCTTGCACACATTGTATTGAGTGTTCTCTTTACAGTCTTTGTCTCCACCAAACCTTTTCTTTTTAAATACCTACAGATAACAGTAGAAGGCACATTTCATTGTAGAAATTTGGCTGTCTGTCGAAAACATAAATCGAGTTGGTGAACTAGGAAATCTATTGCTTGGTACTATTATGAGTATTGATAGCAAGACATTTTCAAACGCCTTACAATCGGTCTTAAAAGGTGATGAGACAAAGAGATTAGATCAATTGTATTTTAGTATTGCACTTTGTAAATGTATTTGAAAAATGTTTGTTTAAATCCATTTATTTTGTGAATAATTAAAAATCGATGCTGTTATAGTTATTGCTTCTACCTCCATATTCTTCTGTTACCCTTGTACCCTTTTTTATAACAAAATGTTAATTCATTCCTCCTATTCTTCCTTTACTTACATTTTCATCTGTAATTTTAGTAACAGTCACTGTTTCTGGTCTACCATTCACAATTCTTGTTGTTGTCGTTACCGACCTTGAATAACTCGTATTACCACCAGGTTGACCACGAATGGCACCTTGATTAAAGTAGGATGATGTCCTTAAAGGACCAGGTGGCATAGTACAGACATCCATAAAAGAATTATAAGAAAATGGACGTGGCATACCAAAGAATGGACTTTCATGCATAGAATACGCAGGATGATGAAAATCTATCAAGGCAAATGAGAAATGATGAAAAGGCAGTGGAAATCAGCTTACCATAAAAGAAGGGTGGATTGCTCATTTGACTAAAGAAGCTGTCAAACACATCCTGAGGTCTATGAAACTATGGTGGTTTAATTAATATACGAAATAAGAACGTTGAGTTATGTTGAATATTTTACATGAAAACCAAAAAAGGAATCCACATCAGCATAATCCAAATCGTCTTGATCATTTCTGTAATCATATTTTTGTCTTTTACGAGCTATAAAATAAATTAATATAATTTTCATTTACTGTTGTCTATTTCATACGGTCAGAGAGTACTTCATAGGCCTCACTAAATAAAGTATTATTATTTATAACTAACCTACCCTTAACTTACCAAATATCTTTAAACTATAAAAAGTGTGAGTGATGATAGAGTAAATTCAATATTACCTTTTCTTCTGCTTCAGGAGTACTGTTTTTATCCGGATGATATTGTAAAGCAAGTCTTTTATATGCTTTTTTGATATCTTGCTCACTCGCGTCTCTTGATACTTTTAATATTTCATAATATTCTTTCATTATAGTCATAAAGAAAGAAAGAAGAAGGAAGAAAAGAAAAAAAAAGAAAAGAGCTGCTTTAAAAAAGAATCCAAAATTTGACTAATTATGTTTCACAATAAATAAACCAATATTATTTATTATATACACATCATTTCATCATAAGTAGGAGGTTGATGTAGGGTTAAATTATAAGATGGCCATAGTTGATATCTGGGTTGATAAGGTAACGTTTGCCATATTTCTTGATAGGAAGGTAATCCGGTATTGTTCATTGAATAAATTAATATTGGTAAAGAGGCTCTTAATTCAAACATTTGTCCACTTGTGTCTACAAATGAAACAACACATTTCAGTTTATGCTTTATTCTCACTCTTTCATGTTGAATATCATCGTGAGCATTTTGAGGTATGGTTGATTGATGTACCATATTCCACTCAATAAAATTACTTTGTTGTGGTCTACGAAAGGTACCTTCTTTTGTTGAAAGGAGTATTCTACTATGTATTTTAGAGGATCTTCTACCGTCTTGATCCTTATAAACAACGTACTCCTTTAGATTGCATGTCAAATAGCGTACATGAAGACCATCTGTGAAGGGTGTGATGCGAATCGTGACTGGAATTTTATCACCGCGTGTATAGACTTTGGTGGGTAAGGTGATTTCATATTCTAGTTTATTTCCCCAGTCGTTTGACACAATCACAGGCTCTGTAAACTCGGGTTCAAATAAGAGTAACTGACGTGAGAGATGGATAGGTTGAGAGATGGACAGGTTGGGAATAAACCTAGATCTTTCTACTAGTCCTCTCAGTTGATAATTTACTTTATATAAGCGAGGAACTTCAACAGATTCTGGTATATTTCCAGGTAAAGGAAGCTCAAATTCATAAGTATAATTTCCTGGTTTGAAAGTAAATAGGTTGACTGACGGAGGTAAAAAGACCCAAGTGTGTTGAATGATTGTTTTTGCTTCTTTAAATAGTTTTTCTGGACTACTGTCTAATATTATTTTAATAAGCATATAAAGCATCATTTTCTTTACCTTCCATAAATGACACCATCATCTTTCCTTCTAACTGCATTGATATCGATTTTATTTTCATTGAATCTTGTAAGCTTAATTGTAAAGTGCCTCTTAATACACATCCAGCTGATTCAGTGGATGAACCATGCATCACTAAATTTTCGCTTTCTACAATTATCTTCAACTGTCCATTAGACTTTAGTTTGTCCATTATTTCATAATAAAGAAGAAAAGAGTGAGAAAAAAACGTGAATCATGCATTACTACTGCGTCTACCGACATTAAAAGTCCGTTATGCACTGGCCAGTTTACACTCACAAAAAGTTGTATAAACTAAAGGAATGAAATGCAAAAAGGGAAGATACTGTTTTATGTAGAATAAAGAAAAGAAAAAGAAAAAGTGCTCAAGATTTGCTATCATACTTGCTCTCTGTTGAGGTAATAAAGGAAGCACTAATACCCGGTATTTTTATTTTTATTTTTTATTTCCGTGCTGAGTAATCGAATCATACTAGCGAATGATGCAGATCAAATCCTATTTATCGTCAATAAAACGAAATTAAACTTCTTTATCTACTCTTTTAAATATTTTTTTAATCGTTTCCCTCTCTCTCTCTTTTATAGAAAGTAGCACAATTTCAGAAAATAGAAAATGAAGCTTCAATCTAAAATAACATTCTTATTTCAATCATTACATTACACTGCTTTGTTTATATGCAACTGTTTTTAGTGTATCTCAACCCAAACAATAAATAGTTCAATTTAACTCACAATACCTAAATGTCTCTATTACCATCGTATCACCAGCATGTGATGAGCTGTATTTTACAGAAAATAGCTCTTTTTTCATTCACAGCGTTGAGTGATTATTTCTTTTTATTTTGTTTACAAACAGTTTTTGTGGGACCAGTTATATACATATTTGCCTATAAAGTTAATAGTTCCATATATTATACCTTTTAATCCTAAAATTCATTTGTTTGTCTTTCAAACTGTATTTTACATCATTTTTAATATTCTCACTAGAACAAAGTCATCCTTAATACATTGTATACAAAGGATGCTGGACAAATTCTAGTAAATGGTCTTTTAGTTACTGTAACATTACTTATTCTTTAAAAAACATCGGCTATTTTGAGTACAGCGTATGAATCGTTTTCTGTTACATGCCTTCTGATATCTCCTAACAATGAATTCAGTATCAACACATGTCTGTAACCATCTCCTTCTGCTGCTTTCGTTTGAATACAAGACTCTTATTAATAGCTTATTGTTTATGTCTGTTCAAGGCTCTTTGTCTACCTAGTGCTCAAGACAAACATTTTGTGATAATACCTTGTTAAAGAAAACTGACCACATCAAGTATAAAGACATCACAGATTTAACGACAACCAAGGAAGAGAAAAGGACAGAGGCAGTCCACAAAACATAGCATAGATTGGAATAAAGAAATCTACTGATATCAGTTACCTGTCCTCCTATAGAAATTGAAGAACACAAACAGACTTAATTTCATTAAAGAGAGTACTCAAATAATAGACATATTGGGATATTGTAGCATAAATAGATATTAATACTTTCATCATCAATGAATATGATTGAATAAGAAGTCTACTAATATTGAATCACAATTTAATTCAAAAGAACAAACTGAGTTTATAGACAACAAAAGTCCTGAAAACACTAGAATATGAAAGAACTTATCGAAGTCGATCAGGATGAACATGATCCTGTATCTTTTTTGATCTGATAGAGACATGAAATACCAAAGACTTATATATAAACATGATCCATAGTCAATTCCATCAAGAGACCATTATTAGTTATGTGATGATCATACACAAGTCTAATTTATAAAGGATGAATGAAGTCGTCATTATTCAAGGCAGTGCGAGCATTCAGGTCCACATAAAACCTTAGCATCCGTTTTGGTCAAGAAAATAGGACACTAGGGACGAAAAGAGTGATCAAAGTAATAGTAATAAAAGCATATCGCTCAATGCACACAAACAATAGAAAAGAAGTATAGCCAATCTATTATTAGACAAAGCTTCATCAGATATACGCAGATATCATATTAGTCATAGTATAAACTTATCTCACTTGTATAGTCCTTTGAGTTCAAAAATGTTAAAAAAAAAGGTCTTTATTGACAAGATAAAGCATCGTATTATTTAAATATAAAGCCAGCACATAAAACAGTCTTGTGTATATTTTATAAAAAAAAAGGTACAAACCCAGGACATGACCCAAGCAATTATTTCCTATAAAACGAGCATCCCCAGAGACCTTGATGATGTCACACGTCACAGCAACCTGCCTTCTTTCCAATGAAATAGACGACGAGCAAAAGATAAAGAGATTGAGCTCTTTTTATAACTTTCGGCGACCTTACATCAGACTGCGATCTAAACAACCAATGATGAATCAAAAAACGCAATAGAAAAAAGAACATTTTGATAGCCCAAAAAACGAGGCATAGCAATAAAGGGGTAGGAGAGCTTATGGTAATCATGCATCTCTTTCATACTGTCATCTTCAACTGTCCCTCATAGCTACAAAGAAACCCAAGTTGCTCCTCTTTGATGCTGGCTATATTTTATCTTTACTATTACTATATCTTTTGCCTGTTTGTCAATAGACAACCTTAACAAGACTAATTCAGTCAAATCAAATTATTGCCTTTGTCAAAAGAATCACATTTGTTATATTTTTTTCATTTTCTTAAAATTTAAGTTTATTGTTTATTAAATAAATGGTAATATAATGAATACAATTTATATGGGGATAATATATAAGCACACATATATACATGGTTAAAAAAAAAGAAAATTAGAAAAGTAGAATTTATAAGGTTTCTTTTTCTTCTTTCTTCTTCCTCTTCTTCTTTTGTATAGTTCATTATGTTATACTGCCGCCCTTCGTCTACCACCACCGCAGCATCTACATGTCAACAAAGCAGCAATAGCATTAAATATACCAACAATACAGCGAGTGATACCAGAGATAATTGTTTGGAAGAAACCAGCAATAGCACTAACCACACTGGAGATAAGAGAAGCAATCGAGTTTACAATACCACTTAGACAAGAAAATACAGATCCCATTATTATTTTTTTTTTATATTTGTATGTTTAATATATAATAGATATGCGTACAATCCACTTTGATTTATTGCTGTATTTATATACAATTTATAGCAGCGATTATCCTTATATGACGACAACTGGAATTTTACCTTTTTAGTGTTTATTTATTTTTTAAACAAAGTGTAATTTCTATGAAGTCATTTCAATCCAATCATGGTCCAAGCAAAAAAAAAAAAAAAAAAAAAAAAAAAAAAAAAGGATTGGAAAGGTCTGATTTCTCTTTCCACTAGAAGGTTCCTGAAGTTTAACTGTAGTAATAACGATCTGCAGAAATTTTGCTTTCTCTTTCATATAAAAAGAGAAAGAAACAATGAAAGCATGAAGGCAGTAGCTATATGAAGCTATGCTGCCTATATATTATTAAACTATTACTTCATCCAATGAAAAGTATCGTGCAATCAAAAAAAAAATGAACATCTTAAACATGCTATGTCTTTAAAGGATTTTCCTTTTGGAGACTTTTCAGAATGAAATCATTTCTTCTTTACATTTTCCTTTTTTGGAATAGTGTCAATTTTAGTGACAACAGCCAAAAAATAGAATCATAGTCTAAATATAATGCCCAATTCAAATGTTCATATCAAACATAATTACATTTGAGATAAAGAGGTTCAAAAGAAAAAAAAAGATTATATTATGCGAGAACATATATGCCCATACATAATGGATTTATAACTGAAAAAATAAGAAAAGTTTATTCTTAGTATGTAAACTAAAATGTAAAAAAAAATACCAAAGACAATGCATAGATTTCCTTTGTGAATCCTACATAGAGCTCTCTGTATGAAATACATGTAAATTTCAGCTTTATTTTCTTGATGATATATGCTTATCGGCCTATCCTTCATTGCGTTACACAATGCTAGGAAATAAGGATCTAAAA
>NW_027137827.1:4207943-4211401 GCF_000149305.1 Rhizopus delemar RA 99-880 | reverse complement strand
CAAAGTGGATTGTACGCATATCTATTATATATTAAACATACAAATATAAAAAAAAAATAATAATGGGATCTGTATTTTCTTGTCTAAGTGGTATTGTAAACTCGATTGCTTCTCTTATCTCCAGTGTGGTTAGTGCTATTGCTGGTTTCTTCCAAACAATTATCTCTGGTATCACTCGCTGTATTGTTGGTATATTTAATGCTATTGCTGCTTTGTTGACATGTAGATGCTGCGGTGGTGGTAGACGAAGGGCGGCAGTATAACATAATGAACTATACAAAAGAAGAAGAGGAAGAAGAAAGAAGAAAAAGAAACCTTATAAATTCTACTTTTCTAATTTTCTTTTTTTTTAACCATGTATATATGTGTGCTTATATATTATCCCCATATAAATTGTATTCATTATATTACCATTTATTTAATAAACAATATGTTGTAGAACAGTAACCGGTTATAGTTGACGTTAGTAAATATATGTCTTAATACAAGATCATACTTGAAATAAAATAAAATGCAAGTTTATTTAAACAAGATCATACAATCAACTTCAGGTAAACATATTCCAAAGGAATATGTGTTGTATTAATGAGAGTTCTTTAATAAGAATAAGTATCAACTAAAATATCATCTTTTCTTCTTATCAGAAATTGAATCCAATGCCAGAAATATTGCTAACCTTTCACATAATTGAAATAACGCGTAAGATAACGTTATTCAAATCAGTAAGAAATTCCCCAGAATAAAAGATAATCTATGACAGACATACAAAAGAACAAATGAAAAGTGTTCATAATCATAATTAGAGATAACACTTGCTAAAGTACCTGAAGATTAGAAGAACGATCACAATACAAGGTATCAAGCCACTCACTCAATAAGATATAAATGCCTGCCTTCAATTAGAACAAATTTTACTTTAACTTAAACTGAAATAAAGATCAGTCTCAAAAAGTACTCAAACTGTTTCTTTATTTTTGTTTTTACCTTTTCTTTTCTTATTTTTACCATTATGCTACAGGCATTTGCATCTCGTGCTCTCACTATCCATGAACAAAAATATTCTGATTGCGAACATGAATGTTTGTCTATAATCTTTGGTATCAAGAAATTTTGTCCCTTCTTAGAACATAAGCTCTTCTACATTTTCACTGACCATCCAAGCTTATAGTGGATTCAAAATGTCAAGGTTGGTGTCTCTTCTCGTATCAGGAGATGGATAATGCTCTTACAAAGCTATCAATCCGTAATCATACATGTCCCAGGTATAGCTAACTCTGCTGCTGATGCTCTTTCAAGCATCCAATAGTACCTACAATCCAAGTACTTCAAGAAAATTCTGAACAGCTTAATATAAACTAGTCTCAAGCCCAGGAGAGTGATGCTAACCTCAGTGATATCAAGCAGAATTTGAACAGCAACCTCACTTATATACTAACTGACAATATACTTTATAAGTGCTTTTCAACAAAAAGTTCTATTCGCTACAATGATCTTTTTCTAGTAGTATTAAAAGAGCATATTCAAGACATCTGCAAACTCTATCATAGTTCTTCTTTTGATGGTCATTTTGAGTCCAAGAAAACAAAGGCTAAAATCAAGCAACAACACTTTTGGTGGTCGAACATGGACCAAGAAATTCAACATTTTTACAAACCTTGTGATCTATGTCAATTTATAAAGGATAGTGAACTACATGATTACAACCTGAGTAGTACATCAAAGGACTTTCCCTTTCTACGTGTTACTCTAAACTTATTTGGTTCTTTGCCTATAATCATCGACCAAAACAAGTATACCCTTGTTACTATTGATTGCTTTTCCAGATATGTCGAGATCTACCCTATTACTTCTATAACGCAAGAAGAATTAGTCAAGGTTTTTTACAATCGGTTCTTGCTTCGTCATAGTGTATCACAGGGAATTATTACTGATGATGGTACTCAATTTAATTCAATGTTCTTCACACAACTCACTGGAATGCTTGGTTCTCAAAATCTATTTGCACCTCCATACTATCCTCAGTCTAATGGAATTAGAGAAAGGTTTATGTCTACTTTGCGTTGAATGATTCTCACTTACACAAAACAGACGTCTCTCAAGACTGAATGGAATTAACACTTCGTATTATACAATTTGTTTACAACAATACCCTTCATAAGAGTACTGTTAATGCGCCTTTTTATCTTGTCCATGATCGTCATGCAAAATTTCCATTGATCAAACTCGGAAATCAACAGGTATATGAACACCATCAATCATCATCTTAAAACTTTACAATTGAACTGCAAAACAGATTGAACTTGGCATTTGAGATTGTTGACAACATCATGAATATTACTGCCTACAAGGAAAAGAAAACCTCTACAAGCTTAATGGCAAGGTTTCGCTATTCAATCAATCACTCTCTCCTTCAAAAAAACCTAGGAAGCTCATACTTGACTGGCTGTGTCCTTTTGTTGTCACAAGTGTAAATCTCAAGTCTACTGTCAGCTTGAAAGTTACAACTTCCAGCAAAACAATTATCAATGTTCATATTTCAAGGCTCAAGAAATTCAATGAACCAGTTTGAAACTTATTTTATATCTTATCAACTTTAAATCCCATCACTAATATAATCTCATCTTAGTCGTAAGACGTTGAGTTAAAATCATATCTGAATAGAATCATCTCTTATTCTGCTATTCAACGGTTACACACTCTTATAATATTTCATATCTTATTGAGTGAGTGGCTTGATACCTTGTATTGTGATCGTTCTTCTAATCTTCAGGTACTTTAGCAAGTGTTATCTCTAATTATGATTATGAACACTTTTCATTTGTTCTTTTGTATGTCTGTCATAGATTATCTTTTATTCTGGGGAATTTCTTACTGATTTGAATAACGTTATCTTACGCGTTATTTCAATTATGTGAAAGGTTAGCAATATTTCTGGCATTGGATTGGATTTGGTTATTTTAGTTGATACTTCTTCTTATCAAAGAACTCTCATGAATGCAATGCATATTCTAAAAGAATATGTTTAATTGGAATTGATTGTATGATCTTATTCAAATAAACATATTTTATTTTAATTATGATCTTGTATTAAGACATATATTTATTAATGTCAACTACAATCAGTTACTGTTCTACAACACGGCTTACCTTGTTTAAGGAAAGTAATAGCTTGAAATACCATATCTTCTGGGACTTGTTTCACGTTGAGATTTAATGAGCGAGCTATAGCCGAGTAGGAGTTTAAAATCCCAGCAGATGATAATTAGGACATCGGATACGTTTGCGGCGCTAATATATGCAGTTTGGTAATTGTATGCAAGTTGGGGATGGATACTTTATAGATATTCTGATTTTTTCAATATGCTCCCAAAACTGTCCCAATGCACCGGTCATTTTTTACATTCATTATCTCCGTCTGTGCTACCTTAAAAGGGAAGCAGTCTGTACCACGTACATGT
>NW_027137827.1:4180118-4204966 GCF_000149305.1 Rhizopus delemar RA 99-880 | reverse complement strand
TCGCACAATTGACGGCAAAAGACACAATTACAAAACGTTGGCACAGATTTGGGAGTCACTGTGTATTGGTTGCTGATAATTTCCAAGCGGCGAGCTTCCAGTTGTGATTGGCGGTTGTCGGCCATATGGCTGAAGGTGAAGGCAACTGGATTGACGTCGTTGGAGATAGTATGAGTGGTGGAGCGAGACTGAGAGCTTGCAGTAACGGGAACTATATCGCTGTTTTCCAGTATGGAGTGATCATGATCACTTGCGGGATTTACAGTGGGTGGACTAATTGTCCCAGTGTTTCAACGTTTTTTATTTTCGACTCCATAACTCAACCAATTCTTAGGCTAAGCGGCTAGTTCTATGCTCATTAGTGTTTAGGATAGGGGGTTTTAGGTAAAAGCAGTATAACAACAAAGATAAAGAAATACTGTTAGAACTTGGTATCTCTTTATTAAGTTAAGATAACTAAGATTGAATATGATGAATTCCACATGTAAAAAGTGAGAGTATTTATAGACATGATATGGATAAAGAATTAGGACAGATTTATGATCAATTTGACAGAATAGATGATTACTATTTCTAATTATTAGTTTAGCCTGTTCCTAGCCTGTATTGTCAATTATGCTATTGGGATGGTTTCAGGTAGCTCTGGGCGTAGGACTATTTAGGAGACGGTACGGATGAATATAAAATCCTCTAGTTCCGTGATTGGATATTACGGCTAATAATAATATCTCAGTTAGGATAAATGTTTGCGTGACTTAATGATGGTCCGGTAAGTAATTGTCATTCCTTATTCAACATGCTCATATCATCAATAAACTATATTACAACCATGCCATATTATTTGACTATGTGAAGTTAATATGAATAAAGCTTAATATAAAAATCTAATCAAAGTCTTTTATTGATCTGTTCTGGGAATAATGTTATAAATGATTCCAAAGTTATGTCAACATATTATTTAGGATCATATGAGATTCCTTTTACTAAAATAAAGTGACTATAATCTTATGTATCCTTAACAATTAGAAAGGTCGCGGTCCGTACTACATAATATCAAAAACTCGGATTTCGAAGAGTACACGGTCTGAGTTAATCAACAATAGAAAAAAAACACCGCACTGGGACAATTTTTCCGCTACCCGCTTATTTTGCAATGCATTCTGAACATCTGTCATGTTTTGACATGTCAATAAGATAACAGTCTTATCATTCTAAGCTAAATCTTTACAAATGAGTTTGAATAAGAATAGATCCTAATAATTACCAACTACCCTGAACAGCCAAGTTTCACTTTCATCTCAACAGTTGATTATTTACATCAGTTTATAAAATTTTTCTTATACATGTCAAATCATATCGGTCGTAACTATCTCTTGTCATTTAATCTCAGGTCTTGCTCAACTAATATAAAGAGCCTTGGAATCTTTCTTTAATAAAAGTATTCGACTTTAGAACTATTGTTCGGTCTCGTTAATTCTTCTTTGTCTATTTTAAATACTTAAAACACTTCAACATCGCTTTCTTATCAATCATAAATCACCGGAATTTGCATACCAACCTTATCTATGACAATCTATGACTCGTACCTTTAGTGTAAAGTATAAGTAGCTTTACGTTATCGGTTTTTTTACAATATTCTTAGTCTCTATCTATACTGTACTTTCTCATCTTTATCTTGCCTCAAATGACTCGTACTATCAGCAAATCTGTTCAAAATCAAATCCAATTGCTCTTGGCTAGTAACATGGCATATGAACAAGTTATGGAACGCATTTCCGGATTGAAAAAATTCACTTTAGGTAGGTGCACCAACAAGTTCTTTCCAAACAGAATGAAGGCAGCCTCTGGTCGAAGAGCAACTATTGGTGAAACTACCTAATCATACATCCGTAGACAAGTAATAAAGGGTGAATTCAAGACAGCCAAAGCAGTACATCAATATCTGAATGGTTTGGGGTATACTATTGGTTATTCTGGGGACTTAAAACTTCTTAAAAGTATAAACTTCAGAGCTAAAATTAATGCCAAGAAGCCTCTGCTTAGAGAAACGTTAAGCTTCCAAGTGACATAATACTTAACAGTAAAAATAATAATATAATTATTCTTCATAAATGCATAATGCATAAATATAATTAAAATTTATATTATGTATATTATTCATATTATATGTTTAAACTTGATAGGTTGCTAATTTTACAATTTTTTTTAAAATAAACAGCATTTTTAATTTTCCATATCTTCATAATTGTATGTTTTTTTTTAATTTTCATGATATATGCATAATATATTTACTAATCTGTTTTTTTCTTTATTTTATTTTTTTACATTATTTTATAAATAAGTACTGAATTATATAATTATAATATTAAAAATTTTTTATAAACATTTCTCTGAGTTTAAAATCGTTATATAACAATACATATATGTCGTGACAGAATATATATGAGTAACATAAAATTAAAACTCAATTACTTTAAATTCAAAAATTGAATTTATATATATAAATAAAACTTCTACAATAAATAAGAATGGATCATCCAGATGTAAAACAAATACTACAAAAAGAGTATGAAAAATTAATCCAGAATCAATGGAAGTTTCTAAATAATGAATATATACAGTGACCCACAAAATTGTCCCAATGTTTCGTGATTCTCTCTTCTAGAGCTTGTAGAACCATAGTTATTAAGCTAATGTACACCTTGTTGTATATCATTCAATAGCCAAAGTCATGTATAAGCAAAAGATGTGACGCAAATTCAGATCAAAACAGCGCCAACGGAGATAGAGGAGCTACAAAACAAGCGGTGCATTGGGACAATTTTGTGGCACTTTTGAAAAAAAACGAAAAGCGATGAAATATCGACCCACAAGTTGTACAGATGTACCAAACTGCTTACAAACGCACATCGTATGACTCTAGGTTGATCTTTACTCATTGCTGAAGTTTTAAACTCCTACTGATTTATTACTCGCCCATTATATCTCAACATGAAACAGGTCTCTCAAGATACAGTTGTTCGAGCAATTTCGTTACTTAAACAAGGTAAGTCGGTTCGGGAAGTGGAAGGTGGTACTGGCCTAAGTAAGAGTACTGTTGGGAGTCTCCGAAAAACCCATTGCGTTGGACTTGAAAAGCCAAAAGCTGGTCGGCCCAAGGTGCTATCTGCGGCTGATGAGCGTTACTGTGTGCGCCAAGTGACCAAAAACCGCATGTCTAGCGCAACAAAGGTGGCTAAGGTGCTAGAAAAAGACACCGGAAGAAAAGTAAGTGCCGAAACCGTGTGCAGAACCCTTCGCAAGGCCGGTCTTGGTGCGATTGAGAAGCCAGAGAAGCCTTTGCTTAGTGCTAAAAACATCCGTAAGAGACTTTCTTGGTGTATGGCTCACAAGGATTGGACAATAGATGATTGGAAACGTGTTGTTTGGTCGGATGAGACAAAAATCAACAGATTCAACTCGGATGGACGCACCTGGACTTGGATTCGATCCGGAGAAAGCCTAAAATCGCATCATGTGAAGATGACTGTAAAACACGGTGGAGGCAATATCATGCTGTGGAGTGCCATTACTTATGCTGGAGTTGGTTGGATGTGCAAAATCAATGGTAACATGGATAAAACATTGTACAAAGAGATTTTGGAGGATGAACTGGAGCGTACAATTGAGTATGGAACCAATAAGCTAGGGCTAGAAAGACATCAGGTGATCTTCCAGCATGACAATGATCCCAAACATACGACTAAATTAGTAAAAGAATACCTTAAAGAGCAATCCTACAACATCCTGGAGTGGCCTGCACAGTCCTCTGACTTGAATCCAATTGAAAATATGTGGTCATTATTAAAGAGAAGGCTAAATGATTATGAAACAGCACCAAAAGGCATGAATGAATTATACGAACGAGTAACTAAAGTTGGTATGACTTAATGAAGCCGGAAGAGTGTCAAAAGGTTATAGAAACAATGCCTAAGCGTATAAAACAATGTATCAAGAACAAAGGACGCTGGACTGACTATTAATATCCGATAAATAAACCATTTTGTTTTTTTTCAAAAGTGCCACAAAATTGTCCCAATGCACCGCTTGTTTTGTAGCTCCTCTATCTCCGTTGGCGCTGTTTTAATCTGAATTTGCGTCACATCTTTTGCTTATACATGACTTTGGCTATTGAATGATATACAACAAGGTGTACATTAGCTTAATAACTATGGTTCTACAAGCTCTAGAAGAGAGAATCACGAAACATTGGGACAATTTTGTGGGTCACTGTACCTATTATTAAAAAAAATTATCATAGATCTGAATTACAAGAAATTAATTTTATAGAAAATATAAAAAAAGAAATTTTAGAAAAAATAGGAATTATACCAACATTTGTATTTATAACAGATTATTGTAATAAATTTAATATTCCAGGGCCTTATAGAGATATAGAAAAGAGACTTGTAGTATTATATCATTTATTATGTGGTCTTTCGATTAATCAGATGGAAACTTATTTAAAATACACTAATTTCTTTAAAATGTATAAATTTATTTATATTGACCATTATGATGAATTAAATAATTGGATAAACAATATATTTTATAATTGTTCTTCAAATAAAAACATTAGATTATTACTTTCACATATAAATAATCCAGAAATAGTTAAGCACGTTACTTTAATAATGGATGGGCATCATAATGAAATAGTATATGAGAATGTGACAGTTAAGAAAAGTACATTATATTCATGGAAGCTTAAAAAACCTGGACTTAATACACAGTTTGTTATAGATACAAATGGTATTGTTGTTTTTATATCCGACAGTTTACCATGCAAGGATAATAATGATGATAAAATGTTAATTAATAATGTTAATTTTAATAAATTTTTTACAATATATGATAATATATGCTTTGATGGTTTATATATTAACACATTGCACGAAACAATTGCTAAGTATTCTGTAAGAAATTTAGAAATACATGAAAGTAATTTTACATTTCCTATTAAAAAAGAAAAAAAGAAAAAATTAAATGAAGATGAAGATAAGTTTAATAAATGTATAGCAGGATTTAGATCTAGAATTGAAACGTATTTTGCCGATTTAGGAAAAATATTTAAAAGATTCGATTCTACATGTACAGCATGCTCTTCCATATTTTTCGACATTATAACAATATCGTCAATGAAAGTTCGTACAAAGGGCATGTCTTTAAATATCTGCGTCATTACTCTTTGGAATACGTTTGATAGGAACTTTATTCCAAAAGGAGCACCAACAAACATATACTGCTGACCGTTATATGTAAATGCGGTCTTAGGTTGGTCTTCATCATGAATCTTAAAACGATGAAATGCAGCAGTCAAATCCAAAGTAGTAAAGATTGAGGATCCAGATACAGTGGGTGGAAAAATGGTTCCAATGTTTTTGATTTGCAACTTTAAAGCTTTATATCTTTGGAACTACAAATGGTAACGGCTCACAAAAACATGCATTTTGTAGCGCAATTACAGCTAATATTACTGAAAAAATTTTGCTTGTATTGTTACACAGTCGGGAAAAAATTAAGATTAAATACAAAAACCAACATTGGAACCATTTTTCCACTACAACTGTAGATAAGTTTATTTGTTAATTGGTGGAGCTTCCACCGGAGTTTTTTGGCTAATTATGAGTCATAGTATTCCGACTATCGCCGAAAAAGCCTATTTGACTTATAAAATTAATTTATCCCTGGTCAAACATTTTTTTTTTCCTTTTCTTTCTTTATATATCGAAGCTTTAAGGTACCACTACACATATGGTTCGCGCTCTCTCTAAAAACAAGCAAGAAAACATCAAATCGTTGGTTTTACAGAACAAGCCATATTCAGTGATAATGGAACGTATTTCAAACTTAAAAAAATCCACCTTAAGCAGATATGCCAACAAGTTTTCTCCTGGTAGAGTAACAGCAAACCCTGGTAGGAAGGCTGTTTTAAGTGTTACCACCAAGTCTTATATACGTAATCAGATTATTAATGGTACCCTCAAGACTGCGAAGGCTGTTCATAAGTATCTAGTATGCACTGGCCACACTATCAGTTACTCGGGCACCATTAAGGTTATGAAAAGCATGAACTTCCATGCTAAAATAAAGGTAAAAAAGCCTTTATTGACTAAGGTTCAGAAAGCAAGACGACTAGCATGGGCGGAAGAGCACAAAAACTGGACAAGCGATGACTGGAGACGTATGGTATTCAGTGACGAAACAAAAGTTAATGTTTACGGCTCAGATGGTTGCAAGTACTATTGGAGTCGACCTGATGATAAACTTCAACCCCATCATCTCGACTTAACAGTTAAAGGAGGGGGTGGTAGCATTATGGTATGGGGTTGTATTACCTATGACGGACCTGGTTATGCATGCTGGATTAGTGAAGGCACAATGAAGGCTTCTGATTACGTCGGAATACTTGGTACAACTCTTATGGATAGCCTTGAGTACTATGGTTACCATCCTCAGGACATCTATTTTCAGCAGGATAACGATCCTAAACACACGTCTAAGCTAGCTAGGCAATGGTTCAAGGACAACAACTTCATGTGTGACCATACCTTCAACTGGCCTTCACAAAGTCCAGATCTAAACCCAATAGAGCACATCTGGCACCACCTTAAGCTCAAGTTAAGTGCCTATGATACTAGGGCAAAAGGTGTGCATGAATTATGGAATCGCGTTAAAAAAGAATGGTCTACTTTTACAGCAGAAGACTGTAGGAGATACATAAATAGTATGCCGGATCGTTGTAGGGCTGTAATTGCTGCGAAAGGCGGTCATACAAGATATTAATAAAATAATGCACATAGTGGAAAAATGGTTCCAATGTTGGTTTTTGTATTTAATCTTAATTTTTTCCCGACTGTGTAACAATACAAGCAAAATTTTTTCAGTAATATTAGCTGTAATTGCGCTACAAAATGCATGTTTTTGTGAGCCGTTACCATTTGTAGTTCCAAAGATATAAAGCTTTAAAGTTGCAAATCAAAAACATTGGAACCATTTTTCCACCCACTGTAATTCATGAAAAATATCCGTTATGAGAGGTATAGGAAACTTATCGTCTGGTAATAGAGCATTTATATGTCGAGGATCTAGACATGGTCTTTTGCCAGTTTTATTTCCATTTGCATCCTTTTTATCAGCTAAGGTTAATGGAGAATTCCAGGCCGTATTTACAGGAGCTTTTGTGATGGTACCATTGTCTAACCATTTATTGATGGCTTCATCCAAGACAGGTTTCAATTTATATGCTATGGGATATTGCTTATGATTTACAATTTTTCCTTTTTCCGTGGGTAAGTGGATTATGGATTCAGGTACTGTGCAGAATGCATCTTTGGGTATGTTCATATTTTCTGCAAGTAGAGGATGAATTTTTTCTATGAACTGGGATCGTTCAAGTTCAGTGCCAGCAGGAGAGTTGTTGGGTTTAACAGTGTCATCAATTGAATCATCAAAGATGACTTCATTATCATCCCAATTATGAGCGACTCCAGTGAGAGCAATACCCAAATGACTTAAAATATCAAGGCCGAGAATGACATTACATTTATCATCTTCATTAAAATCCATAATCTCAAATGAATGGTGGAAAGTCTTTCCATTATATTTCAATTCAAGTGGTTCAGTAATACCAATCCTTTTTACAACATTATCCTTTCCAGCTAAATTAATAAGACCAGTTTTATGATAGAATTTAACTTTATTTATTTCAATAAATTTTCTATTTATGACTGATATTTCTGCACCAGTGTCAATTAAACCAAGTGCTCTATTCGTCTGGATGATTATAGGAGTATATAAAGAAAAGGAATTGTGAGTCAACAAGTCATTTTTCTCTTGTTTTATTGCTCTTATGCACTTACCAAGTTGCATTTTATCCTCTAGTTCATCATCAGTACTAGATTTCTTGTTATTTGATTGTCTCTTGGCAAATTCATTCCATGCCTTAGTAGAGGGATGATCAAGTTTTTTAACGTTTTGCGTTCGTTTTTCTATCTTCCTTACTGTGCTCTTATTCTTTTGAGCAAAGAATTCCATGCACTTATGTCCCTTGAACCATGTATCTTTACAATATAGACACTTTTTGGAACTGGAGGAGTCAGAAGAGCTTGAAGAGGTGAAGTGACCATTAGAACTTTTTTGTTTCTTTATAAAGTCACCATTTGAGGACTCAGAATGACCTCTTTTTGCACCCTTAAAGCCATGGCGTTCACCTTTAGAGTGCTTGTATGGGGTAGAAGCAGCATAGGGCTGGTGCTTGTGTACTTCCAAGCCAGAAGCAAGTTTTTCAACTTCTCTGATAGAATTGATGTCTTGTAAGAAAGTAGCACCATAGTTGGATGACAATACCGTTCTTATGTGAAGGTTTAAATCATCATGAAGAGAGTTGATGTATATTCGTGCAAGCATGTTTGAATCCGAACACTGAGCGGTTTGAGCAAGGCGGTTGAAACGAGCAGTGAAATCAGACACCGTTTCATTGTTTCGCTGTTTGGATGAGAATAGGCGTCCAAACATTTCAATTGCCTTGGCAGGGTTTTCAAAGTGCTTGCGTATAATGTCCTTGGCTTCTTCCCAAGAGTACGAAGGGCTGTGTGATTCGATTGTTTCTTGGTACCAATCTAAATTGGCTTCGCCAATGGACAAGGCCATGTAATCACGCCAGTGGACCAAGATGTTTACTTGATTGATCCTGAAAATGCGCTCAAAGGCCTTGAAAAATATTTCAACGGTGTTGAAATATTTCCAGTCATCAGGGTCAGAATCCTTCTTGTCCACCGAAAGATGCAGAATGGGAAGCTCAGAGCGGCTGATCTTGCTGTTATTGAAACTTGACCATTCGTCCTGTGCCGTATGTTCCTTATTGACAGCAGATCTAGGGTTCCCGGCGTGAGACAACATAGGCTTATGCATCCTATTTTTCTTGCATTCATTGTATAGCTCAACTATACCGTTATATCGATATTTAGCCTGTTGAACTACCTCTCTTCCTTGGTTAATTTCATCCATAGAAGCCTGAGGATTTGCATACATACGAGTGAGTTCCACCCGAACTCGTTCAAGGAGGTCATATGCCACCCTTTTAGCATTTTTCATTTCCAATAAATTGTCTTCAGAAGAAGAGGAAATGGCTCGGTTATCTTCATTTATAGACAACTCATTTAAAGAGCTAGCATAGTCTTCCGTTTCCTTTAAGACAGCATCAGCGACTTGCTCAGGAGAGTTGATCAATTCCATAGCGTAGTCAATGGGAGCAGGAGCATTGGGAGTAGCAGGAGTAGAGTTACCAGTAGCAGACATCTTGATTTTAGAACAATATCGTGGTATATTCACTTAAAAAAATGTGATATTTGAGGTTTTATAATATAAAAAGTACTAAGTCAATCAACAAATGTAAAAATAAGTGAGACTCAAAGTAGATTGTCCTTTATTCAAGTTAAAAATATGAGGGTATTTATACTTTTCTAATCACGGCTAAATATTAATATTTACAGTATATGACTATTGATTATTAATCGATATTAGACAATGAGTTATTTATATGATTGGCATAGTTTAACATCTTCTTATCAAGAAGTAATTATTAATCCTGATCCAGGAACTTATTAGAATATTCTGGAGTGGATCGGGATTTTATTTGAAGTGGCGTAATACAATGTCCAATATTCCTAATTCGGAGGACCATTGTTCGTAGTAACTTATATTATTACTTTATTACATGTGTAAATACCACAACGATGAGACAGCTGACTTGCTCGACAAGTTAGTTGAGAAGCGTGATCTTGAAGAAGATGAGTCGAAAAGAAAGACTCTTAAGATCCAAATACGCGAGTACAGGGAAGATTTGGACTACTACGAGGAACGTATTACCAAGCTTGAGGTTAGCGCTAATGAAATTAGCCAAAAGATAAATGAGGTTGGGAACAATGCCAACAATACTCGTGAGTCTGAGCCTACTGTCCCCATCAAGGTCATACCTCCCTTTCGCCTGTTGGTCAGTGCTGCTTACAATCCTAAGTATTACTCTTCCAGCAAGGTCAGTCCTGATGATGTGAAGAATGACAATGCCTTTAAGACAGTAAAGGACTTCATCAGGAAGTTTGAGGCCATCGTGAAACATTATGGTGTCAACATTGACAAGAACTGGCTAGGATATCTCCAGTTGTCCATTGAAAATGGCCAGGATGATAGGAGCATCAATTGGTTCCAACATAAGCTGACTGTCGCTGATTTCAAAAACAGCAATTGGGAAGGTGCCAAGACCGCTCTCATAGGCAAGTTTGGTGAATCCTTCACCTACTTGCAGTATCGTCAAAAGCTGATGAGAATCAAGCA
Source organism: Rhizopus delemar RA 99-880 (assembly GCF_000149305.1). Classification (NCBI taxonomy): domain Eukaryota; kingdom Fungi; phylum Mucoromycota; class Mucoromycetes; order Mucorales; family Rhizopodaceae; genus Rhizopus; species Rhizopus delemar. Next base: position 4,194,592 of record NW_027137827.1, on the reverse strand, counting down.
GCCCAACGGCGAGTACTTGAACATGTATGTGGACAGATACATAGATCTTTTGACCAAAGCCAAGTTTGCGGACAGTCCGCTGGCAGTGATGCATTTCCTGGGCACATTGCTTCCACCTGTCAAGGATTGTTTGGAGAGAAGACTGGCTGAAATACGTGCCAAGAAGAATGCTGATTTCATCTTGGAAGATGATACGTTGTCGAAAATCCAGACAATCATAGAAAACAACAAGATGCATTTCATAGAAGAATGCAAGAAGATCTTCCCTGGTTTGAAAAATCAGGAACGATCTCAGTTCAAGCCTGCCGACAAGAAGGCACCAAAGCAAATAGAAACGAATAGAAAGTTTCATGGCGACGAGCAGAGGTACTTTCCCGAAAACAAGAATAGGGAAAGAAATTTCCATAAAAGGCCGGCACACAGCGCGCCTAAATGTCGCTATTGTAATAGACGAAGATAAAAAGAAATAAAAAAGCACCAAAACGATAATTACTTTGAGATACTTTTTATTCTTGATTATATCCAAGTTAAAGTTGTCCTTTTTTCAATCAGGATTTAGGTGGGATATTTATATTCTTTTGAATGATAATTCATGGGGACGATTGAGTTAAATCAATTGGTTCTTTCTTGATGTTTCATTCTGGATTGGGGCATTGTCATCATATCTTGTTCCATGGAATCTTATCTTGTATAATTATATTATAAATCGTTGTTCTAAGCTACTAGTGTTGCATTTATAAATAGTCATCCATGGAATCGTTGTTTAAGACGGCACTTGTATTTTGTTCCTGAATGGTTATTGGGGGTGATTGGCACTTCAGGCCACGATGGATAAATCATAATATCTACAGCTATAGCGGAGCTAGAATAACAATCCAAAAATAGAAACTAAGGTTATAAGACAAGCAGAATCGAATGGCGCTGTTTAATTTTTGAAGTTCCGAATATTTCCCGATTTAGTCTAGAATAATGGGGCGTTTCTTATGTGAAGCACCTTTGTTCCCAGTTAGTTTTGTATCATTTGGTACATCGGTAATTTTCAAAAATAGTAAGCACCATATAATATTTTTAAACATGTTTAACGGTCTTCAAAATATTTATGGAAGTCCATTGGATGTTTATAAACCACTTTTTTCCAGAAATTACAAAATAGCTTAATTGGAAATATGGCTCATTTGAATCTTGATGTCACGAGTTCAATCCACCCAATGACCATTTTATACTTTTGCGATAACTGATTAAGTTTTCCCTTTTATTTATTTTACAGCTGAAATGTTTTTGTAGGTCACAAGAACTTCTTTTTGAGGGTTGATGTTGTGATAAAGAAGTCAAAAAAATGGTGTAACAAAGAAGTCAAAAAATGAAAAAAGTCAAGAAAATGTTAAAGGTCAAAAAAGTGAAAAAGTCAAGAAAATGAAAAAAGTCAAAAAGAAAAAAAAATTAACAATATAAATATCCCAACTATTTAGATGAAGAAAAAGGACAGTACAGTTCTACTCACATTTTTATTTTATATATTTTATTCAATAAACAGGCAACCTTCTCATAAAAAGTTCCTGATCCCTTTAATTTTTTTTATCTTTACCTTTATTTGATCTTAATTAAAAGATCTGGTAGTCACTACAGTACCTTACTTTAAAAATTTCAAGAAAAACTTCTCTAAAACACTCAACTCAAAACACAAACCAACAAAAAATAGCAATAGAAAAAATTAAAAGATAAAAGATTATAAAAAATGTTAAAAAGATAAAAAATGTTGAAAATATAAAAATGGTCAAAAAAAATAAGAAAAGCAAAAAAGAAAAAAAAAATATCATACATATGTATATATCCCATCTTTTTGTGAAGAAATTGTTGGTCAGTTTAAATAAATCATATGTTTTTACGCAGTAAATAACAAACTTTAACAAGTCCCTGTTTACCTAAACTTTTTACTCTACTTTAACTTTTATCAAGAAACATCGTATTGATCTTACACATAAGATCTGGTGGTCACTACTTATCAAACATCTGCTTAAACCCTATATAAAACAACAACTTACAAGGCAATCACAACCTTAAATTAAGCTTTATAAGCAAACTTAACTCAAATTAACTCACTTACAGAAAGACAACCTTAAATAGCAGCATAACTATATGCTAACTTTAATTTGCAAAGCAAAAGCGCTATTATCATGTGCTCTTGCTTAATTATAATTTTTCTTTGCCTAAAAAGTACTCACTGTTGTGATTTTTTCACTGCACCTACCATGTGTTGTAGAACAGAGTCTGATCATAACGGACATTGAATAATCACAACTAAAAGAAGTATATTAAAATTGATAAAAGATAATAATTTAAATCTTTATTAAATAAAATATACTCTTCTTCTTTTTTATATAAAACTATCACTATTAGATTCATTCTATAAAGTAAACATGAATACTAAATAAGTCATGATCTTTACTATTCATCATTTCTGTAAATGAATAATAATGGATCAGGTACCTAGTCAACTTTGATCTGACTGGAGGCATTTCATATAAATATATCTTTCCTCTCATTGAAGATGGGACAATTCTCCCAGATCAGTTAAAGAACAATAAGATCTATAAAAACAACGAATTAAAATTTTTCATAATCGATTCAGTGATCATTCTTCAATCAAACGTGTCAATTATTGGATCTACGCTCATAACTACTCATTTACCCGCCAACTGATAGAAGAATATAAGTAGTAGACTTTGTAATGATTTCTTTTTAACAATTAAGATTGTCTTAAATAAAGTTCAGTCTCAAAAAGTATTCTTTTGGTTTATCTTTGTTATTACCTTTACCAGAACATAACACTATGAACTATAAACACACATCGAAAAACAAAAAAAGTAGCAAAGAAATGTACCAAATCCAATAAAAAATAATTTACAGTTTTTTTTTAATTCAAATTATAATGAGAATAACACATTTTATTAGAACATTTAAATTTAACTAAGAATAGATTTGTAATCAACAAAACATTATAAAAACGATAAGCATTAATATTTTTAAATGATATTCAAGAATAATATCACGATATTATATAACAGTATATAGGTTATTACTGTTGTAGAACAGTAACTGATTGTAGTTAGCGTTGATAAATATAAGTCTTAATACAAGATCATAATTAAAATAAAATAAAATACAAGTTTATTTAAATAAGATCATACAATCAATTCCAATTAAACATGTTCTTTTAGAATATGTATTGTACTCATGACAGTTCTTTGATAAGAAGAAGTATCAACTAAAATAACCAAATCCAATCCAATGTCAGGAATATTGCTAATCTTTCACATAATTGAAATAACGCGTAAAATAACGTTATTCAAATCAGTGAGGAATTCCCAGAATAAAAGATAATCTATAACAGACATACAAAAGAACAAATGAAAAGTTTTCATAATCATAAATAGAGATGACACTTGATAAAGCACCTGAAAGAGTAGAAGAACGTTTACAATGCAAGATATCAAGTCATTCACTCAATAAGATATAAATATCTGCCTTCAATTAGAATAATTTTTACTTTAACTTAAACTGAAATAAAGATCAGACTCGAAACGTTCACAAACTGTTTCTTTATTTTTGTTTTTACCTCTTGTTTTCTATTATCTTAACAATTACAATTAGTTTTTTTACGACTAATGTTTGAACCATAATGAAGAAATAACGATATTTTAAGAATCGAGGAAGCAATGTGATCCTTACATAATATCAATGATGTTATTTAGTTAAAAAACTTAGTATCTATATTACATTCATCAAAAGATGCTTAGAAATAAGCTTCCATTTGGTATGCATGCTCGGACAGTGGATGATGCCACTTTGCAAGACATCCTTGTTATAGCATATACGCTAAGAACCCTAAATCGGTCGCAAAAATTTTGGCGGCCATATCGATGTTTCATATAACTGCCATACATCAGTAATGTTAGAATTCAAGAAACATACAAAGGAGTTGGCGATTGCTAATCCTTCACAAAAGTAAATGAGGGCAAGCTGAGGAAATCAGATGCTTACAGTGCCAGATGAGCTCCAAAATTCAATTTTTCAGATTCCATTCAAACTTCTACCCAATATAGCGTACTATTGGATAAGTCATTTCCCAAAGTCTCGGAGTGTGAAATCAAATATTCGCTCCGCAATCATAAAAAAAGTGCAGACATGCTATAAATTTAAGGGTCACATAAAATTGTTTCTATTCGATGGTTTTTAGTAAAAATTTGCATACCATAAGCTCTAACTGATTAAAGTACTTGTGCAAAATCTCCGCCAAAATCTCCGAAATTACTATTTTTTTATTGCTGTTTTTAACATATTTCTCTTCATCAAATACAGATATTTTAGCAAAGCTATAACACCTATTGTTGGACCATATAGTTACACAAATGTTCAAAGTCTTATTAAAATCTGTAAAGAAGTCATTGATATAGAGCGTGCCCAAAAAAATTGCATACCGCCTATTTTCAAGCGCAGATATCTACAACAAATAGTCGGAATTGGAAAACGAAAATGGTACCAATCGATGCGCAATGACCAAAAATATATATTTCCATATTTGTAATGTAGTTATAGCGCCGATTGAACCGTAAATATCATGATTTATCCATCGTGGCCTGAAGTGCCAATTGTCCGTTATTGGGTTTGAGTAAACTCGGTTACTAAATAAGTACAGAAAGACTGAAACCTAATAATGGAGACAACAGGAGCTATTAAGGCACCAATCGGATTATCGATAGGATTATTTCTCAATCATTCGTTTAGATCAATAAAGTTACTATGCAAGAAAAACAATATTCTATTCTGACATACATAGTCTCAATGCAACTTAATACATTGGATCATAAAAGAGATTATGCAAAGACTCATTACTATAACAAGTTGGTATTATATATGCAAGACATTCATTACTCTTTATGATATAATTCATCGTCAGATCTTTATGATTCAACTATGCTAGTGTTGGAGATGTTTGGTTTATAGCATAATTTATTATTTTATTATGTCTACCTATGTCATGTTTTGACATGTCAATAAGATAACAGTCTTATCATTCTAAGCTAAATCTTTACAAATGAGTTTGAATAAGAATAGATCCTGATAATTACCAACTGCCCTGAACAGCCAAGTTTCACTTTCATCTCAACAGTTGATTATTTACATCAGTTTATAAGATTTTTCTTATACATGTCAAATCATATCGGTCGTAACTATCTCTTGTCATTTAATCTCAGGTCTTGCTCAAACTAATATAAATAGCCTTGGAATCTTTCTTTAATAAAAGTATTCGACTTTAGAACTATTGTTCGGTCTCGTTAATTCTTCTTTTTCATATTTTAAATACTTAAAAACACTTCATTTTTTTTAACGAATTCTGAACTCTTAATCGCAAATACAAATATGGTTAAAGAAGATCAAACTCCTAGTCCTTTTACTCATGGTGAAACTGATACGTTTGAAACGAATATGGAAGAAATACCAAAGGCCATTGAAGATACTGAAATGACCAATGCTGAAGAAACCTCATCCCCTATGGCAACAAGTCATGTAGCAAGTGATGATAAGCCCGTTGATGCTGTTATGGGTTTAAGAGTTACTTTAGAGAACCTTAGACAGCAAATTGCTCACGCTGTGATATCTGGTGCCCCACAAGAACACCTCAAAGGGTTACAAGAGCGAGCAGTGACCATTAAGAACTGTATCATGTTTTTAGATGAAGCACAGGCTTTTTGCGTCTCTCCTTCTACGCCTACAGGTGAAGCGGTCCTTGGTCCTGGCAACCATTTAAACACTTCTTACCCTCGTTCCGCTCATGTCATCCCACCTGACCTTCCCATCTGGCAGTGGCAGGGTAATGTATGGAGAAAAGAAGCAGATGTGCACGATTCAGTGGAAGATTTACTGGATACTTTCGCTCTCATCGTTGAATCAAATGGGCTATCCATAGATTCTAGCTGGTCCCGATTAGTGCCTATCAAAATGAACAGGGATCAGCGATCATGGTTCAATGAAGTCCTTAAGGGTCGCAACTTGGTATGGTCTGAAGTCAGAAGTATCATAGTCAAAACATACGCTGCACAAGACGTAGCACAAGAGCTAGAGTATATGGACCAACTCTTGTCCCTTAAAATGGTTCCAGCAGAATCCATAGAAGCCTTCACTGATAGATTCCAAAGAATCCGCAGGGCAGCTAAGTGGGACGATGACATCAGGACTGCCTCCATATACAAACGAGCTTTACCAGCATTTTTGCGGCAAGAGGTCTCTCGCTCCTTGTTGAACCTAGGAAGAGATCAGCAAGACTCTGTCGCAAAAGTCGCTGCCAAGGCCAGGGTGGTACTGTCATCCAACTTGTGTTCTGAGGGTAGCCCATCACCTCGCCAAGACTCCGTCCCTGTCAAGTCTTTATCTATGTCTCTCGCATCAAATGGAACAGAGGCATCTAAGTACAACCCTAGGAACTCACATTTGTTGAGCAACTTACAGGGTATAACTAAGAAGTCCTCTTCCCCTGGTAACGTCAAAAATAAGTTCCATTGTGCCATCCATGGTCTGGCCAATCATCCTACAGACAAGTGCAACAAGTACAAGAATTTGTTGAGCCAAAGCTCTTCATCGGTGAGCCCTTCCCCCACTACCACCAATCCGCCAATGTCTTTTGTATCTGTTGCCAAAAAATGCTTTCGTTGCTCTGGTAACGTTCCATGGTCCAGGGAATACGCTGCTATCTGCCCACGAGATAAGCCCTACCATGGTCCAAGTAAGGCCATCCGTTCCGCTCGCTTGGTTACTTCAAGTTCTAATGGTAGCAAGCTCAACCTCACCATCACTCCTCAAGCTAGGCCACAACAGGCATCTTCCAAGGTGTCTAGCGGTGATAGCAACTTGATGGACGTAGATGACGAGGGTTATCCAGTCAACTATGATTGTAAGAAATTAACAAAACAGAATGAAGTATTTAAAAGTACTAACCATTCTTTAATTGTACCTATCACAATAGAGAACGTGAACACTATGGCCCTGGTTGATAGTGGTTCCTCCTTTAGCACGATAGACATCAATTTTGTTAATAAATATAATATTGCAGTTGATAGAAATGTATCTGGTTCCGTTATACTTGCTACAAGTGATAATGTTAGTAAACGTTTCGGTACAACCAAATTTCCATTAAGTGTTATTTACGGTGATAATGATAAAAATCTTATTCATACATCCCATTCTTTTGAAGTCCTTCCTCTTTCCTTGGATACTGAAGTTGTAATAGGATTAGATCTAATGCACAAGTTGAACATTCTTGTTACCAACTTAGCCATCAGACATCCTAATCTTGCACCAGTTATTGACAAAGAGATTACGGATGATACACCTGAACCTAACAAAGCTCCTTACGGTACACGTGAGCAACAAGTTCATTTCCATAATGCTATTAAACCATTTGTTGATCAAAATGCCTTAATACCAAAGAATTCATTCTGTACTGTACCCGAGTCAGTTATACGTTTAGATACTGTTAAAGGAAAAGCCGCTTACCGTGCACCATATCGTACTCCTTTTAAATTACTACCGATCATGCGTGAATGTATTGACACTTGGTTAAAGGATGAAGTTATTGAACGTGCATCACCTAATTCGGATTGGAATTCTCCTTTAACATTGGCACCTAAGAAAGACTTGCTTGGTAATCTCACAGGACATCGACCCTGTCTCGATCCTCGCTTGTTAAATTCTATTCTCGTGTCAAACGATAGACATCCTATTCCAAAGATTGAAGAGATTTTCGATCAATTACAAGGATCAACTATCTTTACCACTCTTGATCTTCGACAAGCATTTCATCGATTCCAAATCTACGAACCTGATCGTGTTAAGACCACATTCACTTTTGAAGGTCAACAATACCAATTTAGAGGTTGTCCATTTGGATTGAAACATATTGCTTCCCGTTATCAGCGAGTGATTAATATTGTATTACGTGATTTACCTTATGCACAGGCTTTTGTTGATGATATCATCATATTTTCCAAGTCTTATGAGGAACACATCACACATGTGCAAAACATAATTCAGAGATTAACTAAAGTGAACTTGATCCTTAACCCAGACAAATGTCATTTTGCGCAGTCTACTGTTTACTTGCTTGGTTTCTGTGTTGATGCCAAAGGGTCTCGACTCGATCCTCGTAAAGTTACAAACGCTTTGACTTGGCCTAGACCTTCATCTGGAAAAGAGATTCAACGCTTTTTAGGACTGGTAAATTATTTTAGAAAATACTTGCCAAATATTTCTGAGGTCACTGCGCCTTTGGACAAATTACGTTTCGAAGGTAAACTTGATAAACTTTGGACATCTGAACAAGAAAGTGCTTTTGAAAAGATCAAGTCATTATTGTCTTCTGCGCCACTTCTTCATCATCCAGATTTAGAACAACCTTTTTACGTTGCTACTGATGCTAGTAACTATTCAATTGGTGCTGTTCTTTACCAAGTTATCAAAAATGAGACTCGATATATCGGTTTCATGGCACGCTCACTTTCTACATCTGAAAAGAATTATTCTACCACTAAACGTGAGCTATTAGCAGTGATATTTGCACTAAAGAAGTTTCATCCATTTTTGTGGGGTAATCCATTCACCTTATACACTGATCACAAGGCCTTGACTTATCTCCACACTCAGCCTGTAGCTAATGCTATGATGATCAATTGGCTGGACACTATACTGGATTATAACTTCAAAATCATCCATCGACCTGGTATTCAAAATATTCTGCCAGATGCTTTGTCGCGTCTTTTTGAACCTGAAAAAACGCTGGAGGGGGATAATAAAACCATCAAAACAATTGTCACTTCACAAATTATCAATTCTAACGGATCAATTCTTACATCCAGAATGATGATGCCTGCTGACTTGATGACCCCAGCACCAGAAGACAGACGAAAGCTACTCATGGGTACACACTTAGAAGGACACCGTGGAGCTCAAGCAATCGTAACAGCTTTACATAGTGATGGTATTCACTGGACAAAGCTCAAGGAAGATGCGCTTGAAATAATACGTAGTTGTCCTGATTGCCAAAAATTCAATATCGCAAAACACGGATACAATCCCTTGACCTCAATCTATGCTGATGCACCTTGGGATCACATCTGTATCGATACAGCCGGACCTTTCCCTACTTCAGTACAAGGTAATCAATACATCCTTCTGGTAGTGGACGTCTTCACACGATATTGTGTACTCAAAGCCTTGCCCGATAAATCTTCTCTCACTATTGCACTTGCATTAAGGAGTATCTTATCGCTCTTTGGTCGACCAAAAATTATCCAAAGTGATAATGGTACTGAGTATGTCAATGAAATCGTCAGACTGTATGTTGAATCATCCGGTATTGATCATCGTCTCATATCAGCTTATCATCCCCGAGCTAACGGTATAGTCGAACGATGGGTTGGCAAAGCAAAAAATATTTTGTACAAAAGATTACAAGGCAGAACTGAGGATTGGGACTTGTATGTTGACAGTACCCAAGAAGCCCTCAACAATACGCATACAGCTTTACACGGCACTAGACCTTTCTCATTGATGTTTGCAAGACGTCCCAATGAAAACAAGGATTATAATAACGTGCTGGACAAAACTAAATCGCCTGAAACAATGAAACAGTTAGAAACTAGAATCAACGAGTTTAATGACACTGTCTTACCTGCCATTCGTGAAAAAATAAAAACTTCACAAGCTGCTTCTCGAGACAAGTTCAACCAAACTCACAGAATTCTAACCGATATCCCCACTGGTAGTCAAGTCACGCTCAAGAATGTAAACCGTGTTGCAAAAAGTGATCCCCTCTACGTTGGTAATTACACTGTCAAAAGAAAAACTCAAGGTGGTTCATACGTGTTGGTTGATGCAACTGGAGCACTCTTACCAAGAGATGTACCTCCATCGCAAATAAAGGTTATTTCCCAGGAAGTATCCTTATCCAATACTGATCAATCTGAATCATACGATGTTGAGGCAGTTTTACACCATAAGGGATCACCGGGTAATTACTTATATAAAGTTCGATGGAAAGGTTATGGAGAAGAAGATGACACTTGGGAACCGGCTAGTCATTTCCATGATTACAGACCGATCCAAAAGTATTGGTCACGTATAAGTGAACAAGAACCAGCGCGCGAGGTTCAACTTGTTCCTAAAAAAGATACAACCAAGAAAAGAAAAAATGTGCATCGCAATGTAACTAACTCTAAAAGAAACAGACGTTAACACATTGACCTTCTTCCACCCAACTTTCATTAACTATACATATATGTTACCAGCAAATAACGCAATTATAAAATATTTACAAGGATAGTAAAAAATGGAATTTTTTCTCATGCCTTAATATTTTTCAATTTGCACATTTGTACGCAGTCACATTTACAGACAAACATCACTTTAGCAATAAATTCCTGTTTAGGGTTTATTATCGCCTAAATGCTTTGTTCCATTCTTGAACACTATACTTTATATGTTTACATAAAGAGCCACTATACGTTATATGACTTCACCCTACCAAGCACCTATTTCTTACAACAAATAGAGCTCATCTTGACATCTCAAACCTCATTTCGACATTCAGTTAAACAAACATCTTTTTACTTGCCACATTAATCCCAGAAAAGATAATTACAACCTGGAAGGGGGCAATGTCATGTTTTGACATGTCAATAAGATAACAGTCTTATCATTCTAAGCTAAATCTTTACAAATGAGTTTGAATAAGAATAGATCCTGATAATTACCAACTGCCCTGAACAGCCAAGTTTCACTTTCATCTCAACAGTTGATTATTTACATCAGTTTATAAGATTTTTCTTATACATGTCAAATCATATCGGTCGTAACTATCTCTTGTCATTTAATCTCAGGTCTTGCTCAAACTAATATAAATAGCCTTGGAATCTTTCTTTAATAAAAGTATTCGACTTTAGAACTATTGTTCGGTCTCGTTAATTCTTCTTTTTCATATTTTAAATACTTAAAAACACTTCAACCTATAACAGCTATTGTGGGGAGAAATATACTCCAGGTCACCTTGACAAATGTCGAGAAATAGAAAAACGTCGTGACCATTACTTGAATAAAGATACGGGTTTTAGAGCACGCAAAGATGCACCCAAAAACTACACTGGTAATTTTTCCCAAAGGCGTAGATCATTTGAAGAGAAAATTCATAATGCGAATGATTCACGTATAACGGTTCATAATATTGAGAAGGTTGAGAAACAGACCACTACTGAACCAGAGATCATGCAAACACATCCTGCGGATGAGGTTATGAATGACCTCTTAAATGATGATGAAATCATCAGTCCGTTTCAAAAAGCGTTGAAACAAATTCGGGAGAAAAAGAAGCACAAGCAAGGTAATGTTCGTTGCTATAGTTTAAAAACAAAAGAGGAGACACATCCTACTATGCTTCAAAGCCCTTACTCATTACACACTCCTTTCTTATTGAACGATCATAGATTAATAGCTCTCGTCGACACAGGCGCAGATGTTTCTTTCATAAGTAAAAATGCTGTTAATAAATTGAAACTGCGTATTTTCCCAGTTCATGGTTCATTACTCTTAGCAGATAAAGAAAAAACTGTTAAACGATTGGGTGTGACCGATAAATTAAATGTCGGATACAAAGGGCAAACTGTAGCTCATGAATTTGAGGTGTTAAATATGCATGATAAAGTAGACGCTATTTTCGGGAGGGATATTTTACCAAGGTTAGGAATTCACCTTGTTGGTGTTGCCACCAATTGGGATGATAACAAAGTCAAATTCGATGATTCTATTGAAGACTCAGAATACATTCCAAATGTTTCCAATGCTGGCACACCAGAAGAGCATGAAGCTTTACTACAAGCACTGCAATCTCACATTGATAAAAATCAACAGATTGATGTTCATTCCTTATGTAATCTACCAGAAGCGGTGGTAAAGTTAGACACTCCTCATGGAAAACATGCACATGTCCGGCAGTATCCTATTGCAAATAAGATGATGCCAATCTTTGATGAGGCTGTAAAAACATGGCTCGAGAACGGTGTCATTGTACGTGCACCACCCTCACCATGGAACAGTCCAATCACATTTGCTCCAAAAAAGGATGCGAATGGTAATCCCACTGATTACAGACCATGTATTGATCCTCGTAAAATCAATGCCCTACTAGAGTCTGATAACTATCCATTGCCATTGATCGACGATATTTTTCATGATCTTGCGGGTTCTACGATTTTCACCTCACTCGATCTCAAAAGTGCATTTCATCGATTGCCCATTCGTAAATCAGATCAGGTCAAAACCACTTTTACTCACAGAAACAAACAATACATGTTTCGTTCAGCACCGTTTGGATTGAAACATGTCTCCAGTCATTTCATGCGCATCATGAACCTCATCCTCAGTGATCTATCCAATGTTCATGTATACGTGGATGATATTTTGATTGGCACTCCAGGTGATTCCATGGAAAAGCATTACCAAGCTGTCAGTGCAGTCATTGATAGACTCACTCAACATAACATGATCCTCAATCCTCAGAAATGTCACTTTGGCAAAAGAAGTATTCATCTGTTGGGTTTCTGCATTTCTGAAAAAGGGAAAAGCTTGGATCCACGTAAATTGACAAATATTGCTGACTGGCCCCGTCCCAAAACCGGCAGAGAAATGATGCAATGGCTAGGCACTGTTAATTACTTTCGTGCACACATCCCTTGTGCTGCCACACTCACTGCTCCTCTAGATGCGTTACGAAATGTTGCATTCATAGATGATATTGATTGGACTCCTAAACTGCAAGTTCACTTTCAAAGCATCAAAGGCATATTATGTTCCAACGTTGTTTTGAGTCCATATGATCCTACCAAATCCCTTTATGTTGCCACTGACGCATCTAACACTGGAGCTGGTGCAGTTCTGTTCCAAAAATTTGACGAAAAACAGTCGGATGGACTCACTGTCACCACCATCAAATACCTCGGCTTCATGGCACGTTCTTTATCCCAATCTGAACGAAATTATTCTGTCACTCGGCGTGAACTCCTCGCTATTGTGTTTGCTTTGAAAAAGTTTCACAAATTTTTATATGGTCATCACTTTACCTTATATTCTGATCATCGAGCACTCACATACTTGTTCACGTCAGATGAACTCAACCCCATGATGGTGGGTTGGATGGACACATTATTGTCCTATGATTTTGACATCGTCCATATACCCGGTGTACAAAATGTTTTACCTGATGCTCTTTCACGTCTTTTCCCACCTGAAAAAGAACTGGCAGGGAGTGATTCTAATAACAGCACAGTAAAACACCAAAATCTTGCTTACAAACCAAATCTAAAAAAGGAACATGAATTAAAAATGAAAAAAGAGAACCGAAAAGTGTTCTATGTCCAAAGTCCTACCAAATTCAGTGATAAGGACTATATCACTCCACCATATGAGGATCGACAAGAGATTCTTGATGGAGTCCATAAATTCGGACACTTTGGAGCTGATCATATTGTAAAATCAATCCACAACCAAAACCTACATTGGCCAAATTTATTAGCTGATGCAGTAAATTATGTAAGCAAGTGCAATACCTGTCAGAAGTACAATATTGCTAAAAAGGGTTATAATCCTCATCGACCTGTCTACGCTTATGTTCCTGGGGATGCCTATGCTTTTGATTTAATTGGGCCTTTTCAATCCAGTAGCAACATGTATACATACGTGTTGATTCTAGTCGACATTTGCACCAGATTCTGCGTGTTGAAACCCCTAGTAGACAAAAAGGCAAAAACCGTTGCAGGTGCCATGGTTGATACATTTTCCTTACTCGGCTATCCCAGACACTTTGTATGTAGCGATAACGGCTCTGAATTCAAAAATGAAATTTTAAAGAATCTGTTCAATGCAATGGGTATCGACAAAAGATACACCACACCTTACCATCCCTCAGCAAATGGAGCTGCTGAACGTTACGTTCAATCTGCTAAAAAGATATTAGCAAAGTTCCTTGAAGGTGCCACCGAAGATTGGCATCATTACATTCCATCTGTACAGCTCATGATCAACAATAAGATCTCCACACGCTTGCAGACTACACCTTTTTCATTGATGTTTGCTCGCAACATAAATGACTTCATTGAATACAGGGATGATGCTGGTGAATTAAAAAAGAAGGAGTACATGCCGCACGATGAGTTGCTGAAAAGAATCGACTACATGTCGCAAGTTGTCTTCCCTGCTATACAGGATAGGACCGACCTTTACACCAAAAGGCAAAAGGAAAAAGCTGACAGCAAAAATCGTCAGTCCACATTCCCGGAAGGAAGTTACGTAATGGTGCGTGACAGAGAGCAGTACAATAGCCTCTCACCAGTCTACAAAGGTCCATATCGTGTTGTACGTCAAGTACAAGGTGG
>NW_027137827.1:4175807-4179486 GCF_000149305.1 Rhizopus delemar RA 99-880 | reverse complement strand
TGTGTAGACAGTACTGATGTAGTGACATAATAAATATATGTCTAATACAAGATCATAATTAAAATAAATAAAATACAGTTTTATTAAATAAGATCATCCATCAATTCCAATTAAACATGTTCTTTTAGAATATGTATTGTATTCATGAGAGTTCTTTGATAAGAAGACGTATCAACTAAAATAACCAAATCCAATCCAATGTCAGGAATATTGCTAATCTTTCACATAATTGAAATAACGCGTAAAATAACGTTATTCAAATCAGCGAGGAATTCCCAGAATAAAAGATAATCTATGACAGACATACAAAAGAACAAATGAAAAGTTTTCATAATCATAACTATAGATAATACTTGCTAAAGTACCTGAATATTAGAAGAACGATCACAATAGAAGATATCAAGCCACTCACTCAATAAGATATAAATACCTGCCTTCAATTAGAATAATTTTTACTTTAACTTAAACTGAAATAAAGATCAGCCTCAAAAAGTACCCAAACTGTTTCTTGATCTTTGTTTTTACCTTTTCCTTTATTATTTAAACCATTATACAACACTGACCAGCGAAAAAGAAGATCAAATTATTATATTATTAGAATTTTATTTGCTTTTAATTTTTCGCTGACCAATTAAATAAAGAAGATTAAGCAATCATATGACTTATTTTGTATTCGAGTGTCTCATTAAATTCTAGAAGAATTTATTCGTCACTTGAATTTACCAGAACATAACACATTCGAACGGTTTTGCGGCCTCGCTTGAGAAATTCCTCGATTGCGGTAAACGCAGTCACTACACCCTGAGATTCTTCCAGAACTTTCGCTGCTTACTAATTCACCACTGCACACTATTTTTTTTTCTTTTTTTCCTTTGTCATTCGCACATTCCCATTTCGACATCTCGACATTTACCAAGTAATTACTCAACATGCAACCATTAACAGAAGATCGCAAGAACACTATCGAGTTTTACCTTCGTCAAGGCTTTTCTTATCATAAAATTGCAAAGATAGTTAAAGTATCATCCTCCACTGTTCATAAAATTCGTTTGGAATTAGGTTTGCCTGCTCGAATTGACAAAGGTAGCAGGTCAAAGGTGCTGACTAAGCGGGAGCAGCAGCATCTCGTTCGTGCTGTAACAGTAGATGCACTCGAAAGCGCTGTACAAACACAGCAGTCGTTGGAGCAGAACTTGGGCAAGTCAGTTTCTGTAGATACTGTACGTAGGGCGTTAAGGGATGCTGGTTTGGTCTCGTTTGTCAGGCCAAAGAAACCTTTAATTAATGAAAGAAATAGAAAGAGGAGGCTCAAACGGGCTTGTCAGCATATTGACTGGACAGTCAACGATTGGATAAATGTCATATGGTCTGACAAAGCCAAAGTCAATTGCTTTGAGTCCGATGGAATGTTTTATGTATGGAAAGAGCCAGGCAAACCGTTAAAAAAGCACCAGGTTCATGAGACAATGAAGCATGGAGGAGGCTCTATAATGGTATGGGGCTGTATTAGTTGGTATGACCCAGGCTATATTATGGATGTGGTCAAGAACATGAGAAGGACGTTTATTTTAGGGTTTTACAAGATGATTTAATGAAGTCTTTAGCCTAGATCATGGAAGAAAGTGGAAAATCTACGAGTCAATTTATCTTTATGCAGGACAACGACCCCAAACATACAGCCAAAGTCGTATCAAAATGGCTAAATGAGCAAGAGTTTTATGTAATGAAATGGCCACCACAATTACCAGACTTGAAGCCAATTGAAAACATGTGGTAATTACTTAAAAGACGGCTATTTAGAAACTATGATTGTCCTCCATGTGGTATACATGAGCTATGGGACCGTATAGGACACACTTAGTATCAAGTCATAGCTGAAGAATGCCAAAAGTTTTTTAAAAGTATGCCAGATCGTTGTCGTGCAGTTATCGAGGCTGATGGCCTTTATATTGGATATTAAATAAGCTTATTTCAACGCATTTTGCTTTTAAAACAGATGGCCGCAAAACCGTTCGAATGTAGCTTTAAGCTTTGATTGTCCGCAGTACGAGTTATGATGCGCTTAGGGTAACATATTATACGTCATTAGAAAGCCAAGAGTTTGTACTTTTAAATAATACGTACTAGACATAGTGTCTAGTATACACAATAGGCCACAAATGGTGCAGAAAGAAAACTATACGTTTTGTGCGAACGGTTTTGCTGGCTACTGTATATCAGAGATCAGGCTACCTGTGTGGCTTTTTATGTCGACTACACAGAAGCAAATGTAAAAAAGTGGGAAAAAAAATTGAAGATTTGGAAAAATTTCACATTTGTTGGAATACCAAGGAAAATGAGTTTGTTCTTATTTCTAAAAATAGAATTCGCAGCGATCCTCTTGGGTACATAAAGTATGCATATAGCATTCCATCAAGTGAAGAATCAGTTGGAGAAAAGAGAAAAAAAGTTGAGCTTGTTACCAATGGACAAATCAAGCAATTTTAGATGAAGTGTTTTCCTCGAGAAAACGTGACAATAGCGTATTATACTCTCAAAAAAACATTAGCAACCAGTGATGTGTATACAATTGTTAAACAGTACACATCGATTTTTGATTCGACTACCGCACAATCATTTGCTGCTTGGTGTCGAAATAAGAAAGTAGATCTTTTAAATGCAAAGGAAAAAAAGAGAAAGCAAGTTCATAGTGAATTATCTATCTTGGACGAAACTTATTATGGTAAACTAAACTAAAAAAATAAAAAAAGAAAGAAGCTTCTAACCTTTTTACTTGTAGATGAACTCGTAGCCTCCATTACCACCTACCTACCAAGATACCAAGACTCTTTGAAGGCGCTTATACGTGATGGGATGGGGCTTGTGGGCTACCCCCGCAAGTCTCCAACTGACAATGACATTGAAAATAACACTCGATTGGTACAATTAATGGTTAGAAATTTAAAAGCACGATCTTTTGCTACAAGAATATACGTATCTACATCAAGTTGGGCTTCCACACCTTTTGCAAAGCGTGATTTAAAACCAGATAACAAAGTAATGGAAAGGTTGGAACATGTTAATGGGAACACTCAGGATCTTTTGGAGTATATAAATTCTTGTGGCCACGACATTTGCTTAATTTTGATAGGCTTTTCTGGACTAACAACAAGAAACATTGATTTAGTGAATTTAATTGAAGATAATCCCGCCATCAAGAAAATTGCAATTGAGACTTTTGCCATGAATAATGAAGTCTTTATTTTTGATGCTCAAAGTTTACAAAACGACAAAAGGATATTAGACAGATTTGATTATCGAAACGAATTTTATAATAGATCTAAATAAACTTGTACTCTTTGTTATGCTCTGATAAATTAATTAAGAAATAACAAAGATAAAACAAAAGAATACTTTTTGAGACTGAACTTTATTTAATGTTTAGGATAGGGGGGTGTTAAGGATACATAAGATTATAGTCACTTTATGTTAGTAAAAGGAATCGGATATGATCCTGAATAGTATGTTGACATAACTTGGAATCATTTATAACATTATTCTCAGAACAGATCAATAAAAGACTTTGATTAGATTTTTATATTAAGCTTTATTCATATTAACTTCACATAGTCAAATAATATGGCAAGAATGTAATATAGTTTATTGATGATATGAGCATGTGAATAAGGAATGACGAATC
>NW_027137827.1:3932759-4175707 GCF_000149305.1 Rhizopus delemar RA 99-880 | reverse complement strand
CTGATCATAACGGACATTGAATAATCACAACTAAAAGAAGTATATTAAAATTGATAAAAGATAATAATTTAAATCTTTATTAAATAAAATATATTCTTCTTCTTTTTTATATAAAACTATCACTATTAGATTCATTCTATAAAGTAAACATGAACAGTAAATAAGTCATGATCTTTACTATTCATCATTTCTGTAAATGAATAATAATGGATCAGGTACCTAGTCAACTTTGATCTGACTGGAGGCATTTCATATAAATATATCTTTCCTCTCAATGAAGACGGGACAACTCTCCCAGATCAGTTAAAGAACAATAAGATCTATAAAAACAACGAATTAAAAATTTTCATAATCGATTCAGTGATCACTATTCAATCAAACGTGTCAATGATTGGATCTACGCTCATAACTACTCATTTACCCGTCAATTGATAGAAGAATATAAATAGTAGACTTTGTAATGTTTTCTTTTTAACAATTAAGATTGTCTTAAATAAAGTTCAGTCTCAAAAAGTATTCTTTTGGTTTATCTTTGTTATTTCTTTTACTTTACCAGAACATAACAATAACAAGTACTGAATACGTAATATTATATATTACATATTCCCTAAAGCTCATTTACAATGTTAACCCTTTACAATATTTGATGTATCCATCATTCATAACTCGATATGAAAACAGTATTAATAAGCTACATGTAAAATATATCCAATAGGTAGGCTACAAGTTAATTCGGATAATCTTCATTAAGGATAAGATGCTGCGTAATTGCACGGTTAAACTATATTAAATCCAGGAACTAAATCACAGTCAGCCGCAGTCAATCATATACGAGTATTCTATGACAAATATAACAATGGGAGAACACGTAACCCTTATCTATTTGTCATCGGCTAGACCATACTCATTAATTATTAATCCATGACATGAAATATTATCCGTGTATGAAAAGTATAAATAGAGTACAATTTTCTTATTAAATAAAACAATCTCTTTATCGAGTCTCGTCCTCTCTTGTTCCTTTTATTCTCTTGGATAAATCAATATTTACGTTTTTTTTTTTTGTATAAGTGTAAACTTTATTAAAATTGAATTTTAATTATTCTAAATCTGGTAAAACCAAGTGCCGATTTTGTTGTAATAAAGCTAGAGCAGCAGACAGAGACCAAGGGGTGTCATCAAAGACGCATCTCCAGTGTTGTTTCCATACAGCTAAGAAAATGAAACCGAGTTGGCACATCGTTGTAGTATCTATCTGAAGGTTGTCTGCAGTGTCCTGAAACGTCACTAGGGCAGTCCATATATCCTCTGAAGTTTTGAAGCAAGAAGTTAAATTCATTTCAGCCAGAGCAGCAGACCAAAACACCCATTTTGTGGGACATCCAACTACAAAATGAAACGTATCTTCCACTTCCGTGCAAAATCGGCAGAGGGGCGAGGGAAAGCTGGTCGGATTCCAGCGAAAAAGCTTTGAGGCTACACCAATAGAATTGTGTAGAAGTCGCCACCAAGGCGTGATTGCGGCTTGAGGGAGTGGTAGTGCCCAAAAGGTCTTCCAAACAGAAGATAAAATAATTTCAGCTGGAAGGCGTAACGGTGGATGTATGGTTTGAGGGATATCTTCTAGGAGCTTGTTCCAGTTGCGGCGTATAGCCTGAAGAGGAACAGACCGAATGGCTATAGACTTACCATATCTTGGACGTAATAACCAGTGAGAGCTAGATGGTAGCCAGTCAGAGTCTCTGGGGGAGAAGAGCACAGGAGGATAAGCTCCTTGCTCTGGTGTATTTTGATAACAGCAAAAGAAGGTTGGGAGTTGCAAAGTAGCTTCCGAAGGACCTGCCGACGGGAAAAGCTCCCTTGCAATGGCCTTTAGTTTGGTGGATCTAAGAGTTCGAAGAACTAATGTATTGCGTGTTTGTTCCCAGGAGAATAGGTCAGATAGCAAATATCTCAAGGATAGTGTGGAAAGTTCCACTGTAGATGGTCTCCCCGATGCGGGGTGTATCGAAGTCAGTATCGCAGAAAGGGGTAAATCCAGAAACCAACGCACCGGCCAGCCAGGAGAAAGATCAAAGGAAGGAAGACGACAGATAAGGGTCATCATGCGACCTAATAAAGGGGATCGTGATACTAGCGACCGGTAGCTGTTAGGATATAGCATGATCGGTAAGATAGATGTATGTCCAGTGTACAATTGCAAAGCACGGACCAACCAAGGCGATACAAAATCTGAAGGCCGATGACGACCTAGAAGACGTTGGAGGTAGATCAAATGAAGAGCTAGACTTTGATCTTCTATATCCACCAGTCCCACTCCACCATATTTTTGCGGAAGACACAATTTAGACCACGAAGGTGCAGGCCAAAAGGGTAAGAGAAACTTACGTACGATAGATCGTATCTCGCTTAACCATGTAGTCGGAACTGGAGTCACCCGTAGTATGTGCCATAATGTACTCAGAATCAAAGAGTTAGCAACCAAACCTGATCCCTTAATTGACAAATGACGTTCTTTCAAAAAGTGGCATTGTCGTGTAATTTTCAGTTTGAGCTCATTTAGGTAAGAAAGGAGTTGGTGACGAGTATGATATAAAGGATATCCTAAATATCGAACAGCTGTTTTCACGGAGGCATCATGCCACGTCAGATCGGAAGACCGTGCAATCGAGATCCAAGAGTCATGAGAAACACCCGAGAGTGATAACAGTACGGTCTTACTGAGATTAACTTTGGCATTAGAGGCCTTTCCGTATTGATCTAAGAGCTGCATAAGGCATGGCCATTCATTTGGATGTGACAAAAACACCTCGAGATCATCAGCATAACTGAGTAGCTTAACCGGTGGGGGTGAAGATCCTAGAGTCGAAGGAGGTAATGGCAGGTCAGAAAGAGACAAATCCAGCGATCTTGGGGAGCAGCGCACACTAGGTTTCAGAAGAACCGGCGCAAGGCTCACACCAGATAAATTAGGACACGCAAGGATGGACCGCAGAAGTGGTTCGAAAGCTAGATTAAACAATAATGGAGACAAGGGATCACCTTGTCGAAGACCACGTAACTGTTTTATAGGAGATCCTAGCCAGCCATTAATTGAGATAGAGATGCGTGTGTCAAAGAAGAGGCCTGTAAGAGCAGTGATTAACGTATCAGGGAAGCCGAATCGAGCAAGCACCCTTTGTAAGTACTCAGGATGTACACGATCGTAAGCTTTTTCTTGGTCTAGTAATACTGCCACTTGAGGCAGATCTGGAGCTGCCTCCCGTAAATTTTCCATCAAAACTTGGTTCCACCACCCGTTGTCCGAGATCAATCTGTTCGGCAAAAAGCCTGTTTGATATGGATTAATCAGCTGGGGCAACAACTGATTGAAACGGTTGGCAAGCAATTTGGTAAAGATCTTTGCATCTGTGTTGATTAATGACAAGGGTCTCCAATTCGACAAAAGCTGAGGATCTCCTTTTTTGAACAGTAACACCATACGAGTCTGTTGCCAAGATGGGGGGAAGATCCCTTGAAAGGCGTCCAGAACAATCCGATGGAATAGATCAAGAAAAGGTTTCGAAGTGCTCGCCAAGTGTTTATAAACCTCAAAAGGTATACCATCTATACCTAGGCTTTTACCCGCTGGAGAGTGAGAGAGAAGAGCTATGAGGTCAATCTCTGTAGGTGCCGACATCAAAGCAGCAGCCTGTTGCTTCGAAATCTTAGTCTCATTTGGAATAGCATCCAGAAGCCTGTTCACCTCATCAACATCAATGGCATCAGGTGTATATAGCTTTTGATAGAAGTTTCGAGCCTCAGTGATAATGTCCCCAACGGTTGTCAAGGTAGAGCCAGTGGAAGAGCCGCGTAAAGACTGGATTGTTTGCTGTGTCTGCCGTTCACGAATAACGCGGTAGAAATATTTGTTATTACGTTCCCCATTCTCATGCCATCGTGTAGCAGATCGGAGCATAGATTGGTGTGTGTCAGCTCGTATACGTTCGTCTATTAGAGTCTGTAATCGCTGACAGGTTTCCTCATCTTGAGTTTGGAGCCGTGCTTGCTGCAACTTGTCAATTTTGTTCTGGAACCTTGCCCGGGAGCCATGACTGTAGCGCTTTGCTGTTTGTTGTAGGAGCAATTTGAGTCGTTCCCAATGAGCTTGTGGTGAGCATTGTTGTTTATGAGTATTATAGCTAGCAGATGGAAGTGAAAAATCATTAGGTAAAGAATTAAAAAATAGAGATACCGTTTGTTCTATAAGAGCCACAAACTCCTTGTCAGATAACAAGGTGGGATTAAATCGCCAGGCTCCTGGGCCAACATCCTGTCGGTTTCCCAACAGGTCCACTGTAAGTAGGCAATGATCAGTCCATGATTTCGGAAGAAACAGCTGTTGTGCGTTGGATACCCTGGACGCCAGAGAGTGGTGATGATAAATATAATCGATAGTAGAGTTTGCAGAGCCACGATTGAAGATTGGAGCAGTATTGTCGAAATTGTTACAAAAATGTGTTTGCAACCAGTCATACCATGGTTTTATCTTTAGATGGTTGATGCTGGATCCTTGTTGAAGAGAGATGTTGAAATCTCCTAAAAGTATCCATGAATCCTCAGCCATGCTTTCCACAGAGGGGAGGAGCAGGAAAGATTCATAGAATGTGAGCCGCTCAGCAGGTTGGGCGGGGGCATAAATATTCATAATATGGCATAGTGGCTGATTGTTAGAGTCAATGACTGATGCGGTAATGCAACGTTCGTCGACAGATATTGAGGAATTGATGAGAGAGTAGGAAGGATTGAGGCATATAATGGCACAATGCTTTGTAAGAAGTGTAGAGCATCGAGGAAAAATGAAAGACGAGAAATAGTGGCACTGATCGTCCGTAAGATGGTCTTGAGAACGAAAAGAGGAGACTTCTTGAAGGCATAATATGTCGATGTGTAAAGAACGGGAACGAAGATAGTGAGTGAAAGATTTTTGTATTGGTTTGTCAGCCTCTTTGAAAATGCTGCGAGCATTTAAAGAAGCAATTCGTAGTGTTTTATGATTCATTACGCCCTAAGGGCAGAAGAGTTTACAGGTGCCCCTGATTGCTGGGATTTAGTAGAACTTCTAGTGTCGATTCGGTGACGTTTGGTCAATAGTTGCTTTCCTTTTGCAAGATGATTTGTGCTAGTTGACATCTCTTCTTCTGTGTCTACTTTCATGGACAAACCACTTTCATATGGTGCATATTTTGAGGCAAGAGTACCGTTGTGTGATTGGGGATCAAAAGGTTCCCGCACTTTCTCTACTTCCATGTTTGAGGGTTCATGATCAACTGAATCATTTTCTAATATGTCATCCAGTGTCATGATAAGCGCTGTGCTCAACTCTTCTGTCTCCTCAGTATTTTCTTCAGGTGTATGAACTATGATATCATCTTCAAAAGTGTTGTTTTCGCTCGTCGTCTGTGTCGCTATAAGATAGTTGTCCAGTTCCTCTGATTCAGTTACAGGCGGTGTAGTGCAGTAGCGCACAGTGTGCCCTCTAATTCCACAGTTAGAGCAGAGTCGTTTGACTAGAGAGGGACAAGCACCACGAATGTGACCAGATTTTCTACAGTAATAGCATACAGGAGAGGCTCCCTTGAATGATGCAGGTACATAAGTATCCCAAGCTGGTAGATAGAGCATTCGGTCAAGTGGGCGGATAGTTAAGGCATCTTCGGATGGTGTGGAGACATCCATTAACACGGACAGTTTGCCTTCAAAATAGCCACCACAGAAGAATTGTTTGATTTGACATACTTTTCCATAATGTCTAAGAGAGAGCAAAAGTTCTTCAAGCAGTTTATCTTCTTCCGGAATGTGCAAGAGATCCATTTGCACTCTAATCAAATTTTTGGGCTGGTCCCCTTTAGATGGAGCTGCCTTGATCACAACCTTTTTGTGGGTAATGCCTAAATTGATCGCTTTGTCTGTATTTACAGCTTCGCGAAATTTAGCTTCGATCAAAAGTTCCTTATGGTTTCGGCGATGGTCATATTTGCTGATGTTTCGGAGGCCATGTACAGCTCCGATTTGATCTTCAATGCATTTGTATGCCTGGGTGTAATGGTCAAATAAAGATGTTGGAAATGAGAACAAAACTGAGCCAGGAGTCAGAGTTTGTTGGACAATTGATTGAGCTTTTTGCGCTATAAGAAGACGAGAAATGTCGGGAATCTCATAAATTATTTTAGATGTGGTAAACTCGCGAGGGTCATTGGTGACATCACGACGCTGTATGGGTGTGACGACTTTGGCTTTATGGCCTCGAGCCACAACATCGCTCCAGGATAGGTTATTCCCAGAGTCAAGTTCTGTCATAAATCAATATTTACATTATTCAAGCTCAATACTAAAATTGACCTTGAACTCACTTCGGTCCCTGAATAATTTTATTTCCTATATAAAGGCATAGTTTGATTAAATGGGTTCTCTCTCTCGTCTTGAAATCTAATAAAGAGGTTACATAGAGACTCATTCACTAGTTTTCAAGTACTATTTCCCTTTTAATTCTCAAATTTATTATCTGCAAATATCTCAACTTACATTTAAGCTTCATTTTGGCAATATAGACCCTATAAAGCCATTAGTAATCTTGTAAAGCATTTTCTAAATATAAGGATGAGTAAATTTTGTTTTAATAGCAGTAAAGCTACTTACGAAAATGCCATAAAAGTATAAACAGAAGCGTATCAGAACATATTGTACAGCCGTAAAGAACAAGCTATTAAAGAAATAACATACGTTTAGTGGACAGAACATTAAACATTTCCTTGACTTACAGCTTTAATACATGGATCCATGAGAATAAGCCTTTTAATCTTGCATGTACCTACTTGGATGATTTATACTATTCACACTTTTTACCTGAAACACGAAGAGAATCTAAAGCGAATAAAGATTACATTAGATATTTTACTGCAGTTTAATGAAATAAGTACCTTTAAAAAAATTGCCATGAAATAGATGCAAAAACAGGAAAATAAAAAGAAAATAAAGGTAGAAAAAGATTTTAAATAAACTCAAGGCACAGAAAGTAACATTGGCTTCAAAATACAATGATGAGATTTCGCCTAAGAATATAACAGAAAAAAAGAAAGAAAGAAAAAATGAGTTTAAAATTCACAACGGAGATTTTCGTTTTAAACATCAGTTATTTTTACCTTTTTAGTATACTCATCTTTGGCGTAAAAAATAAGCTTTTGTTTTTTTTATATATGGTATCTTTATTTAAAGCTATAACCTAATTATATATATAATTCTTATGCTTATACTTCATTTTCAATACAAAATCTATGATTATGAGTGATTTACTAACTTTTAAAAAAAAGCGGTCTTAAAATTAGTAATATTAAGCTCTTAATATTCGCTATTATTTGCAGCACTGTATCACATTTGAATAGTCTATCTGTGACTATTTGTGACTCTCTGTGACTAGAAAAAGTTTTGGCTTTGGAGCTAGAACGAAGGCTGCGATTAATCTCCTTGGGTTCTTTAATGTTGCGATTTATACCTTTACGTCAAAGTGCATTTTTATTACTCCAAAGGAACTTTAGACCAGCAGTTTCTTTGAGGCCATTTTCAGTAACTACCACTCTTTGGCGAAAAAATGGACCAGTAAAAGATTTAGGATTGCGGGAGCTTCTGCTCCAGTCTTTTTCACCAAACAAAAAAAGAATTGTACATGCTGGTAAATCATTACCTTCTTTTGAGTTTCTATTGCAATAACTAATCTTTTGCTTTCAGAATTGAAGAAAAAGTTGGGCAGGTTTAGTAAAAACCTCCATGTTCGTCGACAAGCCAGCAGTTTAGGCATAAAAAGCAAACTGTTTAAAGATATATCAGATTCTTTTGTAAAAGCAGCGTTGGCGGGACAGATACCTCGATGTACAGCAAAAGAGTTAGCTTCGGGATACACAAAAGAAGAAGGTTCAGGTAGATATAAAGAGGATATGCATTTTTCTCGCATTTTTTATTCATTGATTATGTTGCATAGATTATATTGACAGAGCATTATTACAAGCATTTATTGAATTTGCAGAACCCTATTTGCCAAAGGAAGTAGTACACAAGGTTAATTCTTTAAAAAAACTAAGTGATTTGCGATTTCCAAGTGAATGGTTTCCTGAAGCTAGACAAATGAAAAGGTACAACAAGATAAACAAAAGGAAACCGTTTGGCCTGATCCTTTTTATTTAATCTAGAAAAATTATCCTTCATGTTGGCCCAACAAACAGCGGGAAAACATACCGAGCTTTACAGAGATTAGAGTCAGCAGAATCTGGAATTTACTGTGGACCTTTGCGTTTACTAGCTCACGAAATCTATGAAAAGATGAATAATAAAGGGATTCCATGCAATTTATTAACTGGGGAGGAAAAAAGAGAGGCATCACCACATGCAACATTGACTAGTTCAACTGTTGAAATGGCATCCATAGGTAGACCCTTGGATGTAGCTGTCATAGATGAAATTCAGCTGATTGCTGACCCAAATCGTGGATGGGCGTGGACTCAGGCACTTTTGGGATTGAAAGCAAAAGAAATCCACCTGTGTGGTGAAGAAGCAGCTGTGCCTTTGATTCGAAAGATTTGTGAGGATCTGGATGAAGAAGTGGTGGTGAATAAATATGGACGACTTACTCCCTACACGGTCAGCGATATGCCTTTAAAAAGTGATCTATCCCAAATCGAAAAGGGCGATTGTGTAGTTGCCTTTTCTCGAATGAATATTTTTGATCTCAAGAAAAGGATTGAAGCTCAAACTGGATTAAAGTGTGCTGTTGCTTATGGAAGTTTACCGCCAGGTAAATTTGATGTTTTTTTACTGTTTCGAAAATTCTGACCAGCGTTTTTTTATCTGCTACAACAATAGAAACTAGAGCTCTACAAGCAAAATCCTTCAATGATCCCGACAGTGGAATTGATGTGTTAGTAGCATCAGATGCAGTAGGCATGGGATTAAACTTGTAAGTATAGGTTCTGTTTCTTTTCGATTGCTAAAAAAAGAAAGAAAGTATTCAATAATTTCTTATTTTTCTTTAGAAATATCAAGCGAGTTGTATTCAGCAATATCAAAAAGTTTGATGGAAAAGAAGTTCGGCCTATTAGTATTCCACAGCTTAAGCAGATTGCTGGACGTGCAGGTAGATTTGGCACAGCTTATGGCAATGGTATTGTTACTGCGTAAGATCATTTGGTTTTTATTTATAAAACCAAACCTAAACATAATATTTATGTAGCTTGAATCGGGCCGACCTTAGATATATTAAAGAAGCTGTAGCAGCCCCTAATGTTGAGTTAGAAGTAAGTGATGAACACTTAGAAAAAAGTTTTTATAATGCTCAGTGATATAAAAGATGGCTGGTTTACAACCAACAGTAGATATGTTAGAATTATTTGCCTTACAGATGCCTAATGAAACTTTCTCTGGTTTATTGGTATGAAAAAGATTAATAGAAACAATGCGATGTATGAAAATATAGCTGACTCATTTCTAACAATATAGCAAAAATTCGAAGATTTAGCATCTGTGAGTGGTGATTATTTCTTATGTAATTATAAAGATCAAAAGGTAAATGATAAGAGAATAGAAGACATATTTTGCCTACACTTATTTACTTTTTTTTATAGTTGATTGCTGATAATCTGGAAGAAATCCGTTTACCATTACGCGATAGATATCAGTTTGTAACAGCGCCTGTCAGTACAAGAAGTGATGAGTCAATGGAATTGATTAAAATACTTGCCCGAAAATTTAGTCAAAAGAAAATCTGTACTTTAGATGAGTTGATTGAATTACCCACAAACCCTCCTACTTCTCCCTCCGGACTAAAAGCATTAGAAGAATCACATAAACAAATCATGCTTTACATGTGGTTAAGGTAAAGTGAAAGGAAATAAATACAACCACCGTTACTTACTTAGCTTTCGTTATAGCACAAGATATCCTGATACTTTTATTACTACACAAGATGATGCTACATCAATCAAGTCACAATGCGAGCATTTAATTGATGATGGATTGAAATTATCCAGAGCTTCACAGTCTATAAGAAAAGGAAGAAAGCACCCTAGACCTCATTTTAGAGAAGATAAACTCGAATCTCGCCAATAACTTTTAATCACTGTTTTAAACATGATACAAAAATAAAATTGTACCTTAGCATAGTTTCATATCGCAAATACTAGAAGAAACATAATTGTTGTTGAAATATAGCAATATATTTTATATCAAAAAAATCAGGATGAGTGCTTTTTCAAAAGTTTTGTACATATAAAAGCTACTCGTTTCAATACAAGAATAAAGAAAAAATGTTTGTTTGGTACATTGGCCGTGCAACGGAAACCAACTAAATATCCCATTGTATCACATATTGGTATTTTTAAATTTAGAAATTTCCAATTGTTAACTCAAAGAATACTCTATTGTTGAGAATAAATCCATGTTGATACAAGACTCCATAAGAATCAATTACCGAATAAAGGTTTGGTAAACTGCTGTTTTAAAAAGGTTACCATTTTTTCTGTAAGGAATGAGGCATTCTTTAAAAGAATATTGCCGAGTTTATGGTCAAATCATGCTTTATCATGGAAAAAAAAAGGGAGATTGTGATTGAGGTTAGCATGATATATGCTTTCCATAAAAGAAAAGGATTCCATTCCCTCCTTCCCTTCTTTTTTACTTCAAGGTATTTTAGGAGTGTATATGTGTTTAAGAGAGAGAAAAAAGTTTGAGTTTAAGGAGGCAATTGCCATTAGAAGAGGGTTAGTGCTAAAGCATTATTTATCAATTAAGAAATACAAATTAACGTCGATGGATCATTGGACGTGTAAAAAAAGAAGAGTACGGCTAAAATATATCTCCTTTTTACCACTTAACGAGATATAACCACGTTTGTTGATCAAGATTTGTTGCGGATTTAGTTGAAGGAGAGGTTTTGCAAGATGGCTTTCAAAACATTTTAACCTATAGCAAATTTTCTATGTTCTGTAAGCTTTAATGCACATACAGAGTTAATTCAGCACAGATATCTATACATTTACTTGTTTCACAGTAAAAACAAGATATATTTATAAAAGATCATTAAAATCTGGCGCCAAAAGTTACAATCTTCCAAATTGCATATGTAAGCATCTTTTTGAAAGAAAAACAGATAAAGTATTCTGCTGTTCTCTTGAATTGCGTGCTTTCAGAAAAGCAATTTTTAATTAAAAACGCGAGGATTGAAGATTAATAAAAAGCAACAAAATCGTTTATAAAATGCTTAAATTGCTACTCTATTTATAAAAATGTAATTGATAAACAAATTTATTTGGTAATTAGTCTTCTCTTTGTTGGCAAATAAAATTATATCAAAAAGAGAGAAGATACTGGGTGAACAAGCCATTTAAACAAGTAATTTGCTTTATAAAAACTTGCAATATATTCAAAATTCTGAAAACTTGGCTCAAGAAGCCAATTTATTTGGTAATAGACTCTATTTTCAAAGTCATTCATTTCGAAATTTGAACAACATCACATCAGGCGGTTTGACTTTTTTTTTTTTTGCACAATCTGTAACTTTAAACTCTTCTATTAAGTAGTTGTTTGTATTCGCATCTAAAGTACAAATTTGTAAAAAAAATTTGGCTGAACCTAATTTTCACTGTGGTTTAAATAAGCTCCTTGATTCGATCGAATCGAGTATGTATAATCGGCCGAATTGAAAGTCATGTTCAATTAAGAAAGTTACCTAAAATAGGCGAACCCATTTCAATACATGTAATAAGAAAACAAAATATTGTTCTTTTGATACCACAAGTGTCTCTCTCTCTCTTTTCATTTCTATTTACAAATTACTTTTTCATTTTATAAAATGTCATTCTCAGGAAGGACATAAGAAAGCAAGTGGAAATAAACCTTTTAAAGGGTACTAAACACTCGAGGCTTTCTCATTGGTGATACTATTCTATTTTGCCGATCCCAAAGAAATGTGTGTTACCGAAACAAACACAAAGAGATAAAAATAGCCTAGCCATTAAAATGTGTCGTTTTTAAAAGCGTATGGTTACATTCAAGCATTTAACATTTTTAGATGTTTGTGTAAAAATTTATTTCGTGAGGTACTTCTAAGATGACAATAGTATAAAAGTACAATATTATGAAAACAAAAGAAACGCAGACTGAACAACAGATGCTGATCTATTATTGATCTGTAAAATAACTTATTTGCTACTCTTGTAAGCACTGGTCTTGGATTGACCGAGACATTCAGCAACAGAGACAAACTTGTAGTTCTTCTTACTCTTGACGTAAGAGATAACCCAAGGAACCAGTTTGGTAACAGTCTTCTTGTGAACGTCATGTTGAAGAGCAATGTGACCATGAGGATTCTTCTTGCTGTCCTTGTCGATTACGCTCTTGTAATTGGCTTGTTCATTAGAAAGGCTTGAAATATCTTTGTATCTCCAGTCATTGGAATCAATGTCCCAAAGAATGACCTTATAACCAAGATTGCCAAGAGCTGCAAGAGTATTATCGTCATAACTTCCAGAGGGAGGACGCATATAGAGAGGAGACTTTCCAATAACAGACTTGAAGATTTTATCAAGCTTGGTCATTTCAGATTTGACTTCAGCAGCGGAAAGCCCACCAAGTTCCTTATGGCTGTAAGTATGGCTAGCAATTTGATGCCCTTTATCATAAACGTGCTTGATGACTTGCTTGTAAGTCTTTACACCGGCTGGGGTATTGACACTTTGAGTTTCAACATTCCTGTAAAAGATTAAAGGTTTAATATGGTTTTCTTTTTTTTTTTTTTTTTGTAGATCAATCAACTTACACCCAATTGTTACCATTCATAAAGAAGGTAGCAGTAACGCCTTTAGCTCTGAGTGTATCAGCCAAAGCCCATGTGTATTCATAAGGTCCATCATCAAAAGTCAATGCCATGGTACCTGGAACGGAACAGGTTGTGTAAACCTTGGCCTTGACGGCTCTCTTTTCGATAGGGCTAGCAGAAATAGCGGTGGCAATTGCAGCCAAAGAAGCAAGGAGAGTAAAACGCATATGAAATTAAAAAAGGAAAGAAAAAAGACAAATATTCCCAGGTAACATCGTAGCTCTCTCCTTTTATATACTCGTTTAGTATTCAACTTTTTTTGTACGCCAACTCATCCAAATTAATGTTTCACCTAAATTACTCATCCTTCAACCTCCTATTCATT
This sequence comes from Rhizopus delemar RA 99-880, assembly GCF_000149305.1. NCBI lineage: Eukaryota > Fungi > Mucoromycota > Mucoromycetes > Mucorales > Rhizopodaceae > Rhizopus > Rhizopus delemar. The sequence continues at coordinate 4,162,481 of NW_027137827.1, read as the reverse complement.
TTGGTTTGAGAAAAAAGGAAATTCTAGACATCAGGCGTATTTTTTTTTTTTTTTCCTTTGTAAAAAAAATAAAGAAAGAAAGAAAGTAAGATTGATAGAAGATAGGGCGATGGGCGCTTGATCTAAATAAATATCATTGTTATAAGACCTTGATTGTGGTTCAGTTTCATTTCTTTTATTACAGATATTTCAATGTACAAAGCTTTTTGTGAAATTCTAAAAATACAATTTTGATGAGAAACAAGAATGAAAACGAATTGACTCAGCGGTATAACTTTTATTAAATACAATTGAACAGGATACATTGACTTTTATGACGCACTTTAAATTGTGTTTTCAGTGCAAGTTTCTTTTCATTTGTAAACCTGATATAGCTACATCTTTGAGGTTAACAATAAGGTGTTCTGTACGTATAAACTAGTAAACGAAACAAAAGAACAGTTCAGATGAAAAGAATACATGAAAGAATGATAGCTTTTGATGAAAAGAAAAGAAAGCAATACAGAATAAAGTCATCATCCTTCATCCAAGGACTAGAACTCTTCTTTTCAGTTGAAAATGACTTTCTCTTGTTTCCTAAACTCTAATTTTAACCATTAAAATCCTAATAAAACCACTTTTACGCGTAATAAGAAAACAAAGAATTAAGGAAAAGGAACCAAATAGTTTAGTAAAGTGTACCAAAAAAGTCACTGTCCAATGTGCTTGATCGATGCATGATACAAAAAAATGTATTCCGATATGTTCATAATGCTCATGCTAAATCTATAAATATATGTCGTCCCACTTCTACTGTTTGCATGATTTGTGTACGGTGAATGAAACATCACAAATAGCACGCATAGTATTCACGTTCTTTTGTCATTTGCTTTCAATTTAAAGTGCTACATCATTTTACAATTTCACGTATCATTTAATCACAGTTATATGCAAGATACAGATAGATTTAGCATAATGCTTACTGAATACGTTATCAAACAAACAAGATTACATTTGCTTATAAATGCGTTCAAACATTCTCTTTATAAGCTTCTTCTGGTTCATTCCCATCTATACTCTTTTTTTCACATTTGTTTCGTTACTGATCTCTTGCATTGTACCTGGTAAAGTGGTGATGGCTAAAGACTGTAATAATTTTTGTCAAGTTAGCGGTGGGTACGAAATTATTTAAAATTCTTGCAGCTTTGAGCTACCGTACAAACGATAATGTTAGTATGAAATAGAACAGTTTCTTTCTATGATCAATGTCATCGAAAAATTGACCTGGTCTTGTTGAGGTTCTTTAGCAAAAGGATATATACATCAAAATTTGCTGACAACAATATCGCATGACTGCTAAACATATTTATGAGTGACGATGTGGACGATAGAAACAACAGAACAGAAGCTAATTATCATAGTGTATCAGAAGTATTAGTGATAATAAGTTATCTGAAACCCAAAGCAAAGCAGTTATCAAAAAGGAAAGTATCATAAATTTTTGTTGTAAAATAAATCAAGGAAACTCTGTACATGCTACATTAGAAAAAATCATTTCATTCATTTACGATAGCGATCTTCATAGCACGCCTATTAAGAAAGCTAGCCTAGATTCTTGGCTAAAGCAAAGTGACGAACCTGATCTGACTTCCTGTCAACAACGGCCTTGTTGCCACTTTAAGCCTACATGTATAGATTGACAGAAAAATTTGAGGTAAATAGTAAAATGCAATAGGTTTTATTACTGCTGTGCTTGCAGAGTATAATCTATTATAAATGATTGTGTGATGAGATCGTCTATACGTTGGTAATGTCTATCAGTGTATGGTAATAGACCATCAATAATCTAAAATAACAATTAGTCATAGAAAACCAAACGTATAAATACGATCCTTACTTCTTTAGCAGTTGGTATTTCAACTATTTCTTCTGCAGTGTGAGAAGTTAAAATAGCATTCAAGACCGTCTGAGCAATGTCTGAATGTTTTGCATTTGTGTTCCAATCTCTAACATATTTAAGTATCTTTTCAATATTCTCAGTGGACAATTCACCAAGGATATGATCAATACTTTCTGATCCAGTAATACTTTCATCACCTTCTGGCCTAGCCTCATGAACTTCTTTAAACAATTTTAATAAACGGAAAGGTTGTTCTAAAGACAATGCTAACAGAATAGCATTCAAATAATCCTTTTTGCGTATAAAGTTTTGTAATTCTTGTTCCCTTTAAAAAATATTGTTAGTGCGAGTTATACTGAAATATTGATGATCATATTACTTTATAATTAATTCTTCCTTTTCTTTTAACTCTTCTTCTTGTTCTTGCAAAGTAACATCTTCCCAAAAGTTGACGACTGAATCAGCACCTGCAGAAACAACAAACTTTTCGTCTTTACGTACAGCCACAGCCCAGACCTTTTCTGTATGATTATCAAGTGTAGCAGCACATTCATTTGTCTTGATCGTCCAAACTTTAACGAGGCCGTCTGATGCAGCAGAAAGCAATTGCAAACCAGCCGTCAAAAAGTCCACTCGTAAGACAGAATTGGTGTGACCTTCAAATGTCTTTAAGCACGTGAAATCTTTAAGGTTCCAGATCTTGACTGTTTTATCACCAGAACTTGTAGCCAAGACTTGATCGACAGGAGAGAATCGAGCACACCAAACACCACGCTTATGACCTTTCATTGTACCCACCAATTCACCCGTGTCTACATTCCAAAGTTTGGCTGTCTTGTCTTGTGAGCCTGTAGCAAAGAATTTGTCATTGGGAGCTACACAGATTGTGTTGATATCTTTATCGTGTGCTTGATGTGTATAAAGTGATCTAGGTCTGTAGTTTTCATCTGGATTTTCTAAATCCAAGTCTCTTAAATTCCAATATTTTATTGTTCTATCTTGACTTCCTGTAATCATGAATGTAGTTGATTTTCTAGACAAGGCTACAGCGCCAACAGATTCTGTGTGTCCGATACATACACCTGCACCCATATATCTCTTCTTGCTGTCGACCTGCTCAACATCAATTTTCCAAATACGTGCTGTCTTATCTTTAGAAGCCGTTACGAGGACTTTGCCATCTTTTGATTTATCGAGTGAAATGATCATATCATTGTGTCCATACAACAGATCACAATCTTGAGTCTCAACATTATAAATTCTCAATTGTGCACTGTTGGTGGCAGCTGCTAAATGTGTTTCGTCTTGACCGATATAAGCAACATCAACCACTTCATCGTTATAACCCACAATTTGCTTCACACGCTCGAGTTGATGTTCAAGTGAGTACATTAATATGTTTTGATCATTCGTGACAGCTGCTAATGTCTGTGTGTTTTTGATATAAACAATATCGGTGATGGTATGTTGGCTGTTCTTTTCAGGTTCCTGTGCCTTGATCAATTTACCTGATTTCAAATCCCAAAGTTTGATGAGGCCTAAATCACCACCAGTATAAAAGATTTCGGATTGAGCCCAGTCCTCACCAAGGGTAGCTGCAATCTCAGAATTCTTTTCAACAAATCCAACTGTTTCAATTGTTTCAAATATAGGGTAAGTTGCCCTCAGCTGCTTTGTTTGCCATTCCCAAACATTGACTACTTTATCACGAGAACCAGAAATGAGATATTGACCATCTGCAGAAAAGTCAAGGCCACGGATCACGCTGACATGACTCTTTAATACTGCTGTACAGCTTCTTGATTGTAAATCCCAAATGCGTACTTGACAATCGACTGCACCCGACGCAAGATACCATTGGCCGTTGTGCTTATGAAACTTGACAGCACTGATCACACCACCATGACCCTTAAAGTTGTGGGTACAATAACCTTTATCGATATCCCAGACCTTGATAGAACCATCTGCGAAACCTGTAGCGACCAAAGTAGATGTCTCATCAATATCCATCACAATCACAGGTGAACTATCATGTCCTTTAAACGTCCGAACACATTCTCCTTTTTCAAGATCCCAAATTCGTATAGATAAACTACGGCTGGCACTAACTAGATGTTTCTTGTTGGGTTTAACTGCCATAGTAGTGACCATTTCAGTATCCTAGACTAAAGAGTGAATAACAGTTTTTTCTTGAATAAATAAAAACGTACACCTTCCAGTTGATGAACTTGTTTTCCGGTATCTAATTCGGTTACAATGATATCTTCACTAAGAGTTGAAATTAAATGTTTAGAATCCTGAGTAATTACTACTTTGCCACCATTATAGATGGATTCAATAGTTTTGATTGATTTAAAGCTATCAATTGTAAGTTCTTTTTTTTCTTTTCTTCATTTAAAATTCTACCTAGTTTTCAGCAATAGTTTTGAAGCTTCTTCGGCCATATTAAAGCGTTAATTACTATACAAAAAAAAAAAGAGAATATGTGGGCCTTTTTTTCTGTGCATGGAAATTTGGAATACAATACAGTCACTGTGGCTTGTGAGGAAGCCAATTCTATTATGCAAACGATCTGATAAAGTCCTTCATAATTCTTGATGAAACAGACAAGACGCATTCAATATCTACTTACATCCTATTTTCTTTGTAAATTAATAGTTACTCTTTTTTTGACTCCTAAGAAAAAAAAAGAAATCAATCATAACTACATTCATATAATCAGTCAGCTTGAAATCATTCTACTCTACATGCTTCTATTGCATTTTATCATAAGCAAATACACACACATACACCCCTGACCCAGAACCGTCCACGGGTACTGAAGGAGGGGGTGCAGTGATAACCAATTTCGAATCAGTAAAGTAGGTATGTGTGTCTGTGTGACCTACCCCTGATCCCACAGTAAATAAAAGCCATCTTGATTGTTTTTGTTTTGAATTTATTTTGTATTAAATCAAGTAAGAATCATCTTCATGCTTATTAAAATTCATCTCTATCACAGCACACTCCACATACACACACACATACAAAGCAGAGAAAATAAAATTTGTGTCTTAGTTACACACGCAGGAACATGACATGTTAGCAAAATGCTGAACAAAAAGTGTGCGATCCTGTGATGGTTCAGTCACCTGAGATTTAATAAAACAGTGAGAACAAACATACACACTCTCTCTCTCTTTCTTTTCTTTTCTTTACTTTTTTGATTCAAACTAAATAAAGATTGAAAAATGTCCCTATTTTATCCAACAAGTCCAATACATTCAAATGAAATGAATGAAAAAAATACGCTTTGGTAAGCAAATAATTAATAAAGCAAAACAAATCCAAGTGAAAATTAAAAAAAAAAGAAATAACAAGCTTTATTTAGGATGGGTGACTTGGAACATTGGATGGATGAGGTCTTTCTCAGACAAGTTTGGCAATATGTTGGTGAAGAAGTTGTGGTGAAAGTGATAAGAAATAAAAAGACTGGGTAAGATACTGCGGATGACTGAAGAGGGAACTAAGCTTTTTTATAGTACGAGTTGTGGTTATGCATTCATTGAATTTTCTTCAAATCAAGCAGCTCAAAGGGCTCTATTTGCTGTACATGGAATAAAGATTCCATTTACTGAATCCAACATGTTTAGGCTGAATTGGGCATCTGGTGGTGGCATATGTGATAAAAAGTAGGTTGGAACTCTCTTCTTTTATCACTAACTCCTTATGTTGTTTGTTGTAGAGAAAATCGTATACCTGAGTTTAGTATATTTGTTGGCGACTTGAACAATGACGTGGATGAGCATTATCTCTTGGTATGTTCATCAAAATGTTATTTGTTTGATCACTGATAAATTAAATTAGGCATTATTTCGTACAAAATATTCTTCTTGTCATTCAGTAAAGATCATGACAAACTCATCCACTGGTCTCTCAAGAGGTTATGGATTCGTTCGATTCTCTGATCAGCAAGAGCAGCAACAGGCAGTCACTGAAATGAATGGCATCCTCTGCAAGAATCGTCCGATGAGAGTATCTTTTGCAACACCAAAGACAAATAATCAAGAAAGATATATTCAATTGGCATTACAAGCACCTGCTCTTGTACAGCAACCTACAGATCCCAACAATACAACTGTCTTCATCGGTGGATTATCTTCACCGGTAACTGAAGATGAACTAAGGCAATATTTTGGTTCATTTGGTGATATTATGAACGTAAAGCTACCTCCAGGCAAAGGATGTGGATTTGTACAGTACACAACACGTATCTCTGCAGAGACAGCCATCGAAAAGATGAACGGTTTCTTGATAGGCACATCACGTATAAGACTATCTTGGGGAAGAAGCAGCAATCACCAGTCAGATACCATGAATAGTAAACAAATGGCAAATAATGATTTCTTTGGCACTTTTAGGCCATTATCACCACCTTATAGTTTATACAACAATAGTTCTGGTTTGTTTAGTCCAAAGCATGATTGGTTATCTATGGATTATTATGAAGATCGTTGGCCTCTTTAATTTTTTATTGTAATTTATGACATTAACCTTATTCTTTTTTTTTTTATTGTTATCTATTTTGTTTATTTGCTTATTTCGTATCCTTCCTCCCTTTTACTCACTCATTTAGTATATGTTTGCATTGTTAATGAATAAAACTCTTTTATTTTATATTGTTTCAAGAGAAAAAAAAAAGCATAGTTATGGCAACAGGCTGTCATCATAAAATGTTTTTAATCAAATAACAGATTAAAACTTTCAATATTTGTCAATAAAGTAGTAGAAAATATAATTGAAGAGGTTGTAGACCTATGGCAAACAGAAGAAACAACCAACAAGCGATATTAATGAGTCACCAAGCAAATAACCTCCTATGAATATGAACTTTTAGAAAACTCTGTTTTTATTGGTGAATTGGTGTTGTTGAGAAAAGCACGGTATCGCCGTACGATGATGAAATAAGGCGACAATCAAAAGGCAGAAAAATAGATAATTACAAAACGTTCTTACAAGACACAATGCATATGGTAAATCAAATTTCCCACTAAACATGGGACAACGGTAACCATACAAAGATCACAACCAACTTGTCTGTTTTTCTTTATACCCTTTGGAACTAAGTCCCCTTTAGCAGTTTTTTCGGTTATTAAAAGGACGTGTGAAGAAAAAAACAGCAAGTGGCCATTTCGGCAAAACCGACGAGTGGTCCTCAAACGCTTGACTTTTGTTTGAAAAAGCAAATGCTGACTACAAACCATAGAGAGGCAAGTTGGATGGAGTGATAAAAAACTCCCTCAAGATGCATGCTGTAAAAGCAATCAAATAGAAATTGGCAAGATCGAGAGGGTATATTATACTCAAATGACATATTTACATCAGGAGACTTGAAAGGAATAAGGATTTATTAAAATAAATAATGTAAAAGTACTACACAAGGTAAGTATTAACATGGGTAAGTTGGTGAATTGTGGAAATACATAAATTAAGTTGAAATCACATAATGGACCCCATCTCGCCTTTTGTGAACTAATTTACAAGAACCTTACCATACAGAGGTCTAGTATGAGTATTTATATTATAATAAAAGTAATATAGTTCAAATAGAATGGGCAAAATATTGCCTTATACCCAAAATCGCTTGCAAAAACCAGCACAAATAAATTAAGCAAGGGTACAATTCGTAATTTGGTTTATGTAGCAAATCAATTATTGATTAATATGTGTAAGAGAAAATAATTTTAGTTTAATTCATAAAAGATGCTGTGAAACAAGTTATTGTTCGGGCTGTGGTTGTAGAGCTTAAACATTGCTTATGAGTTCTTATTCTTTATCACATGTACAAGATTTTAATTTTATAAAGAGAAAAAAGCTACTGTTTGTAGGTACTTTTTTTATGTAGACACATTTGTGATTAAAAACTATGTTTCTAATGTAAAAAAAAAAAAAAAAAAAAAAAAAAAAGAAAAACAAAAACGGATATATTTTTAAAGAAACGGCATTATTACCATATCGCTTTACCACAATAAACAATCGTATAATTATCAACATAACTTTCTGGATTTTCTTCTTCATCATCTTGTACACTCTTTGCTAGGAATACAGGAGAGATACCCAAGATAATTCTATTACCGTTTTTCCCGACAGGCCTATACTGCGCCTTGACTTGATGGGGTATCACTTTATCATCCCTATTTAAAAAGTGTATTGCCATCACATCCTCTTGTCCGTGCATAGGTAAATTTAAATCAGAAGCCATCTCTATCACGCTCTCTATACGACATCGGATTTCCTTCTTATCGTCTTTGAAAATATTCAAAAGTTCCTTGACAATATCGTCTACAAGTTTTGTCCTGGCTTGACTAATCTCATCTACAATCACGTCTGGTTTTCCATTTTGAATGATATCTTGTGTGGCCCTTGCACATTTTAATCTTAGATCAGCTGCCCAATGGCCGTAATTGGAATGTATCAAAAGCTGCTCTACGTTTGCAAATGCTTGGTTGATTCGGTGATTTAAATGAATCTTGGCATAAAAAATGCGGTGAACAACGATTTCGGTGACAAGCTTTTCTATCAAAAGTGATACAAGCGCATAATCTACTTTATTATCGTCTTCAGAATGGAATAGCTGTTGCAGTGATTCATGATCGTTTGGCCATCGTTGAAGGAAGTAATTGTAGATAGATTCACGATCAGCTTGCAATTGTGGCTTGATTTGAAGAGGCAGACTGGATATTTTACCTATTAATTGCGCTAATTTGGCTTGAATGGTTGAATAATCATCGTCTGTTACTTTGATGGTCTTTGTGAGTTGATACAGATGTCCTTGTGCTGCTTTTATGTTAGCATTCATAATTTGAGCTTGCTGTTTAGATGCAGATAATATCTCTCTCTTTTTCTGGATTTGTTTCTCGATTTCTTTTATATTATAATCTTTTATTTCCACCTTCTTTTCTAGTTCCTTTAATTTCATGTCCAAATTTTCAAAGCCTTTGACAAAAACTCTTTTTGATAAGTCTTTCTCTGAAGAGGCTTTTGGACTATGCACTTTTCTGGGTGTTATTATGTTTTGGAATTTTTCCTTTGCTGTAAAGTCAGTTTGCTTTTTTGTGCTATAAGAGGATAGGTCATTTGTCGACTTACTTTTGTTGGTTGTCATTATGCTTGTTTTCAAATTTAGAAAAAGAAAAAAAAATACAAAGACAAAAAGCAATAATAATAAAAAGGCAAAGAAGCAAAGCCAAAAAAAAAACTGTAGTTAGTGTAACATTTGAGGTAACACGGTTTAAAACTCTCGATTTTTGTGTACCTGAATTATAAAGAAAAACATCTTATTTTTCAATGCCAGATTCACAAAATAAAAATGTGCCCATCAAAACAGCATTCTTTATTGGGGATGAAGATCAATATAAATATGCCACCCTCAAACAGTTTGAGTCGATCTTTGTGTGTTACCAGCAATTTTCTTTCACTAGGTTTGGTACTTGACATTAACAGGAGGCTAGGTGCAGATTACAATGCTGAGCTTTTTCGTGGCTTCCATACATCATATTGCGCATTAATACATATGAACTCAGTACATTTTGCTCTGATTATACATCTTTAGGATATGAATAATTTTGCTGCGAAGAACAAAAGTATAAGCTATTATAAATTATAATAATATATTGGTTGTACGCATACGTACGAGAAAATACTTTTAATGATATTATATGATAGAATGGGTATTATATAAAATAAAAGGACAAAGAAAATATACAAATATTAATTACACACTATACACGTAGACATAAACATGTCGGAATATACACATTTAGCTATCCGCATCCAACTGAAGCTTTGCTTTCACCTTGGCCTTGTATTTATCCGCAGCAGATAGAAGTGGAATATCATTTAAACACGCAATAGGTATCAACTCATCATCTCCTTCCTCCCCTTCATCGGTCAATAAACTTACACTTGGGTTTAAGGTGGCAAAAAGTTGTGAAAGTGGTTCATCATCATCGTCATCCTCATCGTTGGAACTTGAGATAGAAGAAGAAGGAGGCCGGTAAGTACTGCGTCTATAAATGTTCTTTCTGGAGGTCCCTGCTGATTCTGGAGAGGGTGAAAGAGGAGGTGGTGTCAAAGGTGGGGAATAGTTTGTGTTATTGTCATGACTTGATAGCCAAGCGGAGGTATACCAGTGCCTTGATGATTCATAATAAGTTGATCTCTTTTGGGAACGCATAGGAGGAGAACATGTGATAGAGATTGTCTTTCTTCTTCTCTGTTTGATGGGCATGGGCAATTCATGAGGAAAAGAGCCATTGAGAGGTTCTGTGATGCCAGATCCTAGAGGCGAAAGTACAAATGTTTGCTGTTCTTCCTTCTTTTTATTCTTAAATAAACACGTCAAGATAGAAGGCTTTCTGGTCCTATTCAACGTCAATTTCTTCTCCTGAGAACGTTCAGACATGATTGAAAAAAGAAAGAAAAGTGAAGCCTCGGTTAATGACAATCGTTCTCAGCTTATATACCAATCCCAAAAATTTTAGGCGTCCATTACTTTTTAGCTTCTCCACAACGTAACACAAATGACCATGAAAGAAGAAAGAATGACGTTTACGACAGAAAAAATGACGGATAGCGCATCAATGATTTAGGCACTGGATTATATTAAATTATGAAAGTGCATTTCGTAACCATTACCTGTGCTTATTCCGGTGCCGTTTTTCCACAAAGCAAAACACCCTTCTTCCATTACCTGTGAAACTAAACAATTTTCTTCTCTCGCAATAAAAAAACTATTGTAAAACTGATGGTTGATTATCTCTGTGTTTGTTGACTGGGGCGTAAGAAATGCAAAGATGAGGCTTACACGCAGATCCTAGTCAAAGTAGTGATTTATGTACAACAATGCTTAGCACATATATTCACCCGCGGGTACAAAATAATCCCCCAAATTTTTATGATCCCACACAGAGAATGCCGTGGTTCAAGTTTGTTTTTGTTTCAAGTATTGTGGACATAAATACAAGCTATGATGTTAAAAAGTGCGAAAAATCTTATGCTAGAATGTGCTTTATTCTGATATGAAGAGTATGCTAAAAATAAATAAAACAACCAGATCAACATGAAAAAAAAAAAAATTGTAGCGAGAAAAAAACAGATCGTCGTTGGCTTTTGAGAACTTTTATTATATCTCTCGTGCCGTCTAATTATCCTTTAATTCATATAGGCTTCGGATTGATAACGTTTGAGTTGATCATTACTCTTTTTGAGTCTGATCCATTAGTATCATCAGGTGTTCGAAAACTAACGCTAAATGATAACATAAAAGATTATAGAAGAAGAAATCGTGTTTATAGTGATCTACCAAAAACAGCTAGTGTTCTATCAAGACCTTATTGTTGGATTAAACTTAGTACGATCCAAGTAGCATTAAAAGATCGTATCGAAAACTAGGCCTATTACTCTAAACTCAATGCGTATTAAGCTTATCCGTTTGAGATTTTTTTTTAAAAAAAAAAAACAATAGGTCTGTTGTTCTTGGCAAGGTAACATAGCAACATTGATCGACGTTGATAAGCAGAGCTAAAGATAGAGTTTTCGTTACTCGCAACGGTTAAACTACGGTAAAAAAAAGAAATGTCCAAGTTAATTTTTCATCAATAGATAAAATGCCATTTAAAATGCAAAAATGGATTGGTGCTACAAAGTATTCTATTGAACGTTCTGTCAACTAGGCAAGAATTATAAAGATACTAAAGTATATCAATCTATGTATAACAGACTATTATTTCATGGGAAGTTCCCTGAATAAGTTTCAACACGAAACGTAGATGGTAGCCGCAAAGAAAAAAATATGAGCCATTAGATGCACGCTAACGATCGAATAAGGCACCTGTTTCATAAGATGAATATGGCCAGGTCAACAGAAATAAATACTTGTTAGCAAAGTAATGCAAAAAGGAAAAATATAATCCTCCTTTTATTATAGCAACCTTACGCATACATGTCCCTTCTTAAATCATTAGGCGAGGCTTGTTTGAGCTTAAGTTACCATTCTATTCCCATACAGTTAGCGTGTTTGTAAAATAAAGTATAATCTTTTTTTTTCTTACCAAGAACTTATTTCTTGCATATCTTGGTCTTTTTCTAATTAGTTCAGTAAGCTGTGCATCCACTCTATCTCTGAAAACGAGATCCGCTTCTGAATAAGGATTTGGTAAAAAAAATACTTTCTCTTCCACAGAAACTGAACTATCGGTGCGAGCCAAATGAATCAATTTTTTTTTATGCTCAGTAGTATTGCTCTTCAAGGTAGGCGCTAATGAAAGGTTGGAGGAGATGGGTGCTTCAGAACAAACGGTTTTTGTGGTATCTGTCCCATTTGATTGAGAGTGTCCTGTCTTGGGTGTATGCATTTGAAGTTGTTGAAAAGATTTATTTATATTGAAATCTGACTCTTCACTTGCCAAATGTACCTGATGTTCATATGTATATGTCTTAATTAAAGAAGTGCGCGTAAAGCAATTTGTTTCTTACATTGTTTTCTGTCATCTGCTCTGTATTAACATAATCAGCGCCTGAAAAGAAAAAATTGTGATTTAGGAAAGTTACAGGAAATGTAGAGAAGATAATAATGATAATTTACCTACATGGTATGTGTGCTAAAATGTATTTAATAAAGTGAGTAACGAAAGCAAAAAGTGACTTACTCGAAAATTAGTAGGATTCCCAATCATTGATATATCAATCTTTTTGGCTGTTTGTTGAGATAGTTTATATCCTTTTATGAGCTTTCTGTCCCCTACTTTAGACAGTTGAACACCCATGTTTGTTTATAAAAAAGAAAAAAGGAAAGAGAATGAAGAGAGAGGGAGAAAAAAAAAGAGAAGAGGTTAGGGATAATTAGAATTCCTTTGAACTAATTATCCGAAAGTGTTCTTCTCAAACGTACTTTAAAGCTATATATAGCGGTTAAATTGCAATAAAAGCACAGCGATGACCATACAATATGTTAGGGAATGTTCTTGTGAAAGTACAATCCTTTTTTAATTTTTTTATTTTGACATGGAAAGGATGTTGGGTTCCTGAATTTTATGTTTTAAAAAAATCTCCGATCAAAGTAAAAGCATTTTTCATCGTTTCGTTCCTCTTTAAATATATGTAGGATACAACTACCAAGCAACCAGCAAATTTTAAAGTTTTTTTTTATATATAAAAAAAAAGGACGACTATAATTATGACAATGTAAAATAATATGTAGATTGTGATGTATGGTATAAAAATAGATAATCATAATATTGAAGGTATGCTGGGAGATTTTTTTTTTTCAATTATATTACTGCAAGCTAGTTGCCAAATACTATGATTTATATCAGAAATTTAAATAATTGCGTACATTTCTTTTAATAGTATTACCACGACAATTGTTTGATCATCCCCATAGACTTTCAGCTTTTCTTGAAGGTATCTTCTCCCTCTTCTTTCAATCAGTGGAACCCCATCAGGTCCCACTTCTCGATTTTGTCGTCTGTGTTGCCTATACCCAGCAATACTATTATCATCTGACTCATCCAATGTTTCAAAATCACGATCATCTATAGTCAATGCACGGTTGAGAGCATCCTCAAGGCTGTCACTACTTTGACTTGATAACACGCTACTTATACTGCTTTTTCTACTGTTGATACTATACAAGGTAGAGATACTATTGCTTTTTCTTATCCTATTATCATCACCTTCTTCTGCTCTACTACTACTACTATTATCTTGAAAAGGATTATCAAATAAGCCCGCAAGCGAACGAGGTTGCTGTTGTTGCTTTTCCTCTACTCGTTTAGGTGTGATTGTTGCTTGGTTTTCGTCTGAATAATCGTCATCTGATTCTTGTTCCTCTTCATGCTTTTTTAAATAGTTTAGTAAGCGTTGACTCCACTTTCTGCTGAGTGTGCTTGTGCTACTGGCAGTACTGCTAGCCTCTGAGTTGTTATCTGATGTATATCCTTTATGAAAAGAAGATGTATTATTTTCCAATTTAAAATCATCTGTGACATACAAATGGTGATAGATGAATGCTTTAAGTGATATTGTCATAAATACAGTATGTAAATAGGCCAAATAGGAAGCATCAGACTATACAAATAAGTTAGTTGCAAAAAATCAAATGAGATATGAATATTACAGAGAAAAGTGACATTCTATCCAAGAATTGATTTATCCACTGCCCTTCAACATAAACGGGGCTTGAATTAAGTGAGCCAGTATCAACGTCCAGTACGCAGCTACTATCAATGTGTATACTTGAATCCAACTGACCTTTATCAATGCCAACCAACTTTATATTCTGTACATCCCTTAGTTTTCCCTTTTCAAACCATTCAATCACTTGATGCCTTGTTATACTCTGCCCAGGTACAAAGACAGATAAGGCCTTGACGACTTGCTTTATCAAACTAGTGAGAATAAATTACTACTGGTTTTATATGCTAAACATATGCGGTTTTTTACTCTTTGTTTTTCAAACTTCCTTGCACTAAAACAGCTCTGCCGGTCATTAAAGAAAATATGACATCCACAATTAAAGATCGATAGCGTCCAAGGACACTTAATAAACCGATTTCTTCAGATTTCCACAGTTGTGAGGCAGTAAATAAAATAGGATACAATTCTGCTGGCTGTGTGTCTTCTGATATCTCTTTGAGTTCCTAATGACTCCATATTATTGCCACATGAAAAAAAAAACGTGTGCCTATCAAACATACCTTTGATACTTGTCTATTGTAGAAAAAAAAATTAAGATTAGACAAGAGAAAAAAGCAAGAGATACAAAGAAGGTCTATACTTACTCTCTTGGTTGAGGGTTTACCATATTCAACATAAACGTATGTCCCATCGTAAGCGCAAAAGACACGGGCTCTATAAAGGACTCTTCTTCCTCTTCAAGGTCAAGCACAACGCTACTTTGACCAAGATACACTGTCATTTGTTTGAGACACTGAATGACTTCATGGTAGATATCATTCATGATTGAATTTGAAAAGGTCAATCGGCGCGTTGGCACATTGGTTTGAGGTTCAATCATGGAATACACCAAGGGAATCACTCGAGTCGATTGCTGACAGAGCTGAGCCAAGGACCTTAGTTTTCTTTCAAAATTAGGTACAGGATAAAGGGTATCTATGCAGGTCGGCTGATAGTCTCTGGGTGGTTCGATCGGTGGTAAGCTAAACTCGAGTGTTTCGAGAATAAATCTGGTGACTGTGGCAGCCTGTTCGATGGCCTCCATCGATAAATGCTTGGTGGTTGACTTTGTGTATTCCAAATCGAGCAAGTGGCATTTGAGGTCGAGCATAAAGTTGACATAGTTGCCTCGTTTCAAGTGACTCGAGGCTTGATGAAAGCGTTCCCTGAGGTCATCGGACTTGATCATCATTTTGTTGAAATCTCGAGTGATGTAGGAGAGTGAAACTGGATGAACATAACCTCTTGCGTGAATATCGAATAACGTTAAATGATGTGTCTTGTAAAATTAGTTTTTTATTTAAAATAATCCCCCATTTCTTCTCAGTTCTTACAAATGCAGAAAATTGATGTTCATTGTCTGTAAAATAAACTTGAGAATCATCTGGTATTGAAAATGCTATGGGTGAATGGCAAGGTTCGATTGACTGACTAAATCCACATAGACAATGTCAGTTAAAAAGTATTTCTGTTACTATATTTTACTCTGTTCTATCAACTGAAACCACACGAAGAACAAAAGCATTGAGATCAAAAGAATTCAAACCAAGTCGTTTCAATTCTTGTTCTGAAGAGAGTTGTTTCAAGTCAATATATTCATCCCCACTTATAATCACAAGAGGCAGTGGACCTTCTATTTCTGAAAATTCACTTATAAGGACAAAGTCTTTATAAAAACATTCGTTTGTAGGTGAAAGCACTTGTTCATGCCACCAATTTGATTCTAATAAAGTTGAGTATTTTGATTATTGTTGTTTGTTATCCTTACGACAAGTCATTTTCCTGCTTCATAAAGAGAAAAAGAAAAAAGGAAGGGAATAAACGCTTGAGACACATAAAAAAAAGAGAAAAATGGCTGAAGCGGGGATTAGAGTGTTTTTTTATATTAAAATCTACTACTGAAGAAGATGCTTATCTTTAAAAAAGACATTAGGTATGAACATCCAATTCGGGCTCTGGAATAATTGTATTACTCTCTTGTGTCTTCCACTGAGTATTAAGAATAAAAGTAGATTGCCTTGAAGGATTTAAACCATGTCCTTTGTTTTCACTTTGTCAATATGACTGATTCAAGTAAAATATTATTTTAATGAGCAAAGAAAAAATAATTATATGCTTGTATGTGTATATGAATGTGTATAGATATGTGTATATGTTTGTGAGATGTAGAGTGGAATCATCTTTTCTATATTAAAACTCCCATTTGTTCAAGTTTTCATCCATAAAGAATTCCACCATACTTTTGACTTTAGATCCAGCTGGGTCTCTTGGCTTCATTTCTTTAATACGAGAGACAAGTTCATTAGACACCTTAGAAGTTGGTCTTGGTGACATTTTTTCATGGTGACTGATTTGAATGGTTTGTTCAAACTTGCTTCGGATCTCACTGATTTCAGGTGTTTCAGGTCTAGGAAGAGATGTTACAGAGTTGGGTGAGAGACTCGAACTTCTCACAGACGAACATGGCTCTATTTGATTTTCATGATTCACCAAAAGGCGAGTTGTTGTTGCGGCAACTTCTGCATCGTGTTCATCAAAAAGTGTGCTTGAACAAGTAGACAATTGAGGCACAGGTTGAAGGACTGCCTCCTCTGATCTTTCTTTGATCGCAAGCTCTTCTGGACCTGTCATCATCTGCTCTTCAATAGCGATTGACTCTCCTTTTTCTTCTTGGACCCGTTCCTTTTCCTCTTTTTTCTCTATTGTTTTGTTTGTGTCACTTTTCTTTTGGACAGGAGGAGGCTTTGCGACGACTCTTGTCTTTTCAAGTGATTTACCCGGTCTCTTGGTCCTTCCAGTACTGACAAGAGTAGAAGGTGTGTTCTTGGATGCATCACTCTTGGGTGACAACACCTTTTTTGCAGGGGAACCACTTGCTGATTTGTTTGTTACACCATCTAATGTTTTTCTTGATGCTGCGGAGTTTCCTACTTTGGTTTGTTTATTCTAAACAAAGAATTTATGTCAATAAAATACAACGAAATTAAATGAAGCATCCTACTAGCTGAGATGATCTTGGGGCCCGAGTAGCATCTTTTGTGTTTAAGGCTGTACGATTTGTTGGACGTACTGCTGCCTTTTTTTGTGCCAATACATTTGATTTGGATAAGATTGTCTTGCTTTCACTATTCATATTCTTCTTTGTGGCCAATACTAAGTGTTGATACAAATTTATTTCTTTTTCTGCATCATTTGCTGAGCTACTAGCATGCAAAAAGCATATATCCCTTTGTGCCCTATCATAACCATTCTTTAATAAAGTTTTTTTTTGGGGAGAGGGGAAACAAAAATCTATTTTTACTCTTTTTCTTGCTTTATCATTGCTAACCAAACGCGAATCACATCTTTGCCTCGTAAAACAAAGCCATAGACAGGTAATTGACTATAAAAGAAAGTAGATGTTAGTTTTCTCCATCATCTTTATTTGTGATATAATTACTTTTTAGCAATTTGAAATGTTTCTGTTAATTCATTCATGGATTCAATAGGAGTCTCCAACATCATTCTGAATCCTTTTTGCTTCATTTTTTGTTTGATTTCATCTTTTAACATTAAAGGAACGATACCCAAAGTCTTTTGTTGTTCTTGTCGATCCATATTTTATAATAAAAATAGGGAGAAAAAAATAAAAGAAAGAAGAAAGAAATGAACTTGTAATGAAATGACAAGCTAAAATAATTGAGCACACGTGAAGGGGGGAGAGAAGATTCCACGCGGACTTCCATTCCTCAATAATAAAGAAAAAGGGCTTTGATGCCATATTTGGGTAACTATCCCTCTTTTTGTGTACAGTATTTAATGTGTCTACATTTATTGTTCTTAAAAAAGAAATGCGCACGACAAAGCGTATACAATAAGCCCCATTTACTGCAAAAGAAAAACAGTTATTTTAAGAATCTGATTATCGATCTCAATATGTCATTGGCTTATATCCTTTATTTTCACTTGCCAGTGATCCTTCTATCATGAAATAGAAACAGTGAGCTTATAACCAAATAAATAATGTATTATAAATTGAGTTCTAATACTCTTTATTTTACTGCAAGAAAAAAAAATTTGTTTACATTTTAACCACATTCAACCTACTTTATCATTTTCAAAACCAAAGCTGAGAACATATTCATGAGATGTATAGTATTTGAAAGGCTTGATAGATATTTAATTTACTTTAGATTATCGTTTGCTTTATGATTCTACAGCAAAAAAAGAAATCAAGAGAAAAACAAAACTAGTGACAGCATATTCAGAATTAAAGATGAAAGAACGGATGGATTCGAATTCTCAAAGTGAGAGAATTGACTCTTGGTGTTGGAACAGCTCTTTTTAATAAAATTCAAGTTTTAGATGGAAATATAAATTATTCACCAGTGAAAAGCTTTAAAAACACAATTTATCCAAAAAGATCAAGTATACCCACAAAGTATTTTAAGAGATGGAAAGATAGATAAGACCCTTTGCATCAATAGAAATTTGATTCTTTAGACAAGTTAGTCCTCTTTACAAAGCGGAAAAGAAATTCAAGTTGTATGTGACTTTCATTAATACCAAAGAGAGCGCACTGCAAAAGATGAATTATTTGTCAGATAGATTTCTCTAATTGGATCAAGATGCTAAGTTATAAATAAAACAATAAACTTGTCATGCACATAACCACTCAAAAATAGAATTATTTATGATAGCATTCAGCCTCTGCTTTACTTTTTGTCTTGCTGAAAATGAGAAAATTATACGAGATCACAACGATGATGATCAACTGGTTACTGATCAATCCTTCAACGCATTGTCCTTTTACCTCCAATTTGAGGCGGAGTCAAATACCTGAAAATGCATGAAAACGAAAGACATAGCAGCCACACGTCATTTCGGATAATTTTTTTTTTTCATTAAAATCATAATGATTTATGTAATTGACCATCTTTTTTTTCTTTCTTATGGATGTTCTCGTTCAATACTTGCTTAAACAGGACAACAGCGAACAG
The DNA here is from genome assembly GCF_000149305.1 of Rhizopus delemar RA 99-880. Classification (NCBI taxonomy): domain Eukaryota; kingdom Fungi; phylum Mucoromycota; class Mucoromycetes; order Mucorales; family Rhizopodaceae; genus Rhizopus; species Rhizopus delemar. Next base: position 4,143,407 of record NW_027137827.1, on the reverse strand, counting down.
CTTCCTGATTTAACATGGTACAATGTAGCAATAGCATCTTCATTTATTATTATCAATGGTAATAAGTACACTGCATTCATTAATTTTAAGCTGAAAAGAAAAGCGTGGTGTTAGGTATCATTTCATTTTTTCTTGGGTTAAAGCTTGAGAAATCTTTATTGACAAGCTCGATAAGATGTATTGTTCAATTAACAATTATGGCAAGTATTTGTATGTGTTTGGATCTCTATTGTTTATCTAGGATTTTGAATAGGGGAGTATACTTGACAATATCTTTAAAGCTAAACATCCTATACTTGTTATGCTTATGACATGTAAGATTCGCTTGGATAAATGCTTTATAGGCGACTTTTATTTATAGGTATGTTTGTGTAGTTTTACTTGTCTTTTTAAGTTCATGTGAAACGGTTTATAACAAATCTGAATGGTCTTTTAGTGGAATGGTTTGTATAACCCACTCCTTTATTCTATTACTTATCATACATAGTTTCCTACCGTGCTTTTGTCGACCATATTTTCAACTTTCTTTATTGGCATTATTGGAACACGCTATGCTATTAATGAAAAGCAATTTTGGTTACCTGAATTATTTATTCCGACAGTTGGACTATTATTGGGCATTACATCAGGCGCAATGGCAGTAGGATTAACAACTTGTTTGAAAAAGGCAGGTGAAGAATCAGAACAGATTGAAACTTATCTGAGTTTTGGAGCGACACGAAAAGAGGCTGGAAGAAGTATAGCTAAAGATGCGATCCGAGTAGCATTATTACCCACTATCAATCGAATGTCAGTAGCTGGATTGATTACTATTCCAGGAGCGATGACCGGTCAAATATTGGGTGGAGCACCCATAATGAGTGCTGTCATGTATCAGCAAATCATTACGTTCATGATATCAGCCACCTCTAGTCTAAGTGTACTCGCTGTAGTTACTGTAAGACATATTTCTTTATCAAGTGTACTGACTAACTTTTGTTTTATTAGTACTGTCTTCATCGTTTGATAGATAAACGACATCGATTACGCTCAGAAAGAGTGCATAAATATAAAGCAAATGTATTTCAAGATATCAAGTCATTATTATCTGAAATCTTTTGCTTTGTCACCAACAATGACACATCCTCATATCGTTCTTCTAAAGATGATAAACAGAATTCTTCTCATGAAAGAACTCCTCTCTTGAATAACAATCATTAGCTTTTTACGACAACAACAGAAAGCAAAAAAAAAATATAAAGTCAAAATTATTCCATCTGCTCTTTTTTTTTTTTTTTTTTTTTTTTTTTTTTTTTCATAGTCTTTGTAGAGCAAAATTTGTAACATGTGATTAAGCTACAAAAAGAGGAGTTGGAAAAATTGAAAACTTTGAACTATGATTGTCTTGTTGATCATCATGATATTAAAGACAAACTGAATGTCCTTTAGACAGAAATTATGTAAAGATAAATGACTTTGGACTATACTGATTCACTAGGATCTAATAGTTTTGTAAATAAAGCAGTGTTTAAGCCTTCAATGTATGATACAGCTCAAGTTATACATAGCAAAGCATAAATATCAATACTTCTTTACTCATACATAAAAGATATACAACATAAACATATGATTGAAAGTAGTTTTTCATAGATCACATGGCCAATAACAAATCAGAAAAGGATAAAAGTTTGCTAGCGTTTAATAGCCAGAAGATTAAGAAAATAGAATGATTATTTAACAAACAAGATTATTTAAAAGACTAAATTTGTGCAGATTAGAGAAAGAGTGCTGAAAACAGTCTATATTGCTCAGGTTCATTATCTTGTCTTTATTTGATCTCCTATAAAATAAGCACATTCTTTTTTTTAAAAAAAAAAAAAAAGGTTATCCTTTCCATTATTGTTTCAGATCGAGGGTTAAATTCTTTATTCACTTGATTTTGGCAAGATGTTTCGTCTCTTTGAGCTATTCTCCATTTCATCTATCCCAATTCCTTCTTTTTTAAACCTTCAACTCGACAAAACGTAGGATTATTCAGCAGAGTCTCGATCCTTGTGCCTTTTTATCCAAGTGATTAGAGTGGCTGCACTTTTGGAATACAGATTATCTAATTCAATACCCGTTTTAAACAGTCACGTATTGATAATGTATTCAAAAATGATTGGTTGGGAAATTTATTTGTCATACCGAGTATTACAAATACAGTGGAAAAAAACTTTTTTTTGTTTCCTTGTTTTTCCATTCATCAATCATACAAAAACAAAAAAATATGTCTTACAATTACGATGTGGCAGGATTAGACTCCCTGGTGTTTGATACACCAGCAGAAGCAACTTTACAATATGAAAAGGAGGTTGCTGACGAACTTGACTTATGGGTAAATATTGAATATATAAAAAAAGTCATCAGAATGACTCACGAAAAAAAAATTTTTTTTTAGAGCAATGCTCAATTCACATTTGATGTCAAACCTGGTGTAGGCATCTATGATGATGATAAGTCAAAGAGTCCAACGCCTTCACAGTTAAAGTCTTCTGGGTTAGATCCTGTCACATACGATACACTTGCTAATTACTTGGATTATGAATTGCCCAAGCAACACTTGGAGCAACAACAACAACAAACACCATTAAAGCGTATTCAACCACGTCCTTTGGCGCCTGCTCCTGTTCCTCCTGTAGCTGCTACTCGTCAAATCTTGCTCCCTAAGCCCTCGGCTGCTCCTTTGACTCATGTAGCAAACCCCAATCAACTCTTGGCTGCTCTCTTGTCTACCGCTGCTGCTGCCAATCCTGTGTCTCCTAGTTCTCCTAACATGACACAGACGAAAGCTGTAGCTGGTGTCAAGCGTCCTTTGGAGAATGTTGAAGAAGGATCGGCAACAGATGAAGACAAACGCCGTCGCAACACTGCTGCCAGTGCACGTTTCCGTGTCAAGAAGAAGTTGCGTGAACAAGCCATGGAACAATCTGTTCGTGAAATGACTGTCAAATCAGACCATCTTCAAGAACGAGTCAATAACCTCGAAGCAGAAATCAAATTCCTTCGTGGTTTATTGCTTGACAAGGTTAACAAAGCTTAAAAATATTTTCAACATAATACTCTCTTGTATATTCAACATATTCCAACTTTTTACATATTCAACATATTCCCCCTTTTATATATTCAACATAATTCTTTTCAACATTATTTGTACCATAGATTCAACATTTGTACTTTTGTAATTCAACATTAGCATATATTCAACACTAATAAAACCTTGCATTCAACATGGAAAAACCAACCCAAAAAAATACGTCTTTTTTTTTTTTTTTTTTTTTTTTTTTTTTTTTTTAAATGCCTTAATACAAGTAACTGCGCATGTGTCAAGTTACACGTCATTTTACTTGAATCGCAGCAGCATAAAAGAATTTTGTGGTCTGATTTCATTTCTTACTTGACACAAGCATATCTTTAATTTGACCACATTTTGATTGATTGGATTCTATTCATTTTGCTATTTACACAAAAATGATGTGAAACTTGGATAGACCAAAAGATTTGTTGTTGTTTTTTAAAGAAGAGGGTTAAACATGTGCAACTTTTATCTTCAATCTTCAAGGATGACCCATCAAGGCTTTTTAGAATAAATATTGTAGATGTTGACTATTGAATGAAAACGCGTAACTGAGCAAGAAAAAAAGAATGGATAGGTGAAATTGAGGATAATCCACAATAAAAACAAAGGGTGAATCTATATCTTGTGTAATAGTAAATCCGACGATTGCCTCTTTTTCGTTCCTTCTCTCTTGTTCCATGCAAATCCACTACACAAAAAAAAAGTTTTTCCATGTTACACAATCAAGTGTCAAAAAAAAAGGGCAGATAGACTATCTTCATTGCCAGGGAAATTCAAAACTGAGCTAATCCAAATGAAGTCTTAATTTTATTTTTTTTTGATTAAATAAATAAAAGCAAGCAAAATAAACAAAATAGTAAGAAAGCTTAATTATATTTTGCCGAACGGAGTCATCCTCTGTGGATAATTAATGTTCCGAGTTATACATCCCACAAGAGCATTGAAGGCCTTATACAGTGCGCCATAACGTGATAATAGCATGACATACACTAATGATTCTCTATCAACAAAATTGTAAAGAAAAGAAAGAGCGAGAGAAATAAATAGAAAAATATTAAAATTTGACAATGTACTCAGCAAATAGAGTCTTTTACCGAAAGATTATCCTTGAATACATGATAAAAAATAGAAAAGCCGGATTCATTTAAAGTTCAGAATATAACGAGATTTTTTTTTATTTACTTGACCATAAACAAGATACCCACACATACACACACACACACACATGGATACCTAAACCCTTTTTTTTATCATCCACTTCATCTCTTTCATTCACACACATATCTTCATCCATCATCTCTTGTCGCAAAAATTCGAATTTCTTTTATAAGCATAAAGACCTGTTTATCAATTAGAAAAGAACAATAGAGAGGAAAATAAATTTTTCCGTTTGTACTGAAACGTGCTACAAGTACGTCATTTTCGCTTGTAGGACATTCTAACGCAATACTTTATTTTTCTAGAATGAAATTAAAGAACTTTGGTATGCCAAAATCATATCCATTCACTGCCTTTTTTTTTTTTTTTTTTTTTTAAAAAAAAAGCAAGAAAATAACCAGAAAGTAGAAATAATCGGAGACTGTAGATGATGAATGTAGAAAAGAAATAATAAAAAAAAAAAGACTATCTTTAATTTTCTGTGTGATTCCTCAAACCCTTCCCCCCCCCCCTTGCCATTCACACAAGTCCACACCCCGTTTCGGATCTCACTTGTGATTATAAATACAACACCATCAATTATAACAGGGATTTTTTTTTTCTTTTTTTTTTTTTTTTTTTTAACTTTTATCTCTCTTCACCCAACAATGACCAAGTTATTCTACTTGAGCATTTTACTACTGTTCTTTTCACAGTATGTGTTAGCACAGCATGGTCATGCTGGTATGGACATGAATGAAACAGTCCCAGCATTCAATGCTACAGGAGATGAGCCAATGTCTTATGCACTCTATCCTGGAGATAAAGCTTATTTCTATCTTCATGTCTCGATGATGGTACTTTCTTTTTGGATCTTGATGCCTTTAGGTAAAAAGTGATGAAACCAATTCTCTTTTTCATTATTAATCATGTCATCAGGCATTATGTTTGGTATCGCTAAATCATCGCTTCATGTCCCAACGCAGTTATTGGCATTTGCTGTAGCCATGCTTGGTTTCTTTTTCGCTAAATTGTATGGCCATTCGACTCCTCATCTCTACAAAGGAAATTCACATCATACCCTTGGTTGGATCATGTTCTTGCTGCTCATCATTCAAATGACTGTGGGTATCGTGCGAAAGATTGCCAATGCTGTAGCTCGTAGCAAGGGTACTTATGAACAATTGGAAAGTGCTCATCTCATGCGCTCTTCTTCCTCCTCCTCCTCCTCCTCCGCCGATGACGGTCATGACAGTAGCAGTAGCAGTAGCAGTAGCAGTACGAGAAGCAAGACGAGTGGAGAAACCTTACGAATGAATGAATTTGACCATGACAAGCATCATCATCTTGGGAATTACGAAGAGGATGAGGATGAGGAAATGTGCTTGTCTCCTACTACGCTGGCTCCTGTAGATGAAAACCCTGGGTTTACAATGCGTTTGTTTAATGCGGTTTCACCTTTTATACCCAAATTTGTAAAAACCGCATTTGTAGCCCTCGCTGACAATTCGTTCACAAACGTTTTCTGTCGTTATTATCATCTGATTATGGGAAGAACTTTTATTCTCTTGATCTTCACTCAAACCTTAAGCGGTCTTGTCGTCTATCATGGTGTTTGCAGGTAAAAAAGTCAACAAAAACACTAGATTCACTTTTACTTACAGGCCATTTATAGATCTTGGGAAGTGTTGGGATGCATTGCTCATTTGATTAAAGGTGGTATCTTCTTCTTTTATGGTATGATCACCTTTGGCAGATATCTTGGTGCCTTTGCTGAAAGAGGATGGGCATGGAATCATGTTCCTAATGGCTCAAATTTCAGCTTTGAAATGGTTGAATCCGGCTTGATCTTCACTTATGGTATCACAAACACCTGGATGGAGCACTTTGGTCAAGACCCCGAATGGACTCATAAAGACTTTGAACATGCCAGTCTCGCCTTTATGTGGTGGTGGTGTGGATTGATTGGTGTCCTTGTAGAAAGTAAGGCTTTACGCAGACTGTTGGAAGGCACAAAGAAAGTGCGTGAGGAAAAGAAGCAGACCTATTCCTTAAACCCCTTCCCTGCTCTCACTGTCTTCATGACTGGTATTTCCATGGGAAATCATCACCAGGACACTGCTTACTCTAGCAACATTCACTGGCTCTGGGGCCTTTTACTCTCTTCGGCTGCTGTTTCTCGATTGGCTACTTACGTCATCCTGTACCGTAACGCACCTTCAGAAAAGACGCCCAGTCGACCCCCTACTGAACTCGTTGGCGCTTTCTTATTGATTGCTGGCTCTATTCTGTTCATGGCATCCAACTCTGGTACTTTATTATGGTTACGTCGTAATAATGTAGATTCCATGTTCTTGATGAATGTCGTCGTCGCTTTAACTTCCATCACTCTCAGTTATGTGGCTGCTTTAATGATCATCAAGGCTTGGGCAAAAAGACGTGAAGATTCAAAGAGACAACGCTAGGTCCTTCTCCCTTGTAGTAGACGAAAAATAATTTTTGTTTCTATTATATGTACTACATCACACTAATCCTTTCCTTCTTCTCCTTTTTACATATTATACACATATCATAGTAATATAACTTTATATAATTCATATAATCATTTTAATAAAAAGAATTTTTTTTTCTTCACATTCATCTATCTTTGTTATCAATTGAATAGTATTCAGTTACCCTTTTAGTTATAAATCATCAAATAGAATAAACAAGAGGCATAGTAAAAGGATTCAATTGTATTCTTTTTATATAAAAAAAAACGTTTCAAAGTAGTTTACCGCACCCTCTTCATTTCCTTTTTTAACTCTTTTTTTTGGGCTTCAAGTCTTTTCCTCTTTTTTTTTTTTTTTTCTTTCTCTGGTAACGAGAAGCGCTTTTTTTAACCCCGTTCACTATCTTTCAGAATGACAGACGTTAAATCTGCTCCTCATATTACAAGCACTACTTTAGCAGACGGCGTTACTGTGCACATAAACGGTAAGCGATTCAAGAGTCTCTTGACTGTAACTCAACCTTTTTTTGTTCTGTAGATCACGTTTATCTTGCGCCTGAGCACTTGGGAGAGCCTTACTATGTGGGCAGAATCATGGAGTTTTGCAATTCCTACAAGCGCAAAGGCTTGCAAGCTCGCATTGCCTGGTTCAATCGACCTAAAGATGTCATCAACAGAAAGTCGGCTGATCCCTGTCTGTTGGTAGCCACGATGCATTCCGACATTAATCCCGTCTCATCTATTCGTGGCAAATGTGTTGTTACCCACAAGTATTATATTTCAAAGGACCAGATAGACGACTATAGAAAGCAGCAAGATCACTTTTATTATAATCAATTGTATGATAGGTACATTCAACGTGTGTACGATGTAGTGCCATGTGAAACAGTACAAAATGTGCCAATGGACACATTGGATGCCCTTAAACAACGCTATCAATTTATCGTCGTGGAGCAGGGAAAGGCATCTGATCTGACTGTGGCCAGAAGGATTTGCTGTGTGTGTCAAGAGTGGTGCTCAAGGTATGTTTTTATTGTAGCTGTGGATACATGTGTCTGTAGATTTATTTATATTCTATTTCCGTTTGTTAGTGCCGCTTCTGTAAAGTGTGCAGCTTGCCAAAAGAGTTACCATATGACTTGCTTAAACCCTCCCTTGGCTCGTAAACCATCGAAAGGGTTTGCATGGCAGTGCGCATTTTGTACACGTCAAGAAGTGCTTGCTAGCTCTTCAAATCCTGATAGTCCGGTATCATCCAATCAAAAGACTAGCGACAAAAATGACGCTAAAAAAAGACAAACTCGTACTACCCGGTCCCAGATATCTAAATCTCAACCACAAACACAGCCACAAATCATGACGGCTCAACCAGAGCAGCAACAGCAGCAACCAGCCTCTGTAAGTCAGCCCTCTGCTATCAAAATCAAGATCAACAATCCAAAGAAAGTCAAGAGTAAGCACCAACCGTAAGAGTATGATTGCCATCTGACGTTTTTCATGTATAGACTCTGAGATAAAAATGACAAACATGTGGCCATTCAGATATTTTGGCGTCAATACAAACATGGGTGATATCTTGGGTAATACGCCACCTAACAAAAGAAACACAGCCTGAACTCATCAATCTATATAGATATCGATGATCGAATATATCCAAGAGCAAAGAGTAGAATAGGCCCTAAATATCAAGCGAATGTTCCTGACTGGGATCCGACAAAGAATAGAAGCTTATCCCCCGTAAGTGAATCCAATTCGCTCTCAAGCAGTAAAAGCAAAACAAAAAAAAGTGACAAAAAAGGAAAATCTGTTCAACGGCTCAGTAGCAGTAAAAGATCAGGTAAGATTGTCCATGTTCATCTACAAATCACTTTGCTTATATCAAAAAGTTGAACCAAGTCCTTCTGATATCAGCTCTGCTGATAATTATGAACCATTCGATCGATCATCCATGGCCCCTATTCGAGGTGGAGATGATACGGTGACATGTGTCTATAGACCAGGCATTCTGAATGACGAACAAGGTAATCATCAAAACCGTTTGCTTTTTTTTATAAGCAGCAAACTAACTTTTTCATAGTTGATGATTATATGGACCAAGTCAAACAATTAAACAACATACCACTTCCATCTCATTCATCAGATCTCATGGACAGAGCACTTTACGAATTGGAACAGGGTCAATATCACACAGACATTGCTTTTGAAAAGATGTCTCAGCTAGGCCCAGATGACTTTGAACATATCGTTGACTGGTCAAAAAAAGAGGTCGAACTCTTTGAACAAAGTATCCGTGAGCATGGACATGATCTGAATTATGCAAAAAAGAGTGTAGGAACAAAATCGATGGCAGACATTGTTCGATTCTTTTATCAGTGGAAGAAGACAGATAGATACGAACCCGTCTATTCCGAGTGGACAAAGATATTCAAACCAACGTAACCTTTCAAGAAAACACACATATGTAACAAAAAGCCTTTAACTCTATTTTATAGGAAAAAGTTTAAAAAGTTAGCACAAAAGAAGAAATCGCATCATGTCGTTAAAGATGAAGTGGAAAGTGACGAAGAATCTGATCCTACGATCGTACCTAAAGCCACCTACAGTGGGAGATCCTATCAATGTATGAATTGTTTAACAAATGAGTCAGACATTTGGAGAAGATCACCCTCGGATATTGATCGAAAGCGAAAAGTGTTCAATCAAGTTCTTTGTGATGATTGCGGCATCTATTGGTTGAAATACGCCAAAACGAAACCTATATCAGAATCAACTCGAAAGGTCAACGGACAGGGTCAGATCAATAACACCATCCCTCATACGCCACACGGTCGTATCACAATGACAAACATTACCAACACGATTGGAAACGCAGTTGAAACTTTAGAATCACAAAAACGTAAAAGAAACGATTCATCCTCGAAATTAATCGTAAAAAAGATAAAGGAAGAAGTAAGTTGTGCATTAGATGATTGTATCCAATTCATTTTTGAACCTTTTTTTTTTTTTTTCTATTAGAAGTCTGAGATCCCATTAAAATTTGAACCTACAGAATGCAAAGTCTGCTTACAGTTTGGTCTTGAAGACAAGCTATATACATGCTATGATTGTGGTTTGTCTGTTCATAGTGGTATGCTTTATCCATTCAGCAAAAATGTGTGTCTAGGTTTATACTGACTTATACAATAGATTGTTACGGTATTGAAAGTATGGATAAAGAAGGGTGGGTTTGCGATCCGTGCAGCAACAGAATTAACCCAGTAGCATCTTATGTCTACGAATGCATTTTATGCTGTAAATCTTCAGAGGAGATACAGCAACCCTTGAAGAAGACCGCTGGATATTACTGGGCCCATGTTCAATGTGCAGCATTTATACCTGAAATCAAATTTGTTCACCCCAAATCCTTATCACCTGTGGAATACATTGGCTGTGTGAACAGTGCACGATTAGATGCGGTTTGCCAACTCTGTAATAGTATCAGGGGAGCCTGTGTGGCCTGTACTGAATGTAAAAAAACGGTTCATGTTCAATGCGCTATTGAACACAAATTCAGGCTTGCCTTTGAAATACAATCGGCCACCACAACATCTGCAGGAGGAAAAATCAAGATTCCCATTATTCCCGCCGGCTTATTCCACTCCTCTTCTCCTTCTGGATTGATGGTACCTCAGGTTTGGTGTCCAACACACAATATCACAACGCGTAAATTGATTGATCTGAACACGCGTACATCGACTACACAAGAAGTAAGTCACTGACTTTTATCTAACAGTATACTCATCTTTTACAACAGTCCTCCATCATGGTCTATGCTAAAAATTATAAACTTATTGCAAAAGGCACGACTCCAGCCATGAGACGTTTCCGTCAGGCTACATACCACCCATACTATTTATATGATCATCATTCATCAAAAAATCATCATCACCGTCATCCCAAGGTCCCTAATGCGCGAGAAGCCGCTTTAGAAGCCTTGACTATAGCTGAAATCCCATCATTGGACCAGCATACAACCCTATCATTACCAAGCAAAACAACTTCTCTAGCGAGTCTGCCTGTGCGAGTTTGTGCTACAGACGGTTGCTCAGTACAGCATACCCCTATTTGGTGGAGTATTGAAGAAGACTCGGACAAGAAGATTTGCCAAAGGTGTCATAGTCTAAAAGTATAAAAAGTCCATTCCTGTGTAATTTTAACATGAATAAATAAAAAGGTTGGGTTTTTGTTTATTTGATTTATCTTCACATAAAGTTCATTCGGATTTTTTCTCACTGGCCTTTTCTTTTTGTTCCTTTAAATCTTTGATTCGTCTTTCCCATCTTTTAACGTAGCTTTTATATGCGAATCCTGAAGACATCAAGACAGCGCTCCATGCCTGTGCCACCTTGGGTTCCAAAACAGGAAGATCAAGCCAATGACAAAACTCTGGACTGGTTGCTGCAACGTAAAATAAGGTGCTTGTAAAAGAAGTTTTCATATCAATGGATGCAGCATGGAGTAATCGAGGTGTAGAGAAACTCCAATTGGAGTGAGTTAAACGAAAGGTGTCTATAGACATAGAATGAATACACGTGTTTATGTGTACACATCTTCTTTTTTTAAATACCTATCCATAATCCACCACCACAACCAGCCAAGGTCCCACATAAAACTTTCGCAACGTATTTATTAGGGCCGAGGGCAGGGTTGGAAGTGACTCCATCAATACCATTTTGGCACATGGCTAAAGCACGTAGAATACTATCAGACAAAGTGAATACGTGCTCAATCATTGGCACATTGAATAGCACGTCAAGTATTTCATAGACATATGTGTTTGAAAACATAAAGAAATAAGTTGCACTAAATAAGAATACAGGATAAGCTTATACAAAACAAAGAAAAAAAGTTTTTTTTTTCTACCAGTGAATAACCCAAAATTCATTACTTTTCAAGATACCAATAGGTTCACCCCTTAATATAGACACTGTACATCCACCACCTGCTCTCATGACTAAAGTGGCAAGTAAACCTTGATACCATCCTATTTGACTGTGAGTGACTCCCAGGGCAGAACGATAGGAGTAATTGATCAAGATAGCATAGAGTACATTTAAGATTGGCAGTGAATAATTAATAAAAGAAATGTTTAGTTCAAGATTAGCTAAACCGAATACGACCTGAACTATCTGTTCATTTAAAGTAGACATAATAAATGAATATAAACAAGAGAAAAAGAAAAAGGATAAAATAAAGACAAAATCATTGTGTATAAGCCATTCTATCAGCCAATCATTTTCCATGTGGGACCATAAAGTGCATGACATAAATAAGGTTGGTTTAGTGCTTTCTTTTTTTTTCCGTAACTTTTTTTTCGCTATGTCCAACATCATCATCTTATCCCGTGATAATATAAACAGACTTTTATCAAGAAATAATGCTGGGGTTCTTAACCAAATGATCGATTTAATGGGAGAGACCTTTGAAAAGTTTACCGCGGGTCATTTAGATAGTAAACTTGCTTTGAAAGCACAATCACCTCAGCGTATCAGTGTTCACATGGACTCTCATCAAGCCTTATTTATGCCTTCTCGACTCGATCAAACCACGTCTTTAAAGATCGTCAGTGTACCAACAAAGGAAGGCAAGAGTGGTTTACCTGCTACCATCGTGGTTTTAGATAAAGAAGAGGGATCTGTTGAAGCCGTGATGAATGCCGACGCTTTAACTGCCATACGAACGGCCGCTGGTAGAGTTGAAAAAGAAGTGTGATTTTAAGAAAAACTTAGGTATTTCAATAGGTTCAGGCTTGGCAACACGTTACTATGCCAACCCAAGCGCCAAAAACTTGGTTGTGTTTGGAGCCGGTGCTCAGGGACGTTCTCACATAGATATGATGGTTGCTGTTCGACCTACGATAGAAAGAATTGCCATCTGGAATAGAGGTGAAGAACGCAAAAATCAGCTCATTCAAGAATTAAGATCCATTTATCCCAAAAAAGAAATCATCTCTGCAAACGAGGATCTGGAAAACGAGGTAAAGCAGGCTGATATTGTGTGTACCTGTACGAATGCAACGGACCCCGTCTTGTTTGGTCGATGGCTCAAGTCTGGTGTTCATTTGAATTGTGTGGGTTCCTATAGAAAGGATATGCACGAAGTAGATGCGGAAACTATCAAGAAAGCCCAATTGATTGCAGTTGACTCTGTTGAGGCATGCTCAGAGGAAGCGGGCGAGTTAATCAAATCTTCTCGATCAGAAGATTGGCTCGAGATTGGAAATGTGACTTACAAAAAGATAAAGTTTGAACAAGACAGAGACAAGATCACATTGTTCAAAAGTGTAGGCATCAGTGTACAAGATAGTGCCATCTCTGGCTTAATTCTAAAGTTGGCAAAAGAAAATGAAATAGGCAAAATTGTTCCTTTTTAAAAGTTATTGTTTATTATGAAATTATACACAAGATACTTGAATTATCTATAAAGTTATGAATGAGTATAAATAAAAGAAAATGATCTTTAAAGGTATTATTTTGGTGTGTATAATTGTTTTCAGCGAATATGGATAGCATCAAATATACCTTCGTAGGGTAATTCTCAGTGCTTGACTCTATATTCTATCAATCTCATCATAAAATATGACACGACCAAAATATACCCCAACTATTGAAAACTATGTACATTACCTTTTTATATATAAAATAGTAAAGAAAAATAACGGAAACACCAAGGGTATTAATTTTTATATCCAAGACCAAAAAAAATTTTTTTTTCTCTGCAGTGACGGCATATTGTACCTGTCCCAAAGTAAAGTAAACGGAGATTTTATTGAGTGTATTAAAAAGATATTATTATTTTGTAAAGACTACTATTTTCATTTTCGGCCAAAAGGTGCCTTCAGAATGTCTACAACGTTACGAAGACTAAACTTGAACGTCCAGCTTGAAGATATTGGTTGACTGTCATCTACTGAAGATTCTTTTGGTATACTCTTCATTGTCATGTCATCATCACCTTCTGTAGCTGATTCAACTATGTTGTCCTCTTCTTCTATAACTAAGTTATCGAGTGTTTCCTCTTCTTTTTCTAATTTCCCCTTCTCCCCTTTCTCTTCTTCTCCTTTTACTTTTGCTGCTGCTGTATCATTTACGATCGTAAATTCTTTTGCTGCCATTCCTGTTTCATTTTCCGTGGTTGTTTCTTTAGTATTTGTCTCGGTTTCAATCATTGCAACATCAAGTGATCCCACTGTAGACTCATCTTCCCCAACCAATCTTACTTTATTAATGAGTTATCAGCTTCAAAAAGGCTGGATTTATAAGCTTACCCTTTCAAAACAACCTGTCTAGCTTGTCTAATAGCAGATTTGTATGCCCAGTTTGATTTCAATTGTTTGCTGGTTGCATAATTCTTGTATACAAATTAGCACTGCTCTTTATGATTTTTTTTTTTTTTTTTACTTATACTTACTATAGATGTAACACTCTTTCTTTTCTCAATCAACTCCTTGATTTCTTTTAAAGATTCGCATTTATTTAAATCTATAAGCAATAATCTTGGTAAACCTGATTTGCTTTTGTACAGTATGTAGATTACCTTTATATAAATCACCACTACCAACATGGATAGCTAAAGATTTGCTATCATTCTCATGTTTCTTCAAAGCGTAAACTACACCCTAAATCACAGTTAATTAATGAAGAAGGAGATTGCATACAAGTTTACCATAAGCAAAACGTCAATATGACCGTGACTTTTTAAAAGAGGAATTTTTTTGAAACAATTGCGACTGTCCTTGGGCCCATAATATATATAGAATATTGCAGTGTCTGGATTTTCTTTTTTCAATAAAATGGCACTTATCCATACATCAAGTGTCTCACTCTAATAAACTTTGGATTAATACTGCACTCTAACAACATGATAAAAACTGAATATGCTTACCTCATGTTGTTTTGGTGACTTTTTGGCTAGTTTGTAAAAAAAAAAAAAATTCTGTTAGTTAATTATTATAGGGAAAGCATTTGGCTTACTTTTAGCTTTTTTCTTGGATGTTTCTTCGTCCGTGTCAGATGTGATTAAAGAAAAGTCTCTCTTTTTTACTATGGCAATATTTTGCTCTTGTTGATCAAGTTCACAGGAAAGCAGGTTTTGGTTATTCATCATTAAAAACTTATATAAGAAAGAAATAAAAAAAAAAGGAAAAAAAAAAGAGAGAGAATATGGTTATAAAAGATTTGTAAGTGTGAGACAAGAAGCAACTACCCCTGATTTTTTTAAGGTGACAAAATTTAGATCTTTTTTTCACTTCCAAACTTTCTTTTTTTAGCAGTAAGTTTAATTCAATAACAGTAAATGTAAAGAATACGTAGCAAGGTACTGCTTCATGTTTTTTAAAGGTTAACTTGTTTACTAATACTCATGAATACATTTTAATAACTGAAAAGGGAAAGTAACCAGTAATAATGAATTAATATTGTGTTACTACTTTCCTTGCATTTCATGTTGTACAACTCATGCTTTGGTTTATTAGTCACTTGAACAATGAGAGGCACTGTAACTACTTAAGAAAAGTGGACACAGCAAACATTTTTCTCAATCTCTTTTTTCTTCTTTTCTCTCTTTCTTTCCCCTTCCTCCGTATCTACCTTACTCAACAGCTCTCTTTTGTTGACTTGACAATAACATATATAAATGATCTCTCTCTCTATACATAGAGCCATACTCTAACAATATACAATAATCAAAAGCACACCAAGACAAAACTAAACGAATTTAATAAGCATGCGCTATTAGAAACATTTGGTAGTAACTGAGCTTTTATTGGCTTTAGTAATCAGTGATCTTATTGGATGATCATATTACTAAGATTTTCAACTTCAGGAACGATATAAAAAGAGAAATTTTTGAATGTTATTTTTTCTCGCTCAAGCATCTTTTTCTTACAATGAACCATATTACCTCTACTCTTTCAAAAAGCGTCTTTTCTCGCGTAGCCTCTCGATCCCTTCTCGGTTCATCTTTGGGCTCAAATATGATGCGGACATCTATCATGCATCATAGAGGATATACAACAACGACCGGTGCTTCAAAGAAAGGGGGCTCAGGTCGTTTCTTATTCTTGAGTAAGTATCTTCAGGGAATGTCTATGTCCAACCGAAAATAATAAAGTTAATTATGACTAGCTTTAGCCGCACTCGGTGGTGCTGGTGGTTATTACTATACTTCTGCTCAATCTATCAAGACAAAACATGTTCCTGCACTTTCAACGAGGAAGGAAATTGACTATGAAGCCATTTATAAGGATATCGCTGAAATGCTTGACGAAAACCCAGAGTAAGTTCACGTAATCTTTCATGGGAAAAAAATAAAATAAAATAAAAGCATGGGAATTTAATTTATAAATAGTTATGATGATGGTTCTTATGGACCAGTTCTTGTTCGTCTTGCCTGGCATGCTTCTGGTACATATGATGTAGAAACGAAAACGGGTGGAAGTAATGGTGCCACTATGAGTAAGTATTCATACAAAAATATATTGAAACTCTCTTTACGAACTTGTCTTTTCTTGTAGGATTTGAACCTGAATCTATTCATGCAGCTAATAATGGTTTAGTTATTGCTCGGGACTTGTTGGAAAAAATTCATAAAAAATATCCAGAGATTAGTTACGGTGACCTTTGGACATTAGCTGGTGTGTGTGCTGTTCAAGAATTGGTAAGAAATTAAAAAAGAGTTGTACACAGGGTAATTGATCATGCGTGTTCCGCAAACCTTAGGGCGGTCCTACCATTCCTTGGAGACCAGGTCGTCAAGATGTACTAGATGCAAAGAGCTGTACTCCTGATGGTCGTCTTCCTGATGCTACAAAGAAAGAAGATCATATTCGCAATATTTTTTATAGAATGGTATTGTTACACAGATCACTTCCATTTCTCGGATATCTAACTTTATGCATTTAGGGTTTTAACGACCAAGAAATTGTTGCCTTAACAGGTGGACACGCCTTGGGTCGCTGTCATCCTGAACGCAGTGGATTTGAAGGGCCATGGCAAGAAGCACCTACCATGTTCTCTAATGAATACTTTAAGGCCATTTCTACTCGCACCTGGATTAAGAAATCCTTAGCTAATGGTGGCTGGCAGTGGGTCGATAAGAACAACACGGATGTGATGATGTTGCCTGCTGAAATATACATGTACAATGATAAAGAATTCAAGAAATACTTTGATTTGTATGCAAAAGATGAAGAAAAATTCTTTGAAGATTTTGCTGCTGCTTTTAGTAAGCTTATCGAATTGGGTGTACCATTCAAGGGTAATGAAAAAGTTTATCGCTTCAAAGCTACTACTGCATAAAATGTAAATGAATTAAACTATAGTTATAAATGATAATAAAAAGATTTACGTTGTTAATTATACATGGAATAAGTGAAATTTCACACAAATTTTTTTTTCTATCTATCTGACTGCTTACCATTAATTTCTATGGGCGTTTATTGTCAGTTGGCGAATGAGTTGCATCTGGCTACATAATTGTTTATTACCAAGCATTCTATAATAGCACAAATATACTTTTCAGTATTTCTTTTAACTTTTATGTCAGTAATGAATATTAATCATTCCTATTGGCTTCTTATTTGCCTATCAGACTGATAATGATAGACAATGTAGAAGCGTCTAAATTTAAACATAATAGGAATCATAATACGATTAATTGGCAGTACACAGTATCTGAGTCCATGGTGTCAGGGATCAAGAAAGTCAACTATACTAATATGAAGGAAAGTGCTAGCTAGGTCGATATTGTTGTTACTGCTTCAAACTTTGTTACTGAAGCTGTTTTATTGCTGAAAATTATTTGAACGTTAATGGTAAGTATAATTTACAAATGTAAGAACTATGATCTTCACATACGAGTTATTTTTTAGCTTTGTATGATTTTTTAAGCTTCTATCTTCTCAATAATGCGAGTGTACATTCATAAATCATTTGTCAATTCCATATTGAGTTTTTTTTTTTTTTTTTTTTTTTTTTTTTTTTCCTGGTAGATAATAAAATTTACATTAGTTTTATAGAGAGCTTTTTGCTCATTCCCTTTTTTCCAGTACTAACTAAAGTCTTTAATATGTTAAACTTAGTGCTGCAGATATTCTTTATAATCTGATGAACTGGACAAGCTAAGATATGGTGCTTTCGTTTGTGAAACCAAAATTGCAAATATATTCTATTGTAGATTTATTATCGACTGTTTTAAAGTTTACTCGAGAGATGAAGTTTATGTTGAATGGCGTAATTAAAGGTAAAACGACTTGTTACCCTATCATAAATAGTATCTGAGTAGAATGTAGGATACAATTAGATAACTAACAACTTTCATTTTATTTGAATTCATTTTGAGGACATGGTGACGCCAAAAATCATATGCTTTAGATACAGTGCCCGCGATGTCGATTTATGCATAATGGATCTCACATTGCTGGTTTTATAATCCTACTGTGCGAAAAATAAAAATTCAATCTGCCCATAGTGCTTTCTCAAGTTGCAAGCTCTTTTTCCGCTCTCCATCGCTTTCTATAATATTTTGGCTTGTTTGAAAAGTGCTCCTACTGAAGCATTAAATAGATAGACATAACCTACTTGCCCCATAAAGATCAGACTCATGACTAAAAATATTTCTAAAGTACAGAAACCTAGCATTTCCACTTTATCATCTTTCATTAAAGGGCAAATACTGTATTCTGAGAATCTCTTTAAACAACCATATATTGCATCACTCACAACTTTTTAACAACTTAAAAGGACATGATGGAAGGCGCATTGCATTCACTAGTATGATACTCGCACATCTCCAAGTTGATTGATTTTATTTTGTCTATCCGAAGTCAAGAAGTTCACCTCTGTCTAATACATACCTTTACTCATTTTTTTATTTCAATAAAACTGGCTTTCTAGCCCCTACAAAAAAAAATGATGGAAGGCTTCATTTGATTCAGATGCTTCATCAGGAGGTAAGCCTTTTGATACTGATATATTGGTTGCTTCTCTACCGTTTTGTTTTACTGTGCTCAGTTATGAAGTATCGCGACTCCTTTGGCAACAAAAAACTTTCAATACCTCTTCAGACATATGGAAAACAGCAGTAGCGTTTCTCTTATTAACGTGAGTCTGATGTTTGATCCAATTGGCATGATGAATAGCAATATTGGAATATCAATCGTCAAATTCCATTTCGTTTGCAAACTAGCGTATTGGCCACATGTTCGTTAGAATATTTAGGAGCGCTTAATTGAACAAAAAGGTATTGAGAAACGTTGATAGATGAAGAGGATACCATTTTATATACCGTTGTCAGTAAAAATATCTATCTGCAAATAAGGTAACTGATAAATCAATATTCATTGAGGTATAACTGCTGCAATATATGGTTGTTTAAAGAGATTCAGGAAAGTAAAAGAAGGTTCTCTTGAAGTATGCAAAGATAAGATACTCTGACTATTCTTCTGAAAAAGGGTTTTATATCGTTAAACTATGTTATGCAGTCAAATCGATGTAAGTTAATATTATCGAATTCAAATAAAAATTCTATTGACTAATAGAATAGGTTGCATTTATACGAGAGAAACCCAAACCCTCTTCTGATGCAATAACGAGAATCATGGTACAATGGTAATGTTTGTGTTCCTATTATCGATAAATTGTTCGGAAACCTTGATGGAATCAATTACATTGGGTATAATTAGTGTTTATTATGTATTAGAGTACATATTATTTTAACTAATCATTTTAAAGAGACAACAAGTCATCTTTCTCAAGCCGCAAAAGAAAGCGAGAGATGCAAGATAAAATTGAAAAAAATATAATCATGAATCAAGGCTGAAACTGTTGTATAATGGTAAAAGTAAGAAAGGAAAAGGTAGAAACAAAGATCGAGAAACAGTTTGTATACTTTTTGAGGCTGATCTTTATTTCAGTTTAAGTTAAAGTAAAAATTATTCTAATTGAAGGCAGGTATTTATATCTTAATGAGTGAGTGGCTTGATATCTTGTATTATGATCGTTCTTCTAATCTCTAGGTACTTTAGCAAGTGTCATCTCTAATTATGATTATGAGAACTTTTCATTTGTTCTTTTGTATGTCTGTCATAGATTATCTTTTATTCTGGGGAATTCCTCACTGATTTGAATAACGTTATTTTACGTGATATTTTAATTATGTGAAAGGTTAGCAATATTTCTGGCATTGGATTGGATTTTGTTATTTTAGTTGATACTTCTTCTTATCAAAGAGCTTCTCATGAATACAATACATATTCTACGAGAGTATGATTGATTGGAGTTGATTGTATGATCTTATTTAATAATCTTATATTTTATTTTATTTTATTCATGATCTTGTATTAAGGCTTATATTTATTGATGTCAACTACAATCAGTTACTGTTCTACAACCCCAGCTTCAATGCCCTCACACTGAATGCTTGAATAAAATCAATCTAATTATTTCATTAAAGTTACATTATCTTTTACCATTTTAAAAGAATGGTTAGCGTAAATAAGCGTTGATGATCAATCCGATCCTCGAATTAACCATCATAAATTAGCGAGGTGTCTTTTTGCTTCTACATAAATTAGTGAAGGACTAAGCGTAAACGAAGTTAGTTCTTGCAAAAGAAAAGAAAAAGTAAATAAATGTATCTGTTAAGTTCTAATTGAAATCCACAGTTGGTGGTGAATCTAGCGAATGTATATGAGTGAATCTGGTGAATCTCAGCATAATTCACATAGCCTTTGTTGTAGCTAAAAGTTCATCCTCTTCTTCCTCGGACGCTATAAAAATATCAGAAATATTCTCTAGATGATACAAGGTTTCGGTGGCCATTCTCCTTGTACCGTGTTTTGGCTGGTATTCGGGCTCTACACCATCAAGTCTATCGCTGGCAAATCCACCAGAAGGAAGGTAGTGATAGAAAGTAGTGATAGAAAGTAGTTGTGTACATTATAATACAACAATGTATTCAGTTACAGATTTTTTTTAAAGAAAAAAACAGCTGAACGTTTAAATCAAAACAATTTCGTGGTTTATTGATCAAAGCCTATTGTCCCTTAACATTCTTTAGCTGAGAGCTCAATAACACAAGTTAAATCTTTTATTAAATTACATTCCTCATAATAGTATAAATACCCATAATCTTTTATTTTAAATAAATATCAGTCAATTATTAAGTATTATTCCCTTTATTAGACTATCCGTCTATTCCTATCTTTACTTATCTTTGTCTCGTTCTTGCTTATCAACTATTGTAAGTCCTATTTGCAGTTCACACCTTCAAGCCCTTAACGCCACCCTCTCTTGTCCTCTTTTAGTTGTCTATCCAAGCTTCTTAGTTCCTGTCCGGTTCTTTCTCTCTTTTCTCTCTGGCTTGACAAAACAACTTATTACATTAAGATTGCCTTAAATAAAGTTCAACCTCAAAAAGCATTCTTTGGTTTATTATTGTTATTCCTTAATTACTTTACCAGAACATAACATTTTACTTTTTGAATTCTCAAAACTTTATCGGAAATATGTCTATTCCTCAAGAAACTCCCATTGTTGATCCTACTGTGACAAGCACACCAGAAAGTCAAAGCTCTGTGGTATTTAATATGACTTCTACTCTTTCTGAACCTCAAGGTAGTATGGCCAGCAAGTATGCCTCTGAGCCCACTTCCATGGAAACTGATGTTGCCACTTCTACTCCCAAGGTGATGGAATCCACTGCTGACATCGTAAGGCGCAAGGCACAAATCATAGAAAATTTAAAGAAACAGGCCAAGATACACTTCATGGAATACATGGTTCTTAATGAAGATGATTCTGACCCTGCTGCTGCTCTTACTGCCCACCAAAAATTCAAGGAGTGTGAAGAAAAGGTGAATATAGCAAAGGAGGCTCTCAAGTCGTTCACCACCATGTTTGAAGAAGTGAAGACCCCTGATGAGGGTTCAAGTCATCTTTCTCTTCGTTTGGTGGTTCCAAATGATCTGCCTACGCTTCAGTTAAAAGATGATGCTATTTGGAGAAAGAAGGCTGAGTGCTACGACAGTGCGTATGATTTCCGTAATACCTTTGAAACTGTCTTGCACGCTCATGGTCAAGCCTTGAATTCCAACTGGGAACGTTTGCTGCCGCTCTGTATGAATCCTGATCAAGTCTCTTGGTGTAGGGAAGCCCTGTTAGAAAAGAATTTTTCCTGGAAGCAAGTCCGCCCTATGGTCTTGGATGACTTTGACATCACTTATCGTAAGTTCTTATTGATGGTCGAAGTTGGTTCCATGTGTCAAGGCGCCTACGAAATCAACAGGGAGTACTCAAACCGCTTCCAGAAGATGCGTCGTGAAGCTGGTATGGAAGACAGCACTCCCCTTGCTGTCACGTATTTTGCTTCGTTAAAAGCATCCGTCAAGTCTGTCACACAATTAGCGATCTCGTCTCACTTTGTTTCTCGTTTACCTAGTTCGATTAATCAAATTATCGACTTGGTATTGGCCTCTGGTGAAGATTCTGCTTTTGCTGCCAAGACTCCTCATAAACGTGCTCGTCCCATGAACGAAGATGAACGCGTACCCCGTAGTAATGGTAATACTAGTAAAGCTCCTTTTGGAACTAGTAAAGTATTCGCCAACAAGTTCAAGACCCCTATGGTTAATAAGGGAAAATTCAAGCCCAAGCCATGTACTTACTGTCATAAGGGATGGTTCCAAGGTCATAAGTGTAAAGAGTTTCTAGAAGCTAAAAATAATAGCAGCAATAAGGATAATTCTGTACACATAAACCGCATGGCCGTAAGAACAGACAACAATGTATCCGATGAAGAGGATGAATGTGAGATAAACAGCCCTCTGAACCGTATGGCACTTGACTGTAAGTCTAAAAAGAAAAAGAATTAATAGTTACTCGAGACTTTAAAAGTATTAATGATAATTTTATAACTTTTCCTATACTTGCAAACAATAGAAAAGCCATCACTATCTTGGATACTGGAGCAAATTTTTCTTCAATAAATAAAAAATTTTGTTTCCAAAATAATTTTTTAATTATTCCTCCTAAAAATAATAATGTCATAAAGTTAGCTGACTCTGACTCTACTATTAAGAGAATTGGTTTAACTGAAGTAAACATTAAATGTAATGGAAAAAGTTTTAATCATACCTTTGAAGTAATGAATTTAACAAATAATCATGATATGAGTATTGGTACTGATTTTATGAGTAAACTTGGTATTGGTCTTACTGGTCTTCCTTATAAATGGGATGATAGTAAAGTATCTTTAGACAATTCCAAAGTACCTGAACATATATTCAATGACTTTAGTGAACTCTTGAATAAAGTTGATGACGAGATGTCTGAATTAGAGAACTGCCTCGCTAGTTCATCTAATAAATATCAATAAGCATTAAACTATATTAAACCATTAATTCAATTAAATCAAGCAATACCTAAAGGTTCCTTTTGCACTATACCGGAATCTGTTGTCTCGATTGAAACTCCTGAAGGTGTCACATCTTATCGACGTCCCTATCCTGTGCCTTTAGCATATCATAAGATAGTACAAGATCAGATAGATGAATGACTGGAGAATGGTGTAATCAAGAGAGCCCCTACTAACACCGAGTGGAACTCAGGTTTGGCTGTAGTAAAGAAGACCAATGCTAAGGGTGAAGTAACTGGTTACCGTGTGTGCCATGATCCCAGACATGTTAATGCTCTTCTAAAATCAATTGACAGAATGCCTGTATTTAAAATTCTGAGCTATTTGAAGAATTGAAAGGAGCAACTGTATATTCCACTTTGGACCTTAAATCTGCTTTTAACTCTTTAAAAATGAATGAAGAGCATGCACACAAATTAGCTTTCTCTTGGAACTCTGTACAGTATATACCTGTTGGTACTCCTTTTGGTTTAAAGCATGTGTCCAGTGTAATGCAGAGAACTATGAGCATCGCATTAGAAAACATATCCTTTGCTAAATGTTTTGTTGATGACATAGTTATAGCATCTACTTCCATTGAAGAGCATAAGCAACACTTGAAGCAAGTAATCGATAAACTTACTAAAGTAAATCTCAAGTTAAATCCTGATAAGTGTACATTTTTTCAACGCAAAATTAATTTACTTGGTTTCAGAATATCCCCTAAAGGTGTTTCTCTTGACCTTCGTAAAGTTGCTAATGTGCAAGAATTTCCTGTCCCCAAGACTGGAAAGGATATAATGAGATACTGTGGACTCATAAATTATTTCCGTCCTCATATTCCTAAAGCATCCGCATTATTAGCTCCATTGGATGCCTTAAGAAATGAAAAATCATTGATTAAGTTATGGAATGATAAGCACCAACAATGTTTTGACAACTTAAAGAAAGTATTGTTAGAAAATGTAATTCTTTCATACCCTGATATGAATCAACCTTTCTATGTCGCTACCGATGCCTCTAACGTTGGTATAGGTGTCATTCTGTATCAAAAGATAAATGGGAAAGTATACTATATCTCTATGATAGCTAAAACTTTACCTAAAAGTGAACGTAACTATTCAGCTACTAAACGAGAATTATTAGCAGTTGTATATGCTCTGAAGAGGTTCCATAAGTATTTATGGGGAAACAAATTTACCCTGTATACTGATCATAAGGCACTCACTTATCTTCACACGCAAAAGATTGCTAAAGCTATGCTCATAAATTGATTCGATACACTGCTCCAATATGATTTTAAAGTCGTTCATTTACCAGGTGTAGATAATATTCTCCCTGACACATTTTCTCGTCTATATGAAATTGAAGATCCTGTCAATGGACTGGGAGGGGATAAGCCTCATCTTTTGAATAGAGTAGCAGTAAAACTACCTAGTGAAGACAAAGGTGAATACATGACACCTCAGGATCCAGAAGAACGTAAACTACTTCTTCTACGTGAGCACAGTAAAGGACACTTTGATTCTGATGCAATTTACCATGCCTTAAAACGTAAAGGTATCAACTGGTCCAATCTGAAAAATGAAGCCGTAGAACTTGTTAAGAGTTGTATTCCATGCCAACAATTTAACATAATCAAAAAGGGTTATAATCCTCTAAGACCCATTACTGCCACGTTACCTGGAGATAGTTGGGGCATTGACTTAGCTGGTTCCATGAAAACTTCCTTGAATGGCACCAATTACTTATTGATTATGGTTGACATTGCTACACGATATTGCGTATTGAAATCCTTGCCTGATAAGCAATCTATGACGATTGTAAAAGCTTTAATCGATGTCTTCTCGCATTATGGTTTTCCACATGTAATTCAATATGATAATGGTGGTGAATTTGTAAATGAGCTTATGCAATTACTTGCTGAAAATGCTGGTTATGACCATAGACTCATATCTAGTTATCATCCAGAGCTAATGGAGTAAGTGAACGTTGGGTACAAACTGCTGTAAATGCAATAAAGAAACAAATCGAGGGTGCTAAAGCAGACTGGGATTTATATGTTCCTTCTACACAACTCTACTTGAATGGTAAACATAATGAACATACTAAGACGCCACCCTTCACTTTAATGTACGGTCGTAACATGAATGACTTTGAAGATTTTAGCAAAGAAAAAAATAAGGCAATTAAAGAAGAAATAAATAAACAACTCCTTCTCAATATAAAAAGAATGACGGAGATTGTGTTCCCTGCCATATATGAACGTACAAAAATAATCACAAACAATCAGAAGGAAAAGTTTGATGCGTCACATAAACTAATTACGATCCCTGAAAATAGCTATGTAATGGTAAAAGTAAATATTAAAACCAGCAAGTTAGATCCTAACTATGAAGGACTTTATAAATTAAAAAGAATTACTCAAGGAGGATCGAATGTACTAGAAGATGAAATGGGTGAATTATTATCTAAAAACTACCCACCTTCTGCGTTAAAACTCATCTCACAAGATGAAGTTATATCAACAAATAAATTCTATCAGGCAGAAGCCATCTTAGCACATAAAAAGCTTAAAGGCAAATATCTTTATAAGTGCATATGGAAAGGCTATGATAAGAGCGATGATACCTGGGAGCCTGCCTCTAACTTTACCGATCCTAAATTCATTACTGAATATTGGCAAAGAGTTGGTATAGCTCCTGAAGATATTAAATATAGATATGACCTTCAAAATAATAAAGGAAAATCTAATAATGTGAAGTTAATAAATACTTCTCATACAGGCAAACGAAAGACCAGAACAGAACTTAATGAAAACAGCCACTTTTCTACAACAAGTAGTAATAAATTAAATGGCAATATAAATTCTAAAAGATCTAGACGGTATTAGTTATACCTGGGAGGGGATTATGTTGTAGAACAGAGTCTGATCATAACGGACATTGAATAATCACAACTAAAAGAAGTATATTAAAATTGATAAAAGATAATAATTTAAATCTTTATTAAATAAAATATATTCTTCTTCTTTTTATATAAAACTATCATTATTAGATTCATTCTATAAAGTAAACATGAACAGTAAATAAGTCATGATCTTTACTATTCATCATTTCTGTAAATGAATAATAATGCACCAGGTGTTGTATAATGGTAAAAGTAATTGAGAAAAAAGTAGAAACAAAGATCAAAAAACAGTTTGTAATAGATAAAGTCCGACAAGTTTGATGATCTAGTAATAAATGGCCCGAGGATGATCAAGATGTAAAAGACATATCTTAATCTTGATTATTCTTATAATTGATCTCTTAAACAACTGATCATCAAACTCTCTCAAATATAAATACTCGTCAATGTTTTATTTAATAAAGGATTAACATATTTTTGACCAAGCTCATATTTTCTATCTCAAACTTTATAAGACTCTAAATTTTACATTGGTGGAGAAGCAAAAATCTATTTAAACATGAATCCTACTACAAATGATACTTCTGCTCAAGGTACTGGTGCTAGTCCTATCCGTCCTTCTTTACCTATCAGTCACCTTCCGTCCGTAAGTGGTAATACTTCCTTTGCTGGTGTCGGTGCTCGAAATCTCGATGGGGGTAGTGGCTGTTGTATAATGGTTTAAAAGATAAAAGAAAAGGTAAAAACAAAGATCGAGAAACAGTTTGTATACTTTTTGAGGCTGATCTTTATTTCAGTTTAAGTTAAAGTAAAAATTATTCTAATTGAAGGCAGGTATTTATATCTTAATGAGTGAGTGGCTTGATATCTTGTATTATGATCGTTCTTCTAATCTCTAGGTACTTTAGCAAGTGTCATCTCTAATTATGATTATGAGAACTTTTCATTTGTTCTTTTGTATGTCTGTCATAGATTATCTTTTATTCTGGGGAATTCCTCACTGATTTGAATAACGTTATTTTACGTGATATTTTAATTATGTGAAAGATTAGCAATACAGTGCCTCACAAAACCCTTCAAGTGTTTTGGTTTTTTTCGTTTTTTGCTTGTCACCGAGTACTAAGTACAGCAATTGGTAGCATGCCATACCTCATCTGAAAGCCACGGTGATAGGGTACTTGGATAATGTTTAAACTCCGATTTTCATGTAATGACTGCGGAGTAATAACATTTTAAAAACAGGCACACACTTGAAGGGTTTTGTGGGATTTAAAAAATCTCAAGTTAATGTCGTGTTACGAGCCTCAATTCATTCTCAAATACAGACTCAGGTCGAGCCGTTGCTACGGCAACCACTTCAGATCGATTGGAATAAGCACCGCAGAACTACTACGCAACTACTGCGGTTACTACACAGAAACCTATAAATATCCCACATTTTTATATGAATAAAACATTATCTTAAATCTAGAATAATAAGCTACTTTATTCTTCTTTCCTACTTGAAGTCTCCTGTCCATTTAGGCTACTTATCAAAC
Source organism: Rhizopus delemar RA 99-880 (assembly GCF_000149305.1). NCBI lineage: Eukaryota > Fungi > Mucoromycota > Mucoromycetes > Mucorales > Rhizopodaceae > Rhizopus > Rhizopus delemar. The sequence goes on along the minus strand of NW_027137827.1, from coordinate 4,115,803 downwards.
CCCGACTTCAAGACTTATTTTATGGTGGAGAAGCTGCTCTTTCCCTGCGCCCATACTGTTGTAAACATAGTTATTTTCTATAAGATATCAGTTGTATTAAAATAATAACGATACACAAAGATTAAACTATGATTGAACAATTCCACACTTTTCCAAATTTAGAACAATAAGATCAGTATTTGTCATCCTAGCGAGTCTAATCAATTGTCAACCCCAAAAGTAATTAGATCAAAGTTAATTGACTGGTTATTATTTCTATTGTTCAACTTCAGATGCATATATTAGAACATCGACAAGCTTTAGCTTAATCATTGGTTCTTCAGCACGACATCGTTGCCGAGTCTATATCTTTTATATCTACGCTCACAAAGAATATAAATAGATGCCAACTTTTTATCCATTAAACGGGGCTCTTTTGCAATATAAAGAAATCTGCAATAAAGAAGGATTTTAATTTTATATTGCTGCTATTGTTTTTTTGTTTAATTTTTTTATTTAATCTTACGATTAAAACACATACTACTACTACTCAATAACTTACTATGCCTCGTCAAACCTCTCAAGATTCTATCCATGCTCTCACAGAAGACAACGTACAACTGCGCTCTACACTGCGTAGTCTCCTGGCTGAAAATCGTGCCAACGCTACTTTGTTGATCCAACCATATAAGAAGGGTCAGAATATCGAAACCTGGTTAAGACAGTTCGAGGTTGCTGCCTCTTCTGTAGGCCTTAACGGTGTCTCCCGCGGTATCCAAGTCCTGAAATACCTTCCTGATGAAGCCTCTGCTTGGTTAATGCGAACCGTTGATCTCACTCACTGGCCAACTATTGTTGAAAAGCTTGCTTCCGTCTACGGAGTGGACCCTCACGTACAAAAGACCATCTGCCGTCGCAAGTTGGAAACTTTAAAGCAAGGTACAAGACGTGTCGCTGAATATCGCATGCTCTTTGAAACCGTCGTTGCTGACTTCCCACAAGGGCATGAACTCCCCGACAGTGTGCTGCGCCATATCTTCTTCTCTAACTTGCGAGATGAGTTAAAAACTGCTCTTCTGGGCATCGTCGCGCCTGAAGATACATGGAAAACCTTAGCTGTCGCTGCTGCCACTAGGGAATCTGCTCTCTTTTTGGGGAATGACCACCTGTTGTTTGAAGCTCCTCCAATGGTGGCCCAACCGCCTTTCCCGATGGCACCTCCCGCTTCGGATCTCAATGGCCCCACTCCTATGGAGCTAGATGCCTTCACACAACACCGGCCTACCAAGAAGGGCGACCGACATCAACACCGCCCCGTGCGCCAAAAACCATCATCTGACCCGATGCGCCGCTGGGCCCGACCTGGCGTACCCATCTGTGGTCACTGTGGTGCCGAAGGTCATCTCACCAAACGCTGCTTCAAGAAGTCGACCCGTCAAGCTGTACAAGTCCTGCAAGAACAGCCCAATCAAGAAGCTAGCCCGGACTATCCATCCAGTGAACCTTCCTCTGACGATGTCATTTGCAGTTTGACATACATGACCAAACCGTCCGTAGCTTACCGTGGTCCTCGGTTATCTTGTAGGCTCCTCGATACAACCGTACAAGCCTTGGTTGATACTGGTGCAAGTATTTCCGCCATCGACTCACGACTAGTTGCTCAGCTTGGACTAGAACCCGACAAAAAGGCTTCGGTCAACTTTACCACTGCGGATAATCGAAACACAAGCTCCCTTGGAACTGTTAATGTTAATGCTGTCCTAGGAGAACTTCCTGTCTACCTGCGTTGCCATGTTATCGAGAACCTTTCATATCCGATCATAATTGGATATTCTGATCTAGCAACCCTGAAAGCCATTATCGACACAGCAAACAATACGATCAGTTTCCCTGGTTCAAATGATCGCTACTCGACCGAAGAAATTCCTTGTCGTGCTGCTGAAAATCTTCGTCTTCCAGGCCATCATCATGCGCACTTACAAGTTCGTGGCACTCCTCAGGCTTTAGCCTTCGTGTCTACTCCTGGAAATCTCGCTGCGGAAAAGCTTTTATCGGCTGCTGCTGGTATTGTTCGATTTGATGCTGCTGGAGCTGCCACAATTAAAATGGCTAATCTAAGTACCAATATAAATTTTATTAATAAAGGACAACAAATTGCTTTCCTAGAGTACTTACCATCTTCTCCTACTGTTTTTGAGGTTTCGACTGTAAAACATGACCAGGACCATCAAGAAATGGAAACTCCATCCATCTCCAGCCCTGCGCCGCTTATGGACTTTTCTACTTCCATCAGCTCCAGTTTACCTGATCCGGAGAAATCCCAATTAACCAACCTTCTGTCCGAATTTGGGGATTGTTTCAAGTCCAAACCAACAACTGTAACACCGCGAACACAGCACCATATTGATACTGGTGATCACAAGCCGCTCTCACAACCCCCACACAGGGCATCCGCTGCTGAAAACGATGTAATCAGCAAGCTGATCGACGACATGTTACAACAAGGAATCATTCAACCAAGTAACGCTCCATGGTCATCACCTGTGGTACTCGTCAAAAAGAAAGATGGTACAGCACCTTTCTGCATCGACTACCGACGTTTGAACAACGTCACTACTAGAGACGTGTACCCATTGCCACGTATCGACGACACCTTGCATAGCTTAGGTAATGCCAAATATTTTTCCACTCTTGATCTTACTTCAAGTTATTGGCAAATACAATTAGACCAATCAAACAAACCGAAATCAGCTTTTGTTTGTCGTCGTGGGTTGTTTGAATTTGTCCGTATGCCATTGAGGAATAATCATTAATTATTAATTAATTATTGTATATAATTTAATGTAAAAATCAATAAATTGATTCTACTAGGTCTACGACCAAAACCATCTAATGATGGTATCTAAATCTCATCATCAAGCAAATCGTCGTCACAGGCTCCTAGATCTGAGGAGGGAAGTCCTCACTCCCGTTGCGGGACATTTAATCTATAAATAATTATCTATTTATATTATAAGTTATATATCTGCTAGTTGATTTTCAATCAACATATATTGTTATTATATGATATCCTTTTTTTAATCTTTAATAAAAATATAAATATATAAATTAAAAGCTAAATTTTGATAAAAATAAAAAATAAATTATTATTGATTTTTAATTTTTTTCTAGAAGTAAAAATATGTCTACTAGGATATTAAAATATCCATATCTTGTTTAAGAAATAATATAAATGATTATATATAATTTAATATAATATTCTATAATTAATGATTAGTCTTCATTCGGACTCACGAATGCTCCCGCTACTACAGTGGGTGGACTAATTGTCCCAGTGTTTGAACTTTTTTTACTTTCGACTCCATAACTCGACCAATTCTTAGGCTATGCGGGTAGCTCTATAATCGTTAGAAAGGCCGCAATCCGTACTACATCATATCAGAAATTCAGAGTTCGGAGATTACGCAGTTTGAGTTAATCAGCAATAGAAAAAAACCACCGCACTGGGACAATTTTTCCGTTTGAACATAAATTTTATTTAATAGCGGGTATGTCCCCCTTTAGCTTTAATAACTGCTTTGCAACGGTCAGGCATGCTATCTACAGAAAGGGACAAAATCAGTCCGTTTTTTGGTTTTTTCGCAATGTCACGCCGGGAATTGCACTTAGAGCTCCGCTTTGCTGACGAAAAATTTACCTCTTTTTTCAACAAATTTGATAATATTTGTCGGGATTGGTATTTTTTAGTTTCCGACATGTTATGAGAAGATATATTGAAAATAACGGATTTTTATTTCTTTGAATTTTAATTAGTACTTGGTATCACGGCCCTTACGCTGGATTACGTCCCGAACTCGACGGGGCATGGATTGAATAAGGTTTCTACAGTACTCTGGAGTTGCTAGGTCATACCAAAGCTTCGAAACCCGGTCAAAAAATGCTTGGTCAGCCTCAATCACGTAAGGGGGTGGTCTTGTCATCTGTTCCCTCTTTTTAAGCATGACCCATGCATTTTCAATTGGGTTAAGGTCAGGAGAGTATGCTGGCCAACTCAGTAGCTTAACCTTGTTCTTTTGGAACCATTTTGAAGGAGCTGAAGCACAGTGGATGCTTGCATTATCTTGTTGAAAGATCATGTCACTACTTTGCAGGCCATAGTACTTCAATGTTTCCTTGTATTCCTCCTCAAGTACTGATGTGTATAGCTTACCATTTACATTACTTTGTAGCCAGGACATGTAGCCCCCTCCATGTATAGTTATGCAACTCCAAAGCATAACCCCGCCTCCTCCATAAGCATGTTTCCTCTTGTAGTGATGGTCTCGATAAGGTGCATTATCCTCTTTCCAAGCGTATTCTAGACCATTAGACCCTCTTTTTTGGATCTTTGTCTCATCAGAAAAGACAACGCGTTCCCAATCAGTCTCGGACCAGTCTTTATGAGCCTTTGCCCAATCATATCGCGCCTTTTGCCTGTCATTACTAAGTGGAAGTGCCGTCTTTTTTTTAGCGGATTTTAGACCTTTGCGTTTGAAAGTACGAGTAATTGATTTTGGATTGACTGATCGATCTGGTTTTTTAACGCCAAAGGAGGCATCAGCTGCGCTTTTAGATAAGCCTAGTCTTATATCTCTAGCTGCTTTGGTTTCCTCCCTAGGTGTGAGTAAACGATGTCTACCCGCGCTATTTTTTGACTGCATCTTGGTTTTCCTTGAAATTTGTCGTATTTACCCCATTAAATACTTATTATTCGTATGAGATTACTCAAATCTTATATAAAAAATAACAAGTACTGAATACATAATATTATATATTACATATTCTCTAAGACTCATTTACAATATTAACCATATACAATATTTATATTATTCAAGTTCAATACTAAAATTGACCTTGAACTCACTTCGGTCCCTGAATAATTTTATTTCCTATATAAAGGCGTAGTTTGATTAAATGGGTTCTCTCTCTCGTCTTGAAATCTAATAAAGAGGTTACATAGAGGCTCATTCACTAGTTTTCAAGTACGATCTCCTTTTAATTCTCAAATTTTTATCTGCAAATATCTCAAAATTCTTCGAATCATGGACTTTCCACAGCCTACTTTCTTTTGAATTACATTCCATGGAGTGGAGTGGTTCAACATGTTTTCAATTTGGGCATGTTTGGCTACTCTGAAATGAGGTAAATGGGGAAAAAGAAAAAATGTAAAAAAATGAAATGAGCTAAAATATGAGAACGCGTAAGCGTTCACTGACGTCATAAGACATACCAAACTAAATTTCAAGTCAATCCAGTGACTGTTTCTGGAGATACGGGACCTAATGCAAAATCGGGCGTTAGCAGCAATCACGGAAAATCACTTTTTCCGCCATAACTACAGAAGAAATGCAGCTAGAAGCAATTAGGTTACACCAATATCTTTGTCTAGTCTACATGCGTATTTAGTGTCAGCAAAGCGGATCTCTAAAATTAATTATCGGAGAGGCATTGCGAAAAAACCAAAAAACGGACTGATTTTGTCCCTTACTGTATATATCGTCTACACTCATCCACTGTAAAATTATTCCACTCTTTTTCAATTCTTTCCCATAACTCATGTACACCTTTAGCCTTAGTATCATATACACTCAGCTTGAGTTTAAGGTGATGCCATACGTGTTCAATAGGGTTTAAATCGGGACTTTGGGCTGGCCAGCTATAGATATTATCACTGTTGAAGTTATTATCTACAAACCATTGCTTAGCAAGCTTCGAAGTGTGCTTAGGATCTTTATCTTGTTGAAAATAGATATCCTCAGGATTGTATCCATAGTACTTTAAGCTGTCCATAAGGGTAGTTTCTAAGATACAGTTGTTGGAATAATTGTTCGAATGTTTTGCAATTTTGTACGTTTTGCTTTGTATCTCTGCAGTCAGATAAGATAAAGCTACGTACAATACCTCATTAGAAAGCGACAACTGTCGGATATAACATATAAAAAGCTAGCATTACGGAATTACTTCCGTATATAGTAAGATCAAATTGCGTCAAGCATATGCATTCGAACAATTTTTCCAATTGAATCATCTTTTATTTAATATCGTGTATAACCGCCTTTAGCTTTAATAACTGCTCTACAACGAGCTGACATACTCTTGATATATGCTTGGCATTGCTCTTTGGTAAAAGAGTTCCATTCTTTCTCGATTCTAGACCAGAGATCATGCACTCCTTTAGCCCTACCTTCATATAAGCTCAGCCTCAACTTTAAATGGTGCTAGAGATGTTCTATAGGATTCAAATCGGGACTTTGAGCAGGCCAACTGAAAGTATGCTCTTCTTTAAACCCATTTTTCTTAAACCAAGCACGAGCAAGCTTTGATGTGTGCTTAGGATCGTTGTCTTGTTGAAAATAAATAGCTTTCAGCTCGTAACCATAGTACTTCAGACTGTCCATCAGTGTAGTTGACAGGATATGAACATAATCTGATGCTTTCATAGTACCATTCTCAATTGCGCAGCCATATCCAGGACCATCCCATGTCATACAACCCCAAAGCAGCACACTGCCAGCTCCTCCTTTGACTGTAAGGTCAAGATGATGAGGTTGCAATTTGTCGCTAGGTCTTTTCCAAAAGTACTTACAGCCATCTGAACCTCAAACATTAATCTTGGTCTCATCAGAAAACACTATACGTCTCCAGTCATCTTCTGTCCAATTTTTGTGAGCTTTAGCCCATTTTAGTCTAGCTTCCATGTGACATTTTTTGAGGAGAGGCTTTTTTTCTTAATTTGGGCATTGAAGCCCATACTATGAAGCATTTTTACTGTACCAAAATAGCCTATCTTATGACCAATACTGTTTAAATATGACCATACGCCCTTTGCAGTCTTAAGTGAACCATTTACAAGCTCTCTCTTCAGGTAATTCTTTGTTGTTGAGCTTATAGTAGTCTTTCTACCAGCATGACCTCGAGTACGTTCAGGTGTATACAAGTCCTTGTACTTGCTCAAAGTGGACCTTGATACTCCTGGAACACGTTTCATGCTTTCTGAGTATGATAAACCCTTTTTCAACAGCGACCGGATGCTTTCTTGCTTGCTACGAGATAAAGTATATACCATGATATAAAGAAGTATAGGCTGTACGAGATAGATGGGAAACACTGCAAAATCCAGCCTTATTTATATATTTTAAGCTCTGACTAAAAGCAAAAGAGTTGTTTCATTATTACATCATTTAGTAGTGCTGTATTAGTGATGTGAGAGGCGGTAACGATATCATCATTATAGAATGCATCGAGTTGGAAAAATTGTTCGAATGCATATGCTTGACGCAATTTGATCTTACTATATACGGAAGTAATTCCGTAATGCTAGCTTTTTATATGTTATATCCGACAGTTGTCGCTTTCTAATGAGGTATTGTACGTAGCTTTATCTTATCTGACTGCAGAGATACAAAGCAAAACGTACAAAATTGCAAAACATTCGAACAATTATTCCAACAACTGTATTTACATAATCTACAGCTTTCATAGTCCCATCATGTATCCAACAAGCATACCCAGGTCCATCGTGAGTGATACAACCCCATACCATAACACTTCCTTGGCCACCTTTTACTGTAAAATCTAAGTGATGAGGCTGCAATGCATCGTCTGGTCGACTCCAGTAATACTTGCAACCGTCTGACCCGAAAACATTGACTTTAGTCTCATCACCAAACACCATGCGCCTCCAATCATCGGTTGTCCAGTCTTTGTGAGCCATAGCTCATGCTAAACGTCGTTCCTTGTGCTGTTTACTAAGCAGAGGTTTCTTGGCTTTAATTTTAGCTCTGAAGTTCATACTTTTAAGAAGTTTTAAGATCCCAGAATAACCAATAGTATACCCCAAACCATTCAGATATTGATGTGCTGCTTTGGCTGTCTTGAATTCACCCTTTATTACTTGTCTACGGATGTATGACTTGGTAGTTTCACCAATAGTTGCTCTTCGACCAGGGGCTGCCTTCATCCGGTCTGGAAAAAACTTGTTGGCATACCTACCTAAAGTGGATTTTTCAATCCGGGAATGCGTTCCATAACTTGTTCATATGTCATGTTACTAGCCAAGAGCAATTGGATTTGATTTTGAACAGATTTGCTGATAGTACGAGCCATTTGAGGCAAGATAAAGATGAGAAAGTACAGTATAGAAAGAGACTAAGAATATTGTAAAAAAAAAGATAACGTAAGGCTATTTATACTTTACATTAAAGGTATGAGTCATAGATTGTCATAGACAAGGTTGGTATGCAAATTCCGGTGATTTCTGATTGATAAGAAAGCGATGTTTGGAATGCATTGCAAAATAAGCGGGTAGCGGAAAAATTGTCCCAGTGCAGTGGTTTTTTTCTATTGCTGATTAACTCAAACTGCGTAATCTCCGAACTCTGAATTTCTGATATGATGTAGTACGGATTGCGGCCTTTCTAACGATTATAGAGCTACCCGCATAGCCTAAGAATTGGTCGAGTTATGGAGTCGAAAGTAAAAAAAGTTCAAACACTGGTGTTTTAATCGTAAGATTAAATAAAAAAATTAAACAAAAAAACAATAGCAGCAATATAAAATTAAAATCCTTCTTTATTGCAGATTTCTTTATATTGCAAAAGAGCCCCGTTTAATGGATAAAAAGTTGGCATCTATTTATATTCTTTGTGAGCGTAGATATAAAAGATATAGACTCGGCAACGATGTCGTGCTGAAGAACCAATGATTAAGCTAAAGCTTGTCGATGTTCTAATATATGCATCTGAAGTTGAACAATAGAAATAATAACCAGTCAATTAACTTTGATCTAATTACTTTTGGGGTTGACAATTGATTAGACTCGCTAGGATGACAAATACTGATCTTATTGTTCTAAATTTGGAAAAGTGTGTATGATATTTGGTACTTATAATGTAAAAACAGTAAGAAGTCAATAGCTAACAACTACTATTTATTAAGTAAGAAAAAGGAGAGGAACTAATAATTTAGAATGAACCCTGGATTATATCGTCTGACTATTAATTGTATAGTCTGACGTAGGCTGGACTGAGATCAATAATAAAATAATAAATAAAGACATCATTAATGACCAAACACGACAGTGTGGAATTGTTCAATCATAGTTTAATTTTTGTGTATCGTTATTATTTTAATACAACTGATATCTTATAGAAAATAACTATGTTTACAACAACTGGGACAATTAGTCCACCCACTGTATGCAGCGCCTCATGGACTCGGTTCTAGCTGGTTTGAAATGGCAGATCTGCTTGGTATACTTGGACGACATCGTGGTATTCTCTCCGTCTTTTGATCAACACCTAAAGGACGTTCGCTCTGTTCTCTCTCGGCTCCGCGATGCCCAACTATCTGCTAATCTCAAGAAATGCCGTTTTGCTAGTCAAGAGATTTCATTTTTGGGATACATTATCTCACCTGACGGCCTCAAAACTGATCCTGCCAAAATCCGTGCTGTATCCGATTTTCCTGTTACAACAAATGTGGAAATGCTGCGTTCCTTTCTTGGACTTGCTGGCTACTACCGCAGTTTCATCAGTCGTTTCTCGGCTATTTCTGCACCACTGAACACTCTTCTTAAACGCGATACGGTGTGGACATGGAATGACGAACACCAATCTGCTTACGACACACTCAAATCAGCACTGCTCAGTGCTCCTGTCTTGCGATCCCCTGATTTTGGACGGCCATTCGAATTACATACCGATGGGGCCTGCACGGCTGGTATTGGGGTAATGCTGTGTCAACGAGATCCGGCTAATAACCGTGTGTATGCTGTTGCTTTCGCGTCTCGCTCCTTAGCACCCAACGAACGTAATTATGGTGTTTCCGAGGTCGAAGCTCTTGCAATCGTTTGGGGTATCAAGAAGTTTGCACACTATCTCACCGGAACCAAGTTCACCGTTGTTACTGATCATCAGGCACTGCAATTCTTCAACTCTCTTAGACAAATATTCAAAACCTTAAGAAATAAAAACATTTTATGGAATATAACAATTAAATAATATAAATAATAAAATCAATGTACAGATTTATAAGTTTTGATAATTTTCTTCACATATATTGTATAAAAGTATTTCATAAAGATAAAACAAAATTTTAAATTAATTATGAAATTTATTATAAATATGAACATTTTCAAAGAAATAGAGATATGTAAAGCAGTTGAGAATGACATTATATACAAGAATATCCGTCTTACCTCTGATCTACGTGGCCGCCTCGCTCGATGGTCTCTCTACTTGCAACAACATGATTATACCATCATTTACCGACCTGGTAAAGAAAATTCTGGTCCTGACGCTTTAAGTCGCTATCCTATCTCCAATCCCGACCTGTGTCCACTTACGGCTCCCGACCTGTGTTCACTTACGGCTCTCGATCTCAGTTCATCTCAATCCAACGATGCGTTCTGTCAAGAGTGTTGTATCCACACAACTAATAAAGTGAATATTCATGGATAAACTTGGATACTACAGAATTATAGTCTAACCAGATCTCTATTAATAAACGTGAGAATTCTGCAATAGCCAATCTTGCCCTGTTGTCCTACCAGCGTTCTAAAAGACTATATCAGAACCTGATTACAACAACGGCAGTTCAATCTTATTCTATAATTATCGTTAGATCAATAGTTTAATTACTTCATTGTCCCTTGATTCGTCAAGTAGACAGCGGCTATTGATTATCCACTATCCTTCCTTATATTCCATATCATTCTTTTAACCGATCAATTGAAATAGCGGTAAAGACCCAGACATTCAAAAAGTATAAATATCCTCAATATTTTTTATTAATAAAGTCATATATACATAATCTTTAGTTTCACAACTATCGTCTTTTTGTAGTTTTTGTCTTCTATTTCATATTTGGCAAAACAAAGAGCTACGAGCTGCGCCATTACCGACTGGCTTCTCGGACGAGTCCGGTGTCCTCTTCTTTGGTTCCCGCCCCGTCTTGCCTGAAGCTCTTCGAAACGACATGTTTGAACTACTCCATGCTAACCCGACAACTGGACATCTTGGCATTGGACGTTGAAGTGTTTTAAGTATAAAAATATGAACAAAGAAGAATTAACGAGACCGAACAATAGTTCTAAAGTCCAATACTTTTATTAAAGAAAGATTCCAAGGCTATTTATATTAGTTTGAGCAAGACCTGAGATTAAATGACAAGAGATAGTTACGACCGATATGATTTGACATGTATAAGAAAAATTTTATAAACTGATGTAAATAATCAACTGTTGAGATGAAAGTGAAACTTGACTGTTCAGGGCAGTTGGTAATTATCAGGATCTATTCTTATTCAAACTCATTTGTAAAGATTTAGCTTAGAATGATAAGACTGTTATCTTATTGACATGTCAAAACATGACAAATATCATTATTATAGAATGCATTGAGTTGGAAAAATTGTTCGAATGCATATGCTTGACGCAATTTGGTCTTACTATATATGGAAATAATTCCAGACCCCTAGCGTTTTATATGTTATATGCGAAAGCTGTCGCTTTTTAATGAGGTATCGTACGTAGCTCTATCGTATCTGGCTGCAGAGATACAAAGCAAAACGTATAAAATTGCAAAACATTCGAACAATTATTCCAACAACTGTATGAGATATCATAGCCAAGTCCAACTAACTCCCGGTGTACCTCTTTGGCAGTCTTTAGAACCCCTTCGATGACCTTTCTTTTGATTAACCGCTTTGTTACTTTGGAGACTACTGTAGGCCTGCTACCTGTGCTTATTGTCCTACTTGAAAAAAGTTTTCTAGAATATCTACTAACAGTTGACTCATGCACACCAATCTCCTTAGCAATATCATAGGTTGATGCTGATCCAATGAGTGCTGACCTGAGGTCATTTACTTTCTCTTCTGACAATCGTTTAGGCATCCAATAAATAAAAAGATAAATAAGAGAAATAATGGAAGTAAAAGAATTTAAAACATAAAATATAGAAATTGTAAGCACTTTTATATACTGCTAACATTCTTATCTTGCCAAGAATGTGAATTATTATGATAACAACCGGATAGGCCGAATTAAAATGTGTCGTCTTTAACATACGTAAAAATGCAAAAAAAGCCAGTCGTGTATAACTCCGTCTTTAACATTATCAAATTCCACCAATAATCGTTGCCTGTATCTGATATCCTACCAGTAGATGACCTTTCTATTGGGCTATAAACATTCAAAGTTTGAGATAGATTCGTGCAGTATTCATAGACAATCAGCATTAAAACTGCAATTTTGCAATTCCTTGCAGCAGTTTTGTGACCTACTGTAAGTTCACTATGACTTCGTACATTTTAAAAATATTTCTCACTACGTAACTTTTCCCACTCTCAATTGCTAAAAATACCTAGCAGAATTAGCTCTAGTAAGCTTGACAGCGTCAAAATTTGCCTACATAACATCGAAGCCACAACAACTATTGCTGCAAAAAATGGGGTCTCTGATATTACTGTACGTCGCTTAAGTCTACCTTAAAGCAGGATTATATCTGACCTAAGGGCGGAAAGCCAAAATATACTCAGAATCTCCGCACCAATGCCCTTCGTTTAAAGCTTACAGTGGGTGGAAAAATGGTTCCAATGTTTTTGATTTGCAACTTTAAAGCTTTATATCTTTGGAACTACAAATGGTAACGGCTCACAAAAACATGCATTTTGTAGCGCAATTACAGCTAATATTACTGAAAAAAAAATTTGCTTGTACTTTTACACAATCGGGAAAAAATTAAGATTAAATACAAAAACCAACATTGGAACCATTTTTCCACTATGTGCGTTATTTTATTAATATCTTGTATGACCGCCTTTCGCAGCAATTACAGCCCTACAACGATCTGGCATACTATTTATGTATCTCCTACAGTCTTCTGCTGTAAAAGTAGACCATTCTTTTTCAACGCGATTCCATAATTCATGCACACCTTTTGCCCTAGTATCATAGGCACTTAACTTGAGCTTAAGGTGGTGCCAGATGTGCTCTATTGGGTTTAGATCTGGACTTTGTGAAGGCCAGTTGAAGGTATGATCACACTTGAAGTTGTTGTCCTTGAACCATTGCCTAGCTAGCTTAGACGTATGTTTAGGGTCGTTATCCTGCTGAAAATAGATGTCTTGAGGATGGTAACCATAGTACTCAAGGCTGTCCATAAGGGTTGTACCAAGTATTCCGACGTAATCAGAAGCCTTCATTGTGCCTTCACTAATCCAGCATGCATAACCAGGTCCGTCATAGGTAATACAACCCCATACCATAATGCTACCACCCCCTCCTTTAACTGTTAAGTCGAGATGATGGGGTTGAAGTTTATCATCAGGTCGACTCCAATAGTACTTGCAACCATCTGAGCCGTAAACATTAACTTTTGTTTCGTCACTGAATACCATACGTCTCCAGTCATCGCTTGTCCAGTTTTTGTGCTCTTCCGCCCATGCTAGTCGTCTTGCTTTCTGAACCTTAGTCAATAAAGGCTTTTTTACCTTTATTTTAGCATGGAAGTTCATGATTTTCATAACCTTAATGGTGCCCGAGTAACTGATAGTGTGGCCAGTGCATACTAAATACTTATGAACAGCCTTCGCAGTCTTGAGGGTACCATTAATAATCTGCATACGTATATAAGACTTGGTGGTAACACTTAAAACAGCCTTTCTACCAGGGTTTGCTGTTACTCTACCAGGAGAAAACTTGTTGGCATATCTGCTTAAGGTGGATTTTTTTAAGTTTGGAATACGTTCCATTATCACTGAATATGGCTTGTTCTGTAAAACCAACGATTTGATGTTTTCTTGCTTGTTTTTAGAGAGAGCGCGAACCATATGTGTAGTGGTACCTTAAAGCTTCGATATATAAAGAAAGAAAAGGAAAAAAAAATGTTTGACCGGGGATAAATTAATTTTATAAGTCACATAGGCTTTTTCGGCGATAGTCGGAATATTATGACTCATAATTAAACAAAAAACTCCGGTGGAAGCTCCACCAATTAACAAATAAACTTATCTACAGTTGTAGTGGAAAAATGGTTCCAATGTTGGTTTTTGTATTTAATCTTAATTTTTTCCCGATTGTGTAAAAGTACAAGCAAATTTTTTTTTTCAGTAATATTAGCTGTAATTGCGCTACAAAATGCATGTTTTTGTGAGCCGTTACCATTTGTAGTTCCAAAGATATAAAGCTTTAAAGTTGCAAATCAAAAACATTGGAACCATTTTTCCACCCACTGTAGATCTGGTACCTTAAAGTCTATTTCTGATGTAAGTTCTTATTTGAAGTCAATTGGATATTCGGTGAGCAAATGGCAAGCAAAAAGGTTGAGGAACGAACTTGGCTTTAAAGCTACACTCAAGAAAAGCAAGCCATTTTTGAGTGAGCAACATCAAAAGAACCGCCTTAACTGGTGCAAGGAGCGTCAAAGCTGGACTGTTGATGACTGGAGGAAGTTTATCTTTTCTGACGAAACAATACTAAGCATCTTTGGGCCAAACAGCAACCCTTACACTTGGAAAGAAGATGGGGCAGTAAGCAGACCACACCAAATAAACCAGACATTAAAGTACGGAGGCGGATCCCTGATGATGTGGGGTTGCATGACAGCAAAAGGGGTTGGTTATGCTTGTCAAATCTTTGGTGGTAATATGAGCTCGCAAACCTATACCAATATATTGGGAACCACATACAAAGATACACTCGATTACTATGACTGAAAACATAAGGACGTCATTTTCCAACATGACAATGACCCCAAGCATACCCCTAAAATACTAAGAGATGGATGAAGCGAAAAGGGGTACAATTACTGCAGGACTGGCCAGCACAAAGCCCTGACCTCAACCCTGTAGAGCATCTATAGAGGCACTTGAAGCATAAGCTACGCAGTCATGACAACCGTGCTGTCAATGTTGATGAACTATGACAAAGGGTATGCAAAGAATGGGATTCTTTTACACCAGATGATGTAGAACCATACTACAGAAGTATGCCAAAACGTATTAAGGCAGTAATCAAAGCTAGAGGTGGGAATATCAAATATTAAATAAAAAAAACTTTATCCAAAAAAACATAAATTTCGAAAATAATAGCTCATAAGATCATAAGTCAATCATACATTATTTTCTCCGCTCCAAATTTGGACCATAAATACTATATAAGCTATACTATATTTGTCCGAACTTTCGAATTAAAAGCTCGGCCAGAGGATGAGTTATAGGGATTTGCGTGGTTTTTTAATTTTTGTGTCCGGGTTTTGCAACGCACTGTATATCTTTCCTCTCAATGAAGACGGGACAACTCTCCCAGATCAGTTAAAGAACAATAAGATCTATAAAAACAACGAATTAAAGATTTTCATAATCGATTCAGTAATCATTCTTCAATCTAACACGTTAATGATTGGATCTACGCTCATAACTACTCATTTACCCGCCAACTGATAGAAGAATATAAATAGTAGACTTTGTAATGTTTTCTTTTTAACAATTAAGATTGTCTTAAATAAAGTTCAGTCTCAAAAAGTATTCTTTGGTTTATCTTTGTTATTACCTTTACCAGAACATAACAAAGCCCATTGTTATTCTAATAATGAATCATACAAATTTAGCTTGAACAGCCATAGTACAAATTTTTATACCGTCGTCGTACTTAGTTGTCTTTCTTATAAACATGTTTTTGTTGACTAAATATGTCAGTTGATTCTGTAACGTAACTAAAATTGCTTAATAAAGTAGCAATTGGCAAAAAGTATTATCTTAGTTTGTATTTTGGCTTTTCATATGATTGACATGCGCTTTTAATTAAAAATAATCCTACAGTACGGTTGTCGAATTTGAGCCTTAAAACTTCTATTGTATGATGATACACTAGAATATGAAAAAAAAAAAAAAGGTTTTTGCTCATAAATCCACTGATATGACAGATTTACACAGTCAAAATTTAACGTCAATCCAAGAGAGCCTAGTCGAAAAAATATGATTTTCATAGCTTCATTTTTGAAAGATTGCAGACATCATTGAAATATGGTTGTTTAATCGGTGTCAAACTGGGTTGTCAAGAATTTTGTTATATAGAGGACAAAATATCTGAAACATACTGGGATAGACTAATCTAGAAGAGTACAAGAAAGCGTGCTTTCAATAACCACTAGATGTTTTGGGTTGTAGATTACAAAAAAAAAGTTCAAAGCGAGTTGGCACGACGTTGCACATCTGAATTATAAAATAAACCAAGGATACTCGTAATTTTACACTCAAGACTAAACATTCGCTGTATACTATTTAATTGATTAGGCATCCTTGAGCAGAAAAAGAGATAGAGCATGAGCTTAGTCTATAGCTGATTAATCAAGGTTTTTATGTTTGTGAATCATTCCGAGAATATAAATCAATGAACTGCAGCCAAACTGGATATGTGTTCCATATTAATTTCAAAACTAGACTAAGAATACCACAAACAATGCAATCTGTTATCACTTCCACTTTTGCTGGTGTTTTCTTTCCCTCACTCAATGGAGTTTGATCATGCTAACTGGAAGGTATATTTCTTGCTCTATGAACCTTATATGGCGTAAATTGATCATCATCACTTTTATAAATGTAAACATTTACGTGTAAATGTAATATTTCAAAAAATAACGATAAGCAAGGTCTTGTTTTACAACTTTATTTTGTTGATTGGTTCTAACTTGCAACTAACTTTTTTTTCTAGTAGTTACAGTGTAAAGATGGTTGCCATTTTGGATTTGGTTCAAGAAATGATTCATGGTTATGATAATGAATGGGATATTAGTAGAACAAATGAGAAAAAGTCTCCTTTAATTTTACTCGCTACCGGTGCAATGAAACAGCAACCTACTATCAGAGCTTTTTTAGGAAGAGTTGTTGAAGAAAAGTTCCATATGCAAGCACTTGCTATGACAATTATACCAGGAATCTCCCTCGTACCAGAAAGACTTAGAGAAATGATCCATCCTGAAGTAGCACCTATTCAACTAGGAGATGGCGCGAAAGAAGAATACTTTTATGTAAACTTATCAATGAATCAAAATTTTTCGAATGGTCCTGAGTTTTACGAAAACACCTCCACTGGAGCAGAGTTTGGTAAATAAAAAAAATCTTTGATAAAACAACTGTCCTTATATTTATTGATCTATATTTATTGTTCACTAGATGAATAAGAGAGACAAATTCTAGAAGAAAACCAAAGAAGGAACCAAGAAGCTCGTGTGACAATGTTGAAATACTAAATTCCACTGAAAACGATGAAGCTCGCACTTACAACCCTTATTATACAGATGAAGATGAGCCGTATTTTCCTCCAGAGTATCCTTCATATGTCAGACGTATGTCTGATTCTAGTTCGGCTGCAAATATGGAGAAGCATTATGATCAACCCAAAGATGATTTTTCTGAAGATATGTTGAGATGTACCCATGAAGACCTAAATCGAATGGACGAGCAGAGAAGAAGAGAAGATAGAAATAATAAAATATTCAGTCCACTTATCAATGCGAATAACTTTGATAGTATCCAATTAAAAAAGCTTTTTTATACAAAACAAAAAGCAACAGTCATTAATACAGTATGCTTTTTTGTATCCTAGATGCGGAAATTAGTGGATCCGAAAAATTACTATGCAATCAACGCGTCAGACAGCAACCACCTCAGTAACCAGCATAAAAGCAACCCCTTCAAACCGTACCAATAAAGGAGAACTGGGACATGCTTCAAGCAACTATGATAGTAAGTGAAAAGCTTGAAAATATAAGCAATGAACATGGCAGGAGGGGTTACCATTTACACTATTCTTTTGTTTGACATACTAGGTTTTCTTCAAAAAATTATAAGGAATAACAACAACAAACCTTATTCGAATGAAGCAGCCGTTAGATGCCCAGTGTTTCAAGTATGACAACTGATAATGATCCTATGGAAGGTAGTAGCAAAAGAGCTATTATTCATCATCAACATAACAGAAGTTATTCGATTACATCTGACGTGTCTGTTGCTGATTATGAGACATCTTTGTCAAGAAACATTGATGGTGAGCAATCATTCATAACATGACACACATTTTTTTCATCGTTTTAAGACACTTTTGTCATTCACGTAGACAGCATGTATTCCAATAATATATCCCAATCAAAAAATGATAAGTCAGTCATTCCATTGAAACGTAAAAAGAAGGAATTAAAGTATATATATATACTTTTTTTTTTAAATTTGAATATACAAAAAAAAGTTACTTATTTCTATCAACTTGCTAGGGGAGGGAAAAACAAACAGAAATAGAAGAGCTGTACCATGAACAAATTATTAGTAGTAGCAGTAGCAGTGACAACGATGGAATAAATTATGTAAAAGAAATAAGAGGAAGAGGAAGACCAAGGCTGAGTGAAAAAGAAAAAGAAAAAAGAAGACAGGAAGACAGTCCTAGACAAAAGAATCCTCGAGGTCGACCCCGTAAAGCAAGAGAGCCAGCACAGACTAAGAAAGGTTTTATAGATAGCTTTGTGATTAACCTATCAAAAAAAGATAATCAGTAAAGCTATAATATTGCATGCAGCAAAATGAGCATATATAAACACATACTCAAAAATCAAATAATTTACTTACTTTTACTTTGATTAAATAATCTGGTCATTCTTCACTTGTTAACTCAATCACTGAAGAAGTAATGAATAATTTTTAAAGTTATTCTATGTATTGTATATTGAAACAAGCAAGACTTTTATTTTGTAGTGTTATATTAATCTCTATGTGTCTATTTGTATATTTCTTTTTTTTTCTTTTAATATTTAACAAAAAATAGAACTTTGAGATATGAAAGAAATATACATTACAAGTTTTTTTTGTTTTTTTTTTTTTTAAAAAAAAAAAAAACAAAGGTTATGCGTATTAATATGTTGAATTTGCTTGGGCTTTCAGTTTATGACTAATTTTTTACATGTTGATGCTACTTGAACACTAGTACATTAGACAAAGGACAGAGATTAAAAACCTTACTGAGTACTCTAGTATTCTTTTTTTTTATTCACATGCATCTTATATCGCTAGTTCCTCTTAAAATAAAGAGGTAAAGTCCAGATGAAATTTAACTGCACAAGAGATAATTTCTTAGCGTAAACCAGGTTCAAGAAGATGTACCATCTTGTCTATTTTTTTTCTATGTTTGGCGACCATTCCATGACAAAAATTAACCATGCGCTATTTTTATTTCAGTCTCAGATGATGTCTGTGCAATCCTAATATTTATAATAAATACGCGATGAGGCCTAAAAAACTTACAATATGTTAAAAAAATGTGTGAATAGACACCTCTAACTCTATATTCTGATAGAGCAGGCGGCGATAGTGACAGGTGAACGTCAGGATCACCTTTATTCGACGAAAAAAAAACAAAGGGTGATTGGATACTGAATTATTAGTAAGGATCAATCAACTAATCATTATCTTTTTTAGTATTTTTTCGCTGTGATTACTTTATTTGGAAGCATTGTCCAAAAACAGTAACCATTTTTCAAAAATATAAAAAAAATATAGACGAAGGGAAAATGGTTATTTTTTTTATAAACAGTAAATTGACCTATTGTTTATACGTCTGTAAAAGGGTTGCCGACCTCAGCATATAAGAGTGAGGAGAGAAAAAATATTAAAAAAATACCTCTAAAATTTGGAGAATTATCGCAAATAAAAACATAAAAAAGGCGTTTTTTGGCTTGTTTTGCAAAATAACTAACAATATGTTAGCAATATGTAAACTATCTGCTTACAATTCTTTATGCTAATTTTTTTTGTATTTTCGCGACAAGTCACTGTTTTATACACTTGTATCGCTCTTAATTCTTATACTCTTTGATGAGTTTTAATAAACATTAAAATTTTCATCCATAAAAAAATTTCAAATATTCTTGAATATCAGTAGTAGCCTCATTGATGTTAATATGTAATTCACTTGTAAGTAGCTTTTCGCTTTGGTTTCAATTAATCTTAGGATATATTATACAACAAAAAATCAAAGAGGAAAGGAAACAGTTATGATGCTTAGAATATTTATATTTTGAATAACGTGTTGGAAGCAACTGACCACTGGCTTTAAGATGTTTGTAGGTTCAAATTTGTTATTTTTGTATTTGTATCCACACTGTAAAAGCATTAAAGGACTTCTTTCCGCTTTTCATCACTTTCTATAGATTTTTGCCTTATTTGGAAAGGTATCCACAACACCAGACCTGAACATGCCTACTGTAAAACAGTTACAAGCAGAACTTGCTGCAGCCAAGGCCGAAATCAATCGACTACAGCAACAAAACGCCTCCCTTCTTGAGCAGTTAGCTCAGTCACCATCCACCACTGTGCCTAAGCGCGTCCCTATTGCTACCGTTCCCCGTCCACATGCTTCCCCTTCGTCACTGCAACTTAAACCACCTACCAAACGTCCCCCACCTCCAGAGCTTGGATCTGCTCCCCTCCAAAAAGCTTCCAAATCTAAATATGCTCCACCACTTCCCAGCCAAACGGCTGCAGCTCGCACTTTCAGTCCCCCTTCCACCAATCAAGGGTTTAAATACCTTTATCTCCCTATACAACGCCGCCTTCCCATTCGGCAAATACGTTCCTTACTTCGACGATTGCATATCAACAGCAATCGTGTCCTAGACATTCACTATCCCGACCGTCATCTTGTTGCCCTCCTCCTCCATAACGACTATGAAGCTGAAGTTCGCTCTCAATTAGAAAAATTTGAAATCCCCATACATGATGATTACGATCCTATGGATCCAAACAACCTTCGGAACCCTTACTATGACGACTTCAATCAAGATGAAAAGGAGTGTGCCGCATGGAGTGTCTTCACTCAACGCGTAATTCTTGCTATCCGTCACCTCAAAGGCCCTGTTCAGCGCGCTGTTGCTCGCTTTTTCGTTGACAAAGGCATTATAGCTAGCGTTGTACTTAATGAGCTCTTTCCAGTCAAACAGACTTGAGTTCTACTTTTATTTTATGATATGACTTCCTTTCTTGTGGTCCATTTCCAAACAGTGATTTATTCACATGTTACTTCTTACTCCCCCTCTGTCCTTTTCTTTTTTTGCCCTTGCTCCCATAAGGGATTTTTTAGCTTCTTTCACGTCTCATTTGATCTGGCTTGGGCAATTATGGTGTCCTGAGACACCGCGTGCTCATTTAAGTCATTAAATAAAAGTATTATTTAAACGTAAAAGCATTAAAACTTTCCCACTCCTCGTTCCCAATATCTTGGGCAAAGATCCTTAAATTGACTTTCTACTTCCCTACACTAGTGTCTTTACACCTAATCTTGTTTTATTTATGCCTTAATATCTTACCTTTGCTTTCTAAGGATTTTTAGTTCCTCTTTTCTCTCAAGATCTGACTTGGGGAGAGAAGTGGTCTAAGTGACATCAGGCTCACAATTGGGTTTTAATTTGTGAATAAAATAAACGCTTAAACATAAAAGCATAAAACCTACGTCTTTTTATCTTGAATATAATTGTCTGTTAAAGATGGCCCACATTACTCACTGTATCTTTGATATGGTAAAAACATAAATCGACTTACTAGGCATAACTTTTAAAAAGGACTATATTTTGCTTAGGATGGACTTCTTCTCGATACTGAGCGTGTCTATACAGAAGTGACGCAGCAAATACTAAACGAATATGCTGGTGGAATCCGGTTCACCTGGGACATTAAAAGCAAACTAATGGGAAGAACTGGTGATGAAGTACAGCAATAAAATTACTATTTTGCTTTCTTGTTCAATTAATCTTTCATTAGGCAGCAGCCATGGTTGTAGAAACTTACAAATTACCCATGACAACAACTGAGTACTTGAAAATAACTGCTGTCATTCAGGAAGAACTCTTTCCTCATTCAAAAGTTTTACCAGGAGTTGAAAAGTTAATTCGTCATTTACATGCACACAACGTTCCTATCGCTGTTGCAACTTCTTCTACTCGATCAAAATTCGAACTCAAGACATCTTTGAACAAGGAGCTTTTTGAACTGTTTGATGTGATTATTTGTGGAGATGATGCTGAAATCAAGAATGGGAAGCCAGCTCCTGATTTATTCTTGGCTGCACAGAAGCGTTTGGGAAATCCTCCCGCAGAGAATTGCTTAGTTTTCGAAGATGCCGTCAATGGCGTTCAAGCTGGTTTGAATGCAAAGATGAATGTAAGAAAAAAGAGGGGGTTTGTCTAGGTTGACAAGCTGTAATTTGTAGGTTGTATGGATTCCAGATGAAAATATCAAAAAGCTGACAGGGCCTGAAGAACATGGTGCTATACTGGTATTAAACTCTATGGCAGAGTTTAAACCTGAGCACTTTTCCTTACCACCATTCAAAAATTAAAATTGAACAAATATTTGGAATGAACAGGTCGAAGTATTTAATGACGCTCTTTGGATAATCTAGAAAAAGTGTGTGGCAATCATATATATCGTTATAAGCTTGCATGGGCTTTATTTAAATAAAATCAAATATCCAATGATCAATACTAAAATTTTGTCGGCTATCTTTTTGTCTAAACAGTAGTTTTTGCCGAGAACAATTAAAGCAATGCAAGTATCTATTGCTCTGATTTAAAACTTCACACTTTTGAGGATATTTATTTCAAATCATTTTGCAGGGTTTACATTGAACGAGAATTCAAACTTTTTGTCTTTTTTAATATAGCCGATGCATCTGCTGGTGTCTAGGCCGACCATCTGAAGGGTCTCTCTGATAGTACTCCTGTCAGTCTCACAACTTGACCAAACAATACGTTGTCTATTGTCTACAAATGCATTGCCAGCTACAAGTTCCTTTTTCTATTCAAGCCCTAGGGACACACATCCTTAAGAAACTTTTAGAAACTCACTCAAACGGGATTCGAATAAGCCCTATTGGTCCTTCACCTGACCTATGCTCTGTCACTTGTTTTCTGATGTTTATACCATTCAACACCATGAATCTTTCTTTTCTTTCCAATAAACACTTATCTGAACTCTCCTTTTCTCAATTGCATCAGCAAAACAAAATACTGATTTCATCTATTCCTTTACAATGTCTTACATTTTTTCCTCTTGATCTCCAAGAGATTTTTAGGTTTCTATATTCCATTAAAATTGTACTGGTCTAGGCAATTAAGGTGTAACGATACCCTCTGCCCATTTAGGATTGAATATAAGCCGAGTTTTCTATTAAAAAATTACTCGCAAAAAGAAATGGCTTGATATTTTCCCTTTGGAAAACAAATCTAAACATCGTTTCTTTCCAAAAATCAGAATTGCGATAAGTGTGCTTTCCTTTCCAGTTGTATAAAGCCCTCTAGTAAAAATGATCTCTACTGCAGTAACTTACCACTTGTATGGCAAGCTCTGTGGCTTGGCCCTCTCTATTTCACTATATTTTCAGTGGCTTAGTGGATTCAGAAGGGCAAGAAGAGAAAAATCAAGTCTGGGGTTTTCACAGACGAGCTTCCCTTCTCTTTCCCTGCTCCAAAAAAAATAATGTCTACTTTTGAAAAGGTAGTTCACACGTGAAATACAAAAGAAAAAGAATAAAAACAGGCTTTCTAATTACATACGCATATGTTTATCAGGTTGTTGTCATTGACGGCAAAGGTCATCTTCTCGGTCGTCTTGCTTCCATTATTGCCAAGCAAGCCCTCAATGGCCAAAAGGTTGTTGTTGTTCGTTGTGAAGAGTTAAATGTTTCTGGTGAATTCTTCCGTAATAAATGTATGTAAATTTAGTCAAATTTGGAATGAACAGCCGAATTGAACAATAGTGTTTTAACATGTAGTGAAGTATCACGCTTATCTCAACAAGCGTTGTCTTGTCAACCCTACTCGTGGTCCCTTCCACTTCCGTGCTCCTTCTCGTATCTTGTATAAGGCCATCCGTGGCATGGTCCCTCACAAGACTGCTCGTGGTGCTGCCGCTTTGGATCGCATCAAGCTCTTTGAAGGTGTCCCTGCTCCTTATGACCGTGTCAAGCGTATGGTTGTTCCCGATGCTCTTCGTGTCCTCCGTCTCAAGCCCGGTCGCAAGTACACCACCATTGGCCGCATCTCTCATGAAGTCGGATGGAAGTACCAAGATATTGTTGCCAAGCTCGAAGAAAAGCGTAAGGCCAAATCCGCCGCTTACTATCAACGCAAGGTCGCTCTTGCTGCTATCCAAAAGAAGGCTGTCGAATCTAAGGCTGATTCCGTCAAGGAAATCAACTCTGCTATTGCTGTACTTGGTCATTAAATCAACTTGGCTCTTGTCATGTTAACTTATATCGCAGGGATTATTCAATAAAAAGTATACATACAATATTGTGTATTCTTTGTGTGTGTGTTTTTAGCTTTCAGTAGTAAAAAGAGAAACAGAGACAAGCGATGCATAGATGGTTGATATACAAAACAAACTGGTTCAGATTTTTTTACAGCTGGGTTTAAGAATACTGTTATTATCAAGCTTCTAAGAAGCTTCAACGTTTGCAATCTATATAAATTGAAACCATCACATCTTATTCATATCTAGATGAGTAACAGCGACAGTTTTTAATAGACTTGTAATGATTACGACCGATATAATTTCATTTGTATTTCAAAAGCGGCCAAGTTGATCTGCGCATTGTAGATACGGTCTCTACGTTTCTGCAAAGTATTTTATAGAAGCATGTATGATACGTATTTTTGTCTTTTTTTTTTTTTTTTTTTTTTTTTTTTTTTTTTTTTTTTTTTTTTTGGTCAAAGACAATGATAAAACCCGCATATTCATCTGATATCACAACTCCATCACCTTTTCCCAAAAATAACATCAACTGTAATAGAGTATTAGCCTGTAATTCATGATAGATACAACACATCTTCACAGTTTTTCATTTTTAATTTTGTATGATCTAGGTGTTTGACATTGCTGTTAATAATTGGAAAGACTTAAATTCATCTTATCTTTTGCTGACTCAGAGTCTAATCTTTTGTAAGTTTGAGCTCAGTTGTTGCTTTTATACATATATCTGTTGCCTGTATAGGATCATGTACTGATAAATTCGACCCTTGAAATCATTTCATTAAACGGTTTTCCAAGACGAGTAAAGAAACACAAGCATATCGCTTATTTAAGTTTTTTAATATCCTTTCTTATAGCCCATTATGAGATAATCCATTTATTTTTACTGTTGCAGCTTATTTTGCCGTTCATATGACTAGATACTGAATAAATTTTCATTGTTAAATGATAGCGCAAACTGTTTGGCAGGAAAAAGTTTAGAGTTCTCGTTTGTAAATTTTCTATGTGATTATGACATCCATATTTTCTTTATTCAAACATGTTTTAGATAATTCAAATTCCATGTTAGACGAACAAAGAGTAGCACACGAAGAAGAGCTAGATGATTGCTGGTAGGGCAAGAATAGATCATCTTCATGTCGACTTGGATTGTTGAGACTACAGGTCAAAATGAACTTTAGAGTAATCACTGGGAGTGTTTTAATCTACAAAAACTACCTTCTTTCTTTAATCAACGTCACTTCTTCAAACGCAATGCTTTCTTTAAAATTGTCTATTATCAACAAAGCTTCCAGCGTGCTTCTTAATACTTCCATTTGGTGCTTTGCAAAATTAAGACTAGCCTTTAGGTTTTTGATGTTATTATCTTTATGCAGTAAAATTGCACTATATTTTTTAAGCTTTATATTTTTATTTAATCTATGAAAGTTCATTAATGAATTGGCAATTTACCTCTGCTGTCAATTGGGTTGTTTGACTATTTGCTAATCTATTAAATAGTAATGGAAATTTGCTGAAAAAAAAATGTAAACAGTAGAAACTTACTTTAATGCTTCAAGCTCATTTCTCAACTTTTCATTTTCAAACTTTTGGTTTATGTTAGTAAAAAATAAAATGAGAAAAAGGATTCTCTAGTTTTTCATGAGCGTGTACCTTTTCTCGTTCATAACTTGATTTGAATTGATCGCGTTCATTAGTTGCCTTATCTGATAGGTCACAGAGAAAATCCAAATCTTTTATAATAGCTAAAGAGAAAAAGAGCTCCAAGTTAGTCAAGTTGCTTATAATTATTCAGATTATATAATGAACTTTCCTTCTTTCTGCTTTTGTAATGCATGAGATAAGGCTCTTTCTGCCTCAAGCGTTTGTTCTACTGAGGATATAGCAGCCAGTAGATTATTTTCTTCTTTAAAGGAAAATTTTACATTCTGGCTACTATTTGATTTTGTTGTCAAAGGCTCCGAAGAGGAGGTGATAGATAATTGCTTATAGGGTAAGGATATGCTATTTGAGCTTTTGGTCAGTTGACTTTGTCGACGACGCTTGCTAGATGAGAATGCTGAAGAATTAGAACTAGTTGAGGTGCTTTTTGGTCTTGGGAATCGCTCACTTAAAACCTGGTTGATTTGAGAAGATATTTTGTGGTCAAACGTCATTTGGCTGGTTTTCTGCGTCATCGAAGTCTTTCTTTGGCATGTTTCTTGGACAGGAGCAAGCGGTTTGCGTCCAGTTTTTGCTAAAGTATGAATTAGGCTAAGAAGCTCTTTTCCCCCTTCAATTACCTTGGGGGGCTGTTCTTTTGAATAAATCTGAAGACATTTCCGCAGGAGAGCTTGCGTGTGATGTACTATTATATATAATACAATACAAAAATGTCAATTCTAGTATCCTTGTATAACGCAAGTTGTATACCCTGCTTGCTTTAGTTGCTTTTTACTTTCAATGGTGTTTTGTAATAATTCGGAGCCAACTTTTAAAAAACGTTTACTCTTTTGGTCTATGATTGCGTAGTTAGAAAAATTCATTTACAAATATGCGCAATCTTTAAGATATAAACCTGAAATGATAGGTGCCTTACTTTGTTTGGAAAAACCAAATTTTTTATAGACTTTCAGCGATGAAGAATACATTATAATGCTCTTTGAAAAGTTTTTAATAAAAAAAATATTTTTTGCGATAGAAACCAATAGAAAAAAGAAGAAAAGGAGAGAAAAGAGTGCACTTTTGATTCTCTTTATATTTGGATCCTTTGTAAAGCTTATTTTGCAGGACAAGAAAATGTAGGTATTTTGTGTTACATGTATTTTCTTTTTGGATGAAACGCATGAAAGACCATGCTTCACTGCTTGTGTAGTTATTATGGCTATTTATAAATATAGCAAAAATTTTCTAGACTTGACATATTTGTTTCTACAAAATAATTTATTTTATTTGATTCATGTTTTCATTTATGCTCATTGTAGTTGTCATGTGGTTAATACCCCTTTATTCTTTTAGAAATGATAAAAGCTTATGTTGATATAAATAAAGAAATAGAGTAAAGCATTCTTTCAATATTAAAACTCTTAAAAAACTCAACCTTTATTTTAAACTTAACCATGATTTTACTTTGAACAATGCCAACGTTGGTTCACTGTTTTGTACTACCTTTAAGACTCTAAAAGTATAGGATATTGGTTTTAGTCGGAAAGCTGTACATACAATTTGATGACAAAGTTGTTCATTTAAGTCAATTGCTTATTTTATTCAAGAGATATAGAGAGAGAGAAAAAGAGCCCTGATGACTTAGTTCAAGGATAT
Organism: Rhizopus delemar RA 99-880; assembly: GCF_000149305.1. NCBI lineage: Eukaryota > Fungi > Mucoromycota > Mucoromycetes > Mucorales > Rhizopodaceae > Rhizopus > Rhizopus delemar. The sequence goes on along the minus strand of NW_027137827.1, from coordinate 4,088,191 downwards.
ACATGCCAAATACGTTCATTTATTTGTTCAATGGTACATTTTGATTGATGGTTCATCCATTCTATTGACTCGTCTCTTGTTTCACTCTAGGATTCATAGAGTTGGCTATCCCTCATCTTATAAATAGAGTCACTTGCCAATAGAGTGTACCTTGAACCATCTTAATAATCTAATAAATTCAAAGTCTTGTTCAGTTTTGTCAAGTAATTAGCTCTTGTCAGTCCTATCTGTGACAAAAGACACTAAGCATATTTTTATTTCAATGTTTTCCTAAAGAAAAGACAATCATATTTTTCATCCTTACCCCATATTAATGGAACATCATATTTTCGGTTTTAATAAAAATTGAAGAATTGATACAAGCATGACCCATTTCCTGCTTTTTTCTTCAAATCTACACATTTTTGCTCAAGAAAACTGTACTACTTTTAAATGGTAAGTTAGCTTGCCATCACTTCCATATATAGTAGTAATAACTGCTTGGCGTGCTCTACTTTTGCGAAGATTTCCTGTGTATCTTAATATAGACCTTTTTGCTACATGAAGCTGAACCAGATTTGTAAAATATATTCAATTCAAATTTTCCAGCCAAGGAAGACCGAGAAATAAATTGTATTTCTTCAAATATAGGGCCAGTAATGTCTGCAAATTTCAGGAGCTCACCAAATGCATCTTGATCTCATTTAGATTGATAGAAATCAGATATGAATACGTAAAGTTCTTGATCATTCAAGAGCGAGTCTGGTGTATTGTGTCCAAACAAGCTTGTACTACTGCTGCCACTGCTGAATTTTCTGAGAGATCATACGTAACAGTTCTGTTGTAGAAGCATCTTGTTCTCAGTCGGAATTGTTATCCGTTTTCGGTTGAGTAACAATGTTTTATCATAATAAAATATATGTACTAAGAATTAGCTGAATCATAAGACGTGTTAAAATAGAGATAAAATGAAACATAGCTTGGTTCATAACGCATAATATGCTACTCGGTTCCTATAGTAATTTACAGTCAATTGCCTTGACCTTATTCCGCATATTGAGCTGTACAATCGTAATGATAACTTAAGGCTTCATACATGTTGTTCACTGAAAGATTAAGAATTAACAATTGAATTTATAAAAAAAGTCCTACTATCTTGCTTTTATACTACATTTTCCTTTTGGATATTTATTTGTAACTTTTTATATATAAAAATAAAAAAACAAAAATGAAAGGCAATGTTTCAAGAAAGAAAAAAGCTGATTAAATTTTTTTTTGTTTATTGTACAGCTGGTTAAGGCATTTTATACCAGACTGATATGCCACTTAACATTATATCAGAATTATCCTTCCAGCTTCCTAGTTCAATAAACTGTAGCTTAGTTAATGTGTGGCTATCAACGTGTTGTAATTGAGAAAGTAAAGGTCTTTTCAATAACAACAAAGTGTAATATTTTTATTTAAGAAGAAAATTTGTTTCTAAAAGCATACATCACTGATTATATAAATAAGGGCAAAGAGTGCTTCTATGCTTGTCCAGAATGTATTGAGTATTTATTTTGAACGTGTGGAAATAAGGATAATTAAAAGGAAACTGTCGTTCGCTATTGCTAGTTTATAATCATTTTCCATGTGCTCAGCGATTCGAACTGCGTCGTAATATTATGATTGATGCTATTTTTCAAGTGTTAGCAACATCAAGATGACGATAATTTTTAACAAGTTCAAAGAATTCTATATCTTTTTTGTTGTCATGATTTGCTTTATACAATGGTTTAGTAAATAGAATTTTCCTTTTACCCCGCAGAAAAAAAAAAAGCAAGCGCTTTATGAAAACGATAAATAATAAGATTTTTGAGGAAATAAAACCATTATAATGTAACATGAGATAGTAGCTATATCTTGTGTAATGGTCATTCGATACACGTTGGATTTTAATGATTTTATTTATAGAAAATAAAGTTAGCATTTGCTTGGCTTGCTTTGCTTTTCGTAGCCGATGATGCGCGCAACAAGAGTGTATAGAAAGTATAGTAAAAAGAAGTAAATACACAGCATCAAAATTTGAAAGCAAAAGTTCATATTTATTTATCAGATTTTATTAACACGAAATAGAAAAAAATCTGATAAAAATCTGACATAAAAATTTGGTATAAAGATTACGATGTAAAAATCACGATAAATCTGATAAGAATGGTAGTACATTTTATACAATAAAGATCCATCGCATTTCATTGGTTTATCTATTCCATCTGATAAATGAATTATTCCCCGCACAAAATTTTAATCAGATTTATTCTCCCAAACGTATTTATTTGAGAATCTGATAAAAATTCTTCTTTTCTTTCCACCATTTTTATTTTTTATTTTTTTTGAAATGATGAATTCCCGTAAAATTTTCACCTGCCTCAAAATAAAACACTTCAAAACAAGCAGTTCTATATTAAATAATAGAACAAGTATCTTTCCTGCTTCTCAAGCCTTTTTACGTCAGGCAACCACAAGTTCCATTTTAGACCCTCGACCTCCATTTTTCAATCAAGAGATTATGTTCAAGGAACAAGAAGTTGATTTAGTCAAATTTACGTCTGCAGAAGGAAAGCGTCTGTTTAGGGGAGCCATGATTCAAGGACAAGCCGAGAGTTTTTTTAAATTGATGGGAAATTTTTCTACGCAATCTGCTCCAACTCATGGTGGAGTTAGTTCTCGTAAGTCTACCCTCTTACCCAAAAAGGTAAATAAGCACTAATAACTTTTTGTTCTATTTTCTAGTTGCCATGGTGTTGAATGCACTTGAAATCGATCCAAAAAGAATATGGAAAGGAAACTGGCGTTGGTTTTCATGTAAGTTGAAGCATATGACTGAAAAAGATTTGCAATTAACTTGTATATAACAGCCGAACAAATGAAAACATGTTCATCAGCTGAGTCTATACAAGAGCATGGAATCCCATTTGATGAATTTACATGTCTGGCCCAAATTTATTGTCAAGTTGAACCTTACCGTGCCAAAGACTACCAAACTTTTCTTTCTCATCTTGAGATTATCACTTCTGATGCAAAAAGTCAGATGGTGGTTCATTATTCAAGAAGCGCGCTAGGTCAACCCGATATATTGGCTCACTTTAGTCCTATTGGTGGTTACAACAAAGAAGAAGACCAAGTCTTGATCATGGATGTTGCTCGTGGTAAATACCCTAGCGTTTGGGTAAAGACAAGGGACCTTTATGATGCTATGAGGATGCAAAGTATAGAAGAATCAGGTCGTGCTCGTGGTTACTTTATCTTGAGTAATCCAGAAGATGCCAAAAATTCTAATGCCTTTTTTAAATTGAAATGTAAAGATTGTACTCGTCAATGTCGCTCAAAATAAGTTATCCCTAAAGATTATATCCCCCCCCCCTTCTCATACTATGCTTTTCTGTTTCATTCATGTATATTTTGTATATTCTCATTCACTAAATAAATTATTTGTTTAATCTTTTCTCTATCCACTCTTGTTCATCTCAAGTCTTTTGTCAAACTTCTTTGTTGACAGTAGTATTAAAATTAATTTATAGTTTGAAAAGGGGTAGGAACAAGAAAGTTTATTTTAATAGAAAAATATCCGGTCCGGATTATGTTAATTCCGGAAGAATTATACCGGAGAGATTCAAAAAGGGCGATCCTCCCTTTCACTGGGCACTGCCCTTCATGGTCAAACAGAAAATCGGCTGGATCTTCCTCTCTCTTGCGTATTTCTAAAGTAATGTGTACTATAAGCTTAAAAAACGAAAGGGGGTAGAGAAAAGAGATAGATGGAGTGTGTAAAGGATAGATGATGGATATTGAAAATAACTGGGAACAAAATCGAGAGAAAGAAAGAGAGAAAGAGAGAGTGAAAAAATACAATTGTATGCGGAATGTTGACATTAACCAAACATTATTCATTTTATAGACTTGAGCAATAATGGTCAGATACGCTGCTACCCCAGCTAACGCCGCCAAGGGTAAATAACAGCAAAAGAAGAATGCACAAGTTACTAATTTTTTTTTCATATATAGCTGCCAAGTCCAGAGGTTCTTACCTCCGTGTTCACGTATGTAGCCACCAAAACAGATAGATATGAAAAAAAAAAGATTTTAACTTATTGTAGTTCAAAAACACCCACGAAGTTGCTGCTGCTATCCAAGGCATGAAGTTGAGCAAGGCCTATGCTTACCTCAACAACGTCAAGGAACACAAGCAATGTATTCCTTTCCGTAAATTCAACGGTGGTGTTGGTCGTACTGCTCAAGCCAAGGAATTCGGTACCACTCAAGGTCGCTGGCCCGTCAAGTCTGTCAAATTCATTCTTGATCTCTTGAAGAATGCTGAAAGCAATGCTGAGGTAAAACGAGAAGAAGTTTTGAGAAAATAGAAACTGATAATGTGTGTAGGCCAAGGGTTTGAACGTCGAAGAGCTCGCCATCTCAAGTGTTATCGTCAACCAAGCCCCTAAGCACCGTCGTCGTACATATCGTGCTCACGGTAGAATCAACCCTTTCATGTCTTCTCCTTCTCACATTGAAGTCATCCTTACCGAAAAGGAAGAAGTTGTTCCCCGTGCTACTGATAAGAAGGTTGTCAAGCTTAATGCTCGTCAATTGGCCCGTAATGCGCGTCTCTTGGCTGGTAAGACCCGTGCTTAAAATTGTTCAATTTTTTTAAAAAAAAAAATAAAAAACCTGGCTTTTTTTATTCTCTCTTTTATAAATAATAAATGTCAAATAACAAGCCTCGTGTCTCAATTGAGGTACCATATACAAAAAAGGAAAACACAGCAATAAAACAGTATGTTCAAAAAATTTAAATATTAGTATTGTCCAAAGTGTCGATGGATGATGCGTGCAGGTAAAGAGAGATTCACAAAGTAACAAACAATGACTTACAGATAACAATAGCTTGGATGGGTCAAGAATTACTGACCACTTTTGAAAATGAAATTGGTGAGCTCGCGTTGATACCAAGTGATGTTGGTGTCTTTAAAGTAACCGCTGATGCTGGTAGGTTGAAAGAATTCAGTAATCTCTTTTACTCATCTTTTTTCAAGTTGTGGTTTGGGATCGTAAAGAAAAAAAAAGTTTCCCAGAATTAAAAGAGTTGGTAAAGTGTACAATAATAACGATTATATAGCAAGAAGAAGAAAAAAGAAACTTATACTCATCATATAGAAACAACTCGTAAGAGATGTAATTGCACCCAAAAAAGCTTTGGGTCACTCTGATAAAAAAGAGAAAGAGCAGCAACAAGAACAAGACTGTAAAACTTGCCCAAAAGATTAAATGTTGCAATACTTTTGGCTTTTTCAAATAGTTATATCGTATTCCATGGTCTGGTTCATAATAAAATTAGAAGTTTGTTATTTTTCTACAGAAAAATCCTATGATACCTACATGTAAAAAAGAAAACATACACTTTTTGTTAAATAATGCTTTAATGATATAGAATCCGACTTTTTTTCTTTATGTACAGAAAAAGAATTAATAAAATAATATTTAAACGCCTTGTCTAAGAACAATTTTTCCTTGGCCTCTAACTAATAGCACTTCTCGACGTTGAAGAATAGTCAATGCTCTCATGATGGCAGCTTCTGAATAACCTCTTTGTAAAAGATCGCTTTTAATGGCTGCAACTCGGGTTTGTGAGCCAACAGGTAATCGCTTTAAAACCTCTGCCTCAATCAAGGAAACTTCTTGCATCACATCTTCGCGTGTCATACCATCTGCACCACCGCTTTGTACAGCATCCATTGTAGAGTACTTAAAAAGACGAAGCGCTTCATCAACATGTTTTTCAGTAGCATAAGGGGACAACGTCATCTTGGCCAAGGATTCAGATATACGAATGATGGCTTCTAACTGTCTGATAGTAATAGGGATAGTTGATCTAAGTTGTGTATCTCTCTCGGTTTCTTTAAGTTCCTTTCGAATGGAAACAAAATGACTACTCAACTTTTCGGCGGCTTGTTGTGTTAATCGAGGAGCACATTTACTACAAATAAATTAGTTTATGTACTTTTTAATTTATTGATGCTGATACTTACGCTTTACAGTAGTTGACATATGCCTTCATTTTCTCTAAATCAATTTCTCCCATCACAGCATCTTGAGTTTGTTTATTCATGTGAACATTCAATACGTGTCTAGCAATGGACTAATAGGCTACTTTTTTAGTTTCCTCGGATTTTTGTATTTCCTTTTTTATATTTTTACCATATCGCGATTTTCACTGTGTTCATCCTTAACAACAAAGATCATATCAAAACGAGACAAGATAGTTGTCTGAAAATCAATATTTTCACCTGCACTTTTCATATCATCATATCGACCAAATACAGGATTAGCAGCAGCCAAGACAGATGTACGAGAGTTCAAGATAGTAGTAATACCAGCCTTGGCAATAGAGATTGTTTGTTGTTCCATGGCTTCGTGTATAGCCACACGATCTTCATCACGCATTTTGTCGAATTCATCAATACATACGACGCCACCATCTGCTAAAACCATCGCGCCTCCTTCTAAATAAAAATCACGCTATAAACAAAGAAATTGCATCAGAATTTGGTTGTACATATAGTCTTAACCACTTACTGTGCTAGGATCACGAATGACAGAGGCAGTTAAACCAGCAGCACTGCTACCTTTACCAGATGTATAGACGGCAATGGGAGCTACTTTTTCTGTAAACTTCAATAATTGAGATTTAGCAGTACCAGGATCACCAAGTAGCAAAACACTGATATCACCTCTTAATCTCATACCATCAGGAAGAATTTTCTTTGACCCACCAAATAATAAGCAAATAATAGATTTTTTAATATCTAATACGCAAAGATGTATGTTAGAGCATTTTCTAAGTTCTCAATACTTTTTATGTACCTTCATTGCCGAAAATAGATGGAGCAAGACTACTAGCTAATGTTTCATACAAATCAGGTTGACGAGACATTCTGATATATTCTTCTTCTTCAGCATCTGTAAAATGAGGCTTTCCACGACCGTTATTGTGCTGATCGACTTCAAGACCAACGACTCGAATGTATGGTGTTCTAACTGCAGCTGTACCTGGTGTTTTCTAATATGATAATAAGTACACAAAAATATCTTTTTTAATCAAAACCTACAGCTGCTTTGCTTTGATAGATGGAGTAAATACCCATGATAACAGCACGCATACCAGGTACTACTCGATTGGTAAGCCATCGATCGGCATTTAAGATAGTATGACGAGGCAAATCACCCACAGGCACCATATCATGAGCCTCTTGCAACTTGATCACTTGTGAATCCACAAACTTACACTTGTCGTGTACAATTACAAAAGGATCCATTGGACAGTTGTTTTTACCACCATCAGCGCTTGTACTATCACAGTTTCTGGGCAAGGAGATCGCAGAAAATCCACCCTTGATTGGAATCACTTTGGTTGTCATACAAGATCGACACATTGCTGTTACTTGAGTGGCTCTTGAACTGAGGGTAGAAGCGCCAATGACGATACCAGGAATACGAACAAGTTTACCCATGTATTCAGACTATCGAAAGAATGCACTTTAGATTACGGTTATTGATATTGTAATTGCTTTTTCTTTTTACGTTTAAATCACGAATGTGAACAACATTCTCGTTTGATTTTAACATGACTTGACAATCAGGAACGTCAATGTTATTGATATTATTGGGGTTAGCATACAAAATACGCTTAGCAGATTCCTTGACTGCATTCTCAAACTAAAACATAAAGGGTCAATAAACAACTTCTTATAAAATATATCTTTTACAAGTGGTAAAAATTCTGCTGGAGAGTTTTTCAAATTGTTTGCAAGATCTGGGTTGTAACCAATCAAGTCCAACATGTCGACTTCTATAAAGTATTGTTGAGTCAAAATGTTTTCTTGAAGTTGATCTCTATTTTATGATGTAAGTTATCATTTGCAAAAAAAGGGGAAGCCGTCATTTTTGTACCTATAGATAAAGTTGTTGTTTAAGCGATAATTTTGAATGAATCCATAAAATAAGCTTGTAATTTCAGAGTGTGAATTAACTTGTGTCTGTCCTGGAACGGAAGCGGTAGAATAGACTTGCCCTTGATCCCAGCCTAAAGCTGCCATAATGAATGTTTGGAAAAAGAAACACCAAAAAACGCGATAATTTTTTATGAACTAGTCACACAATCTTTTTTTCGTGTTTACAGCCTGTCGGGATAAATTAATGAAAAAAATATTTTTTGGGGACTTAAGTGTTAGATTCGGTGTTCACAATGCTTATGTATTGGTTAGCGCCTCTTTTAAATAGATAACGAATTTATAAACGGTGAGTTAGCATTGTGAGCACTGTATAAACAGGTGGAATTTATCTATTGAGGATATGGTAACTTTGCGACTTGAAATATTACGCTATTCAAAGAGTATTTGAGTACTATAATTTCTTGTGAATAAGTTGTTTGCATTTTCTATTGTAAGGATTTTAATGATAAAAATATGACAAGACTCTTTATGAAAATAAGAGATATTGGGGTGTAGACATATGCTATTTGGCTAATTTCGCTGATCCGGCTCTAGCATCTAATACTAGAATAAAAGCCTTACGATATACATTCTATCGTTGTATATTGTGCTCTTGAATCGTCACATACACAAGCACCTTTGCAAACAGACATAAAATAAATAAAGCCAGTTAAACAATTTTGGATAATAGCTATATATTGTAAGATCGTTTTATCCGACTTATTCATTCTTTTCCACGTGTAGACTCAGTGGTTTAGGGTATGAGGTTTATAATTGAGGTATAAATATCTTTCAATTTTCATAGTAATGCCATTTATAACTACAAAAACGTAAATGTACGTATGTATATTTCGTATTACTATTTTTTATACTAGATATTTTGATAACAAGAGCCTTAGAATCTTCACAGCTTTATGTAAAAAAAAAAATAGGCAAAGATGCGGATTATATCAAAACGAAACTGGCAATTGTATATTATGAGACATTTTTTTTTTCTTTTTTTGATAGTATTTGACTACCAGCTTTACGAAAGTAAATTTTACATTTGTTTGTTACTTGTAAATAAAGATTTTCTAGTAATAACAAGATGCTATTCAAATTGCGGCATTTGTCTGAAATATTGAAAAAAAAAAAGTATAAACTAAAGGCGTCTAAGAAAGTTGAAACGAAAAGATGGTGAGAAAACTAGGTTATAAAAAACAATTACCAATAAAAATGATATTAATTATGTTTATTTTAATAATACATGAATGTATATATGTATATATCTGCATGCGTATTTTGGTGGTTCAAAAACAATTTGCTTTTCTCAACATCTTGAGACACTCTCTATACCATTAGAGAAGAAGGAAATATAGAAAGTTTTTGCTGAATCTCTTTCTATAAGCTTACTTTTAGCTGTGATAAGCCATATCAAAACATTCAATGTCAGTATTTTTATTATGATTGACTTTATCGGCCTGTCAAAAGATCACAAGGATGAATAATCATTTGTTAGTAATGAAGAAATGACCGCCTTTGTTAGTAGTATCCTATAAAATGCAACAACCTCCAAAAGAAAGTACCAAATTCAAACAAAACTATTGCTATTAGTGATTTGGCTTATAGGATGAAGTATTCTGTTGAATTCTTTCAATTTTGCCTTAGCTAAAGGCTTCACCTTTAAATACTGTACCAAAACCAAAATGCCCAGTGAAATATAAAAGTAAAACTATAAATGATTTACAAGAAACTAATAATGGATTCTGAAAGTTATCAAAAAAAAATTTTACTTTATTGCCCTAAAGCCAACCTTTTGATCATCTTACTTTACGTACTTCTTTATGAAAGCAAAATGTCTCTTGATATTTTTTTCCAGAAATACCCAACCCTGTGTACTTACATACATGATCATTTATCTTGTCTTTCTGAAGGTGCCTTCAGTGATATCCCGCGAAGTTACGTTGTATTTTAACACAGTATGATCACAAGCAAGGCACAGCGAATGATTTAACAAAGGGGGCCGATCAGAATGTAAATTTGATTCTTGCTACTCTTGTTCATGTTTGGACTCTATCCTTTCCAATTGACATTCTCAGTGCATATTGAGATCTTCAAGTTTTCGTACTTGTCTCTGTACAAGCTATTTTATCCTTTGCTTCAAGTTGTAGAGTGTCTCTAAAGATATTTTTTGTCTCTTTGTATTAATTCAGTGTCATAAAAAAATGCATAAATAAGGGTTGATTTAAAGAATTAAACTATGTTTTTATTTTTTAAGAATCTTATGCAGGAACAAAAATGTTATTAATTTACGCATAAATTGGTAACAAAATTTATTTAGCCTCTTATGAAAATTGCACCAGAACCATTTCTATCCATTTTTGTACTCTTGTCAATATAATCCAATCCAATCCTGTCGCCTTGTTGATAAGGACGAGAAGCAGTAAATAAAACTTCTTGATCATCGCTCACCAAGTTGACTTCTAATTCATCTTCAGACACAATATTAATCTTGACCTTATTCCATTCTTTATCTTCTAATCCTGTTCTCGCTTGAAGTCTTTTTTTGGTATCTTCCAATTTCTCGCCCTAAATAATATGTCAGTAAAGAAAAGATCTAAATTGCATATCAACTTACTGCTTTCAAAACAAATTTAAATGGAACAGAGTGTGTATGATTTGTTATTCTTTGGAAGTGGAAAACGTCAATAAAGCAATCTTGCTCTGTCATGTTCATCTCTTCCTCAGGCACCTCCTCTGCATAAACTTTTAAAAAGGGTCTTTCTGAAACAGCTGCTTTCCAACTCAATTCATCATATTCTTGATGGAATTTACCGTGCAGGGTATCAAAGATACGAACGCGTCTTGTACCAGACTGGGATTCAAATGAGACATCTTTGGCTACCAGCGCTTCTAATAAATCCTTCATCGTGCTTTCCTTGGACAGCAAAAGTTCCACCACCTGTTGATCTTTTAATGTCGGCGTACATACTGTGACAGTGACCATGCATCTTGACTCGATCTCATCCAAGCTCATCTCCAACTTTTCATACAGCAAGCGGAATCGCCCGCCTCCTTGGTTGTTGTTAAATCCACTGGAGAGGACCTTTCCGAGCTTTTGACCATCAAATCGTTTTTGAGGCACCTTGCCTTGATAATATGGATTAATCACGCGTAATCTGTCAGGGGATACCTTAAGTTCACCCGCCAGACAGGCAGCCACTTGTTCGTAATTCATGTCTCGATGAAGCAGTAATTCCAATTCAGGTGATTCATCATCTTCAAATCGAGGTGCAAAGGTAACCAAGAGCTTACCCAGTTCATATTCAAGATATTTGTCTACCGTGACTTGGCCACCATTTTGCAAAATAGTTTCTTGCTCTTCGGCTGTCAAGTTTCTTTGAACACATAAAATATCACCATCTTGAAGCTCGGCTTGAGTGAAAGTGATGTTGAGATCAATCCTGTCTACCATTGAGGGTTTGATTTCTTCATACACCAAAATATCGTTAGATTCTTCTAATCTGGCAATTTCTTTTAATTTGCCGACAACTGATTGAATTTTGGCATCCTTGGGTGCATAGATATGTCCCATTCCCCTATAATATAAATGTGAGAAGGATAATTTTAAGAGATTATGTAACTTACTGCAAGCTTTGATATTCAGGAGAAAATGCTTTGATAAAGATCAAGGCAAAAGGTGAACCTACTTGAGGAGAAGGAGGAAAAACTGGTACATCATTTTCATGGAAAGAAGCCTCTTCGAGATAAAACCTCAACGTAGCTTGATTGGTAGCATATCGTTGGCGTACCTCATCCAAGGTCGAGTTGGCCTCTTCGTCGGGAATAGGCATATCTAGACGAACTGTTCGGTTCTGTCTGTTGACTAACAACCATAATCTAAATTCATTCTCAGCAATCCCACGCCATTTGGCTATGTCAGCCTTAAAGGCGCCAAATGTCTGATCTTTACGGACGCGAGAGACCAAAATGCCGTTCTGAGGAGCGTTACGTTCATCAAAATCAGCAAAGTCGAAACCGCGGTTGGCCTTGAAGGATTCACTGGTGGCTAGGAGAGTCTTCATATAATACATCTGTTCTTCCTTTTCCTTTCTCTTGATTTCCAATATACGTTTCTCTTCTTCAATACGCGTGATCAGATGCTTAGGAATATCGGTCTCCGTTACTGGCGAAAGGATCTCGTCCATCATGCATTCACGAATATAAACCAACATGTACGCATTAGTGAATCGGTTCATCAGACGTCCACGCATATTAAGTCCCTGCATTCCTGTCTGCTCACCACCATAGTTTTCTTCAAGGACTTCCTTGAGTGTGGCTGGAATAACACGATCATCGTCAAACTTGAACCATTTGCCATTCTTTTCAGGCTTAACAAATGCAAAATAATGCCCACCTGTCAAATCGCCACTGTGAACAAGAACGCCATGCAAAACATAATTGTGGCCGCCGGATCGGTCTGCATTAGCAGCAAGATAAGGTTCGAGATCAATTTCAAGTGGGAACTCGTGTCGGTCGTTGATCTTGACCATCATATCGCGCATCATGTCATATTCAAAGCGTTTGAGTTGTAAATGGAGAACGGGAGGAAAGCTTTCAAAAATGACACCCTTCTTAGCATCTTGAAGTCCGTATCCTTCTGCCATGTATTTATTTTCACCTTCCAAGGTTTCTTCTGTAATGTAATCTTTAAAGGAATCTTCGAGATTTTTACATCCCTTGACGTTTAATTGAATATCTGTCATTTTATTATTAACTTTCCTTTGTTCTTGAATCAAAGCTATACTACTTACCGTAATAATCCTCACTTCGAGAAGATTCATAATCAACGTTGATACATTTAATGTAGCTCTTCATTCTACCTACAAATAGGTTTTTGATAGCGCCATCTGCAGGTGTATTCTATATGGTTCTAATAAGTTGGTATATGATGTCATATGTAATAAGTTTGTACTTGCCTTCATTTTAATTTCGAGATTGTCTTGCAACACTCTATTAAATTCTTGTACGTCATGTTGTCTAAAGGCCTCCAAAGAATCCCAACCAAATGACTTTGTTAACTCTGTTGTACCTACAGCTGTATCCAAGAACTGCAGATTATAGAATACTCTTTGAAGAGCCAGTGCAATACTCTTGGTTGGTTGATCATTCTCTGTTGGTATTTGATAGACTGCTTTTCTAAATGAATTGGTAAAGTAAAGAGACTGAAACAAACTGTTCATATAACAGGTAGCGCCTTGATTTTGAAGCCCAACGTAACCCGTTACTTTCTTGGAATCATAACTAATAAAAAGTTGAGCAATCCAGTAATGCAGGTAAGTATGACGATACTTACTTTACAAAATTATGCCAAAGAATACCAGTGGCATCCTTTACCACACGTACTATCACTGTCACGCGAACTGATTCTTGTTCGATATAATTTTGTAAATTCTCAAAACTTACAAAACTGGTAAATCCCCAATCACTTTCTTCACTCGTGAATCGATGATGCGCAGCCAAGGATACAAAGCGAGTAGGATCCGAGGGTTTAGAAAGGCAGATAATGAACTGTGCGCAGGCATATTCTTCAGGCTGAATTGTTGACTTAGCATTAGTCAAGTCAAGATAAATGGAAACGGCTTTGGTCTGGTTATTTCCTCTTGGAAACATGAGCACATTCCTAATGAATATATATGAGTTGATTGCTGTATATGCAAATGGCTTTCGGTTTACCAGTCGTGTCCACCTGCTTGAAAGACTGGACCTAATACACGGTGATCTAGTTTGTTCCAATCAGTCACATTCCAATGAACGCACTTGAATTCAATTGTTTCTTCTTCAATGGGTGGCATGTCTTTTTTAGCAATTTCTTCGTCTATACGGGTATAAATTAGTTTCTTTACTATAATGATGCATGTATCCATTTACAATCTTCGATAACAGAAAGTGAAGGAGGAGGAGGTATTTCAGCTTCTGTCATAACCTTATCATTATCATAAGGTGGAGGAGATAATGGTTTCTCCAAAACAGGTGATTGCTGTCGATCCTCATTCTATGTCTTTTATAAGTTTTTGTCTTCCTTTATCGTTTTATGTATTTTTTTTTTTACCATTTTATTTAAAGGCACGCACACAGAAAAAAAAAGGGCAAAAATAAAAAAAGGGAAAGAAAAAAGCCTTGAAGGTTTAAACACGCAATACTTGCAAATATTGATTTTTTCTACTAAATTTACGCACTAATTTTTTTTTTTGCGCCTTAATTATATTTTTTTTACGTCTTTCCACTTCTGTTTGGCATATTGCTTTTAATTTTTTACACATTTGTCCAATCAATTTTACAGGCAAAGTCTCTTTGTGAAATGGTTAACTTCTTTCTGCTGAATTAGTCTATCGTCTGACGATACTGATTCCAATCTCCATGATCATTTTCTGCTTGCTAGTTCGTGGGTTTAAGCCGTGTCAAAAGATGTGTCCAGTCAATTTTGCGCATACATATCTGATTTGCACGTAAGGCTATTACTGATAACCTGTTTGTTCTAGCTATACAGAGGTTTATATAAGAAAAGCATTGGATAAAACTTCCTTTGTTTAAGCTAACATAATTCCAAATCATCGCTTAAAATATATTTGTGCACCTTTCTTTAAAGACATATCGTCTTAGCGTCATTTTCAATAGAATTTTATTTATAAAGAATATAAAATAAAAACAGAATCAGTGGATAATAAAAAAAAAAGAACTATTAGTGTAAATAAATATACTTTAAAATGCTTGTCTACTAATTCGATCAAGTCTGACAGTTTATCAGTCAATTAATGCAATAAGTTGCCGAGTGAAATACCATTTATAATACTTATCACCAGTTCAACTTTATGTATCTAAAGCCATGTTTTTAATGCACCATCCTTTAAGCCTTCATACATGTTATTAATTTAATCTACTTTTAATTTTTTCAAAACTAGCATGCCATATTACACATGAAGCAATTATATAAAACAAACTAGAGTCGGTTTGTGCAGGCGAATCCAGTTGCTGTGATGAATCCTAATCATACAGTGTCCATATACTATGGGGTCTGTACCAATCTCTGTATATTATTATTTGTATTTTTAGCCAACCGAATGCTAGATACATTGAGTAAATTTGACACGGATATTCCAATTTTTAACTTCATTATTTGATCTTTTTTTAGTCTAAGCTTGTGCTTTTTGCATATACAATACGTGTGCTACTAACCCTTTGACTAACGGTATCTCAGTACTGGAGGAGGGCAGTACATACATTTTCTCTAATTCAATGTTACTCTTAATTTAAATGGCGGAGTATTGAGCATGTTAAAATGATGTTGTGGAAAAGACTGTGAACGTTTGACTGTCCGTGGGTTGAGGTATCAGTTTGTACATTCAGATCCAATGACAATTTTCATTCATCAGATAGTTGTTTGGCAAGTAAATTTTCAGTCATTGTCAACAAAGGTACCATGCTGTACTTCTTTTTATTTTCAGATATGAATAATACATACTCATCATCAAGTTCTGCCGTCTGCAATTTTTCTTTATCAGATTCGGATAATGATAAGACATTGGAAACTGCGCGGATAGCAGGGCCACAATCACGACTTTTAGACGATGAGGAAAGAGTATTTGAAAAACGTTTATGTGAATCAGGTACTGAACTATAAGGGCTTAAGCACTTTAAACAGATTGGTTCTGTATCATTGCTATTCCTTTATCACAAGTTGACCTTTTTGTCGCTATTGGTAGAGTTGCGTAGTGATCATTACCCATGCTTTTTAAATAACGAATGAGGACTTTAGATTATAAAGTTTTGATGAACATGTAGAACGTATGAGCTCATCACCAATCAATCAAGATCCTCTTCCTGAAAAAAACGCGTTAAAATTTGCCTGAGCTACGTGAACTTTGTAATTGTGATTTGAAAGCTGTGCATAAGCATCAAAAGTAGCTCACAATTGTTGCTGCGAAAGGTGCTGATACGATTTTCCATGCTTAAACTAAGGAAGCTAAACTAAAAAAGAAAGAGCTTTAAAAATAAATGTGTTGCTCTTTGGCTTTTTTTTTTTATCTGATTCTGGCTTTTTCTTAGCAAACTTAAAATGTTTGACGGCCAGTTTAAACAAAGGAAGCTTCATCCGGCGTTTTTCTTTATATAAACCTCTGTATAGCTAGCACAAACAGGTTACCAGTAACAACTTTGTGTGCAAATCAAAAATATGTATGTGGAAAATATAGAAATGAGACGTGAAAAAATTCCAGTGCGTATATCTAGTAAAAAAACCATGGATACTTGTGCTGACTGGATCCAAATAAATAAAGTCACAACGTCACCAAGGATACAAAAGACTAATAGAGATTTAATTAAAAAAGGACAAGTTTTGATAGCACGATGGTATCATTACTCTGCCACTCATTATATTTGCTGTATTCAATGAAAGAGATAGTTATGCACACATATCCGTATTTGTTTATCTACATGTATTGATTTTTATGCTAAAGAAATTCATAAAGTTTAATAACCGACTTTTTTAAAAAAAAATTCAGGCATATTTTTTATACTCAATCTAATGACAACCACACGAGATCCTGCAACGATTGAAAGGGACATTTCACAAATCGATCAAGCGCTTCAACAAGTAAATCTCATATAAATGCACTATACGTCCTAATTTGATTTTAGGTATCGAATCTTCGAGCGGCTTTAAAACAATTCGTACAACTTGTTGAACAAGAACAAAAGGGACCTAATCATGTACAGGCTTTTAGTGAACGCATTAAACGCTTAAAACAAGAGTTAATTAGCTTAGGAACTGAAAGCGAAAAAATAAAAGGTAAATTGTGTGATTGTTCATGAATAAGAATGGAGGAAGAGAATTAAGACGGCAGAATAGATGTACTGGAATATGTTCAATCGAAAACAGTTGAAGATGAATTTGATTGGAATGCAATGAAAAGGTGTGTTATTATACAAGAAGCTCCTTTTTACTCATATTTTGTCATAGTGAAAAAGAAGGAAATCAAAAGATGACTACAAGAAAAGAAATTGGATCTTCAGTAAAAGATAAAGCAGATTATGCTTATAAACAATTGTCTTCTATTGTATTTGATAATAACCCGATATCAATGTAAGCAACCGATTGCTATTGTTAAATACTAAATCTATATAGTGAATCATTTTTTACTACATACACGAATGAATGGATAACACAAAATAAAGATCAAGCGTCTAAGGTTACCATATCTTTTGAACGTGAAGAGCAATCAACATTTTCAGGGACAGTATGCCATTTAAAGGTGCGTGATGAACACACTAATTTTAAGATATCGCTTAACAGGATGGTAGATTTGTGTACATAAAGGATTTATTGCAGAGTTAGAATTAGAATATGTGCGTGCGTCAAATCGATTAGTGGTTCATCAACATGATATAAGAGGACTTAAAGAAGAGGTAAAGATAATGATAATAAGGAGCACATTTAATACAAGAACATAGAAACATATTTGGCAAGATTCTCAATATTTGATATTTCAAAAATTAAACCTCTTGACATCTGTTGCCTTTGAGGATATGACCATGTTCTTTGCAAGAGAATCATTTTACTACATCTTGGTAAATGACAGATGATGGGATGGGGCAAATGGATGTTCATTAAACACATGTATGCTTATAGGATTGGTTTTCGAGTTATCATGATTTATTTACTGCACCTTGCTATCGATGTCATAAAGTACTCCAATTTGATTCACCCGTTTCTAAATATCTTCCACCTATTGTCAGAACTTGGAACAGTAAGCATGCCGCCCAAGTGACGCCCACGGCGTATCATAAAACATGCTTTCATGAGCATAAAAATAGTCAAGCCATGTCACATAAATCGACTTGCCAATAATAAAATAAAGTTTTTAAAAAAAAAACATATTCAATCCAGTCCACACAGAAATTATAGATACATACATTCCCCACCACTTATTATATAAGCCATAGGACAAAGTTGCATAAATGAGGGGAGGTTCTTGTTCTTTTTGTTTGATAAACGAAACCATGCTTTTTTCACTTGCTATCGCTTCTTGTCTTCTCTCCCTCAATCTGGTCCTGGCCGCACCTGCATCCTCTACTTCCAACATGGCGATTGACCTCGGCCAATTCAAGGCCTCGGATGAAGCTGTGGGATTAAAAGATGAGTTTGTCACTTTTAATTGGAAAAAAGAAGATGGAAAGACGTTGGTGGATCGTACGTTTTACTTTGAGCTAAGGTATCCTGCTGCCATCCTTGTCACTGATTTCTTGAAAGGTACACTGTCTGGGTAGGGCCTCCGTCAAACGTTTAACTTTTTTTTGGTTTAGGGGGTGATGTGTATGAAATTTCGGATAATGGTGAGGTGATAGGAACCACCTCTGAGGCTGAAGAGGATGATGATGACATGTATGCTGAAACGCCTGATGATGCCGTTGAGGAGGACGGGTTCAGTAAGGTCAGCATTCCTCTTGAAAAGGGTAAACACCAAGTGACGATCAGCGTGAAAGAGAGCTCGAATGACAGTGGTTCGGGTGCTGTTCGTCTGACGAAACATGTCGAAAGCTTTTACAAGAAAGACGGTTGGAAACGTAGTAACGATGATGACGACGGGGATATAGATGACGAAGACGACTACTCAGTGCACGATAACAGGGATTGGAAGCGTGATGACAAGAGCTGGAAGAACAATGATAAGATCGTGAAGCATGGTAATAGAGGAGAACATGGTATACATGACATTGTAGGTGAACACATTCAGCCCCAGGCTACAAAGTATTATTATGTTTATTTCACTGACACTAAGACTAAGACCGTTCAAGCGCATGCACACGATCATCCTCACCCACATATCTACGTAAATGAGCCGGTGACTACTATTGCCTCTACTTCTTTTGTCACCCTGTAAGTTCTCTTTTAATCATGTATGCTCTAAACTTATATGCTTTGATAGTACTCACACTAAACTTGGAATGCTGTCGCTTCCATTTTTAACAATCCATTAATTTCTTACTCAATCAACTTTCTCTCCCTTTTATGAATAAAGACAGATGACTTTGCTACACCATAAACAGCCAAAGATAGTCCCAATTTATGTGAGTTATTGATTCTTTTTTAAAAAAGAACCACATTGGTTATAAATTTACTTTGGAATAAATATTGATCCATTACTTGTGTTAAACCAACAAACCTCAATAAAGACCTTGTGTCTTTTAAAATTATCTCATGGTATAATCATGACAAGTTTACTCGTGTCTCTTTATAACCATCAATAGACATTCAACTAAGGTAGATAACTGTGAAATGATATCGGATATTCTATTTTCTGCATACATAAGGGGCAAAGCGACATTGACGATTTGTGAATTTTGTACTTTAACTTGAAATCACCTCCTTCCCTTCATACATAGTGAGTTACATACATTAAAGAAACTAGGACGGGGAGATTTAATTTACAATAGAGAGAGAGACGATATGAATCAAGCCTCTCGCAACTGCTTTGTTTTGTAGGAAAAACAATGAGGTTTTCATCATCCTAATCCAGTTTGTTGGAGAAGAGTTAGCTGTGTTCCTTTTCTTGGATTCTCTTAACGTGTTGAATGAAGATCGGTAGTATCGAAATTGATTACTTTAGCTCAGTGAACAAATCATTGAGGATGAGATGAGAGGGAAGTAACAGGTTGCTTAAAACCAATGATTAGAGCAAAGTAGGAATACAATTCAGATTCCACTAGAACCTCGATGGTATTACAAAAACATCTTTTCGAGTGCCTCCAGGGTCTTCACATCAACGGAGGGAAATCTTTAGTTGATGCTTTTTTTTACTCAAAATGCCAAACATGGTTTTCCAAAATTAGCATCTTGCTTTTTCAAAAGTTGAGTACATACCCCTTCATGCTACCTGTTTTCTTTTAATAGTATTTACATTCCATGCATCCTTTTTTGTATATATAATTTTTTTTTTTTTTTTTTTTTTTTTTTTTTTTTTTTTTTTACAAAATAGTATGTATCTCATCTTATTCTATAACTTATGTCTTGAGAAAAGTAGTATTCTCAATCTTAACTTTTATTACAACTTGGATACTATCAAGCTATGAATAAGATTTTTTTTTTCAAATGCTTTCCGCTTAGCTTTGATTCTTTCCATAGTTCATAAACGCCCTTTGCTCATAACCGTTAATTTTAACTTCAAATGCATCCACACGCGTTCGATTAGATGGATGTCTGGGAATGGAGAGAGTATCAAGGAACTACTGTTTACTCTGCTTTTTGCTAGAGTCCATTCGTAAAATGATCACGATGGTGAATAATAGATTTGAAAGAATACTTGTTTATTCTTCATCTTGTGCTGTGAGCATAGACCGTATTCTGAAAGGCCATCATGGTGGGTAGAAGGAAATTCATAATAATCGATGGATCATGCTAAGTCTTGCTTGTTTTCTGCTCGTAGATACTGCTTTTCCAAAAGAGGCCATTTTATTGCTACTGCTATTCGTTTTACTATTCTTTTTTCTTTGATCATCAAAGCTAACGAGAGTTTATTCTGTTATTCCAACAGAGATATGAACTGTCCTTAGATAACATGGAATCTCATACTTTTTATCAATTTCATTTTTTATGCATGCTGATGATGTTCATGATGACTTGTTTTAAATCTAGTATTAGTATGAATTGATACAATTTAATTAGTGTACTAAATAAACTAGTGTTAATAATCACTATAAAAATAAAATTCACAACTGTTGAAGGTTCTTTGAGTTATATCTAATAAAGAGTAGATCGAATACATGTAATTCACAGTTAGATCTAAAGTCTACTTTGATTGGGATTGTTTTCTTCTTTATCAAGAAGGGTATTTATCATAGTCTATAGTCAATATGTGATGTAGGGCTATACAAATTTGTTATGCATGTGGAAAAATAAAAGAATATCACACATAATCATGCTTCATTCAAATGCTATTATTAACACATTCTTGAATAAAGAAACTATACTTTTTTTAATATATAATGCTTTATTCATATCGAGGCATGTAAAGGACTAGGTTTTATTTTTTTACAAAAATTAATACTAGGCTTTCTTTCATAAAAAAAAAAAAAAAAAAAACGCCAATCATTTCCCCCAAAATTGGAACTTGAACATTTTAAAAGATCCCACTATTTTTTATCAATTTCTTCTGAAAATCCAATATTATGCATCAATTTAAAATTCAATTAGAAAACGATACGCTTGTCATAAGAGGAAGTCCAGAAGAATCAGTCGGTTGTGTACTAAGAGGATATGTCGTGTTGAATACAAAAGAAGCCATCAGAGTCAAATCGATTCACTTGAATTTGTTGGGTAAAATGAAGACACAGTGGAACGAACGTAAGTAAAACAACCGAAATTTGTAGGATTCACAAGATCCTCTCTTTAGGGAATCATTATCAGCCACAAAAGAAAGAAGGTGTGATTTTTGAACATCAGTGGACCTTTTTATCACCCCAAAAGAAATATCACACGCTTTTACCAGACACCTATCTTTATCCATTTGAACTTGCCTTACCAGGCCATCTGGCAGAATCCATCGACATCAACTCATTCGGTTCACTTTCTTATAAACTCAAGGCGACACTCGAACGACCTGCCTTTTTACCCAATCTGATTCACCGTAAGCAACTCTGGGTGATGCGTCAAAGGCAACCGTGGACGGATCTCTTGACGATGCCCATCCGACTCGCCAACACCTGGGCCGATCGACTGAGCTATACCATCACCCTGCCCCAACGCACCTACCGTCGTGGGCAAGACATACCGATCGAGTTCTCCTTCGTGCCCCACCGACCGATCCAGATCCGTTACTTGTCTTGCTTTCTAAAAGAATACGGCCTGTGCGGCACACGGACTCAGTCAAGGATCATTCGGTTCTTTTGTGATGATGATTTCTCTCAACACTGGCACAAATCAAAGACGATCACCGTGCCAAGTGCACCCAGCGCGATCCAGGTGGATGCTGAGAATGTGTACTTTAAGATTTATCATAAATTAAAATTCACCTTGTCCGTCGTGACTGAGCACCGGCAGATGGCCGAGATAAGAAGTGCTATACCGATCGAGGTCGTCGATAGTCGGGTAGAAGAAGAAGTGGACTTGCCGGCGTATGAACATGCTTGGCAATCGATCGGATTGGACTTGGGTTGCATTCGATTGCCTTCTTATCACACCATTAATTTAAATGATGGCTTGCCAGCTTATGAATTGTAAATAAAATAGAACAAACTTTTTATCCTTTTTGCGTCATCATTATTTCAACAAGTCTACAACACAAACCGCGAATCTTTTTTTGGTCTATTTTTTCCTTAAAAGGTTATAAACACTCTCCAAAAAAGAAGCAGGCAGAAATCATCAGCGGTTGCCATTTTATTCTCAGAGGATGACTAATGAAATGAACTGTTTTCAAGTCGCGCACTGTAAATAAACGGTAGATCCCATCAAATAAAAAGCAAGTTCAAGAATCATCGTTATCAATCCATGACTTGAATAACAAAAATCTAAAAAAAAGGCAACAGAACAGACGGATACAATCAGCCGTCGGAAAGAATGAAACATGACCCTTTACAAACAGTTGGTTTGAGAAGCCAATACATGCACGCGTCAGGAAATGGGTTTCGACCCATTCTTTTAAAACTGAATAGGACATATCCTCATCATCCCATGGTCTGTGATCCAATCCGATCGCTAAAAAACTCAATTCCTTGGTAAACTCTACTGTTTCAGATCATGAGACAACAAAAGCAGTGCAGTGGTTTCTTCAACCCAAAAAAAAAAAGAAAAATCACGAGCATGTGGCTAATGCATGCCCCTCTATTGCACCTTTTTCATCTTTAGCACAAACGCATCCACCACTAGGCTTGAATTCATTGTCACTAGAAAGCCTTGATCGGTGCTCTTGCGTTCAAAAACAAGAAGGGTAGAAAGCCACTTTTAAGAAAGCGTTGTCCAAACCTTAAAGATCTTTACTGCAGCTCACTGTGGATGGACTGATAAGTATGAAATGATCCCAAGTGTACACGCCATCGCTTGCTGGCTACGGTCATCGGATGCCTATCGAAATCTCACAGACCCTACTGCTTAGAACAGACGACCTGGCTTGGATGTCAACAAGGAACTCCAGAAGGAGCTCTCTGCTTACGATGCTCCATGTCACTGTTGAATACAATGAAACCATTCTTTTTGTGGTTACATGACCGCTAGGGGCGGTGTCTTGTCGACATCCTGTCGTCCGAATCCAACCTTTTTTCATAACATGGAGCAGGGCATCCACTGGGATCAAGGAGAGAAAGAAAAGGTTCACTGAACCATCAAACTGGACAGCCCTTTTGCTTTTGAGAGTCATCGCTATCCGAGTGAAGCGGATTGAGTACAAAGAGAATGAATCCCGTGGCTGTGTCAGTGAAGGGAAATCTTTATAAAAAATTAAAAAAAAAAAAAGATACGGTCGTCCATGGGTCTAGGCAACAGGTGGTGCGGGTTGAAAAAATAAATGATATCCTCCCCCTTTTTTTGTGCGTGTCTGGGTCGAATGAAGGTGTCAAGTATTGCCGTCAGAAATTCATTCAAAGTGTCATTACGGAGCAGCTACGTTTTGTTCTTATCCTCGGCAACCAACACGTTGGGTCCTCGGTGGGGTTCGTTCACGGGAAACTCCGATGCCATGGCTATTTTGTATTACAAAAATTCAATGCACAAAGGAAAAATATCTACCCGCAATTCAGTGGAAAAAGAAAAACCTTTTTTTTTTTTTTTTTTTTTTCTCTCTTTTTCTTTATCTAAAAATAATGCGTGCTGTTCTTGTCAAGCAACCCGGTAAGGATATAATTGTATATCAAATAGAGACTTGTTGACGCGTCTTGTCGCTCCAGGTGACTCTTCTCAACTTACTTTGGGTGAATATGAAACACCTGTACCAAAGGCTACTGAAATTTTAGTCAAGGTAAAAGAAGATGACTGTTGTTGTTACGTAGGGATAATTAAAGTAGAACAGGTCAAATGCTTTGCTTTAAACCGTATGGATATTGTACAAAGAGAAGGCAAATACCCTGTGCCTCCGGGTGGAAGTCCTATTCTGGGCGTTGAAGTCTCGGGTACGGTGGAAGCGATCGGTGAAAAGGGTATGCGTCTCCATGACAAGCTGGCTGCTTTCTCTAACATGTCTTTCTACATAGTAAGTCAATTCAAGTTGGGGGATGAAGTGTTTGGTTTGATGCCTGGTGGTGGCTATGCCGAGTTTGCTGTCATTGAAGAGTCTTTGGCAATGCACAAACCTGAAAAACTTTCATTTGAAGAAGCGGCTGCCATTCCTGAAACATGGTTCACTGCTTACCAAGCCCTTTTCTTTGTTGGCCAATTACAAAAGGGCGAGGATGTATTGATTCATGCCGGAGCTTCGGGTGTAGGCATCGCTGCTATCCAATTAGCTAAAGATGCTGGAGCGTAAATTTGGATGATAAAAAAAAAACAACAAGAGGCTGATGTTGATTGTATAGTAAAAATGTATATGTCACAGTGGGTTCTGACGAAAAAGTAAAGTTCTGTGAAAGTCTCGGGGCTACGAAAGGAATCAATTACAAGACTCAAAAGTGGGGAGATGAGGTACACTAGCATAAAGATCAGACTTGAGCTCATTCGTCCTGTAGATCCAAAAATTGACGGATAAAAAGGGTGTTCATCTTATTATTGATGTCATTGGTAAAGATTATTGGGAACAAAATATGCAAAGTGTTGCTGTGGATGGACGTATGGTTATATTGGCCTTTATGAGTGGTCCTGTGGTGGATGGTGTTAACCTTGGCATGATCTTGAGAAAGAGAATTACCGTAAAAAAAACTAACAATGACTGGATACGAATACAGTCTAACTCACTTTGTTATAGATTCTTGGATCTAATCTTCGTGCTCGTACTGTAGAATATCAGCAAAGATTACGTAATGAAATCTACAACAATGCTGTTTTAAATCATTTTGCAAAAGGAGATGGAAAATTGAAATTGTTTGTTGATAAAGTATTCAAATGGGATGACATTATTGAAGCTCACAAGTATCTCGAAAGTAATCAATCGATGGGTAAAATCGTTGTCCAAGTCACTTCAAACAATGAATAATAAAAAAGCTTGTTTTCTTTTTTGTTTCAAACTTTTTATTATTTTTTTTTCCATCCTTTTTCTTTCTTTTTGCATGTTCAAGTTGTTTATTTTTCCTAGAAAAAAAAGATGTGAGCAGGTTGGATCCCATCAAGACAATCAACTTACAGGGATTTCGACTTCACCAGCATCGATGGCGTCACAAAGATCCTTGGGGTTTTGACCTTCGACAGTACAGCCAACAGAGAAAGCAGTACCGAGGATTTCCTTGACGGTACCCTTGAGTTCGCGAGCCAAAGACTTGAAACGCATGGTACGGGCAATTTCAATAACGTCGTCAAGAGAGATGTTACCAGAGTGCTTGATGTTCTTTTCCTTCTTACGGTCACGAAGAGGTTCCTTGAGAGCCTTGATGACCAAAGAAGAAGCAGAGGGAACAACAGACACTTGAGCTTGACGGTTTTGAATGGTCAATTGAACAGTGACACGAAGACCTTTCCAGTCCTTGGTACCCTTGGCGATATCTTCACCGACCTTCTTGGGGGACAAACCAAGAGGACCGATCTTGGGGGCAAGAGCACTGGAAGCACCCACTTCACCACCTACATCAAATGTCAATTGCCATCTTTATTCCTCATCTTTGTGTCTTACCAGTGGCACGAAGGTAGATAATCTTAACCTCACTGGGATCGAACTTGGGAGGCATCTAGTAGGGTTGTTAGATATCTGGGGTGGATGGATGGATGGATTGTTTTTTCTCTCACCTTTAAATATGTGTATAGAAAGAGGGAGAGAGAATCGGATGGATGTCTACCTTCTCCTCATCCTTTCGGTCCCTCTTTTCTTTCAATCGGCGATCCAAGTAATACAAGACTCTGTTTGTCTCTTTATTGCTTCTTTTTCTTTTAGAGAGTTTACTTTTCTAATAAACTTGCTTTAAAAATCTGTAGAAATAGTGTACTTGCTTTGCTCGAATGTTACTTGAATGAAAAAAAACCATTTGATTCTTAAAATACAATCGGAGTATTTTTCTTATTTGGAGCATAAAGAACAGTGAAAAGAACGTAAAGCAGAGGCAAATCAAACAAAAAAAAAATAGTCATTTTTCTATGCTTTGAAGAATACTGTTTTATAAATCATCCTTAAGGAATTATATGCTCAAATAAGGATTAATATACATTTTGCAGACCCTTTAAGCAACTAATAGACATCAGATTTATAGTTGTTGTCATGATTTTAACAATGGTTTTACATGAATAGATGACACACAATAATAACTAGTATTAAAGAAAAAAATGTCTATTCTTATAGGAATTTATAATGCATTAAATACAATTTGTTTATTTTTTTTTTAAAAACAAACAGAATTAGTCATGTAATAAAAGCTATTACTCTTTACCAAGGTTTAAAAGATGTGATTTGAAAGTAGAGAACTAGAATGCGATTGCGTTTATTGTTTCAACTTTTGAAAAGCCCATTTGTTGTTTTGTTTCATAATTTGCTTTTGTTATGAATTCATATGCAATGCAGTGACTCTTTTATTTTTGAAAAAGAAAACGATAGAGTACAGGCTTTTCCCTTTTTCCTTTCTTTTTTTTTTTTTTTCATTCAAGAAATAAAAAAGTTTATGTTCATAGAGTTGAATGATACAGGTTATATGAAAGCATAATAATATAAAGTCGTTCCAGACGATATCTTACATTGTTTATTTATTAGATAAAAATGAAGTCTATGGCTCTTTGTGCTATCACACTCCATCGTAACTAAAAACGTTAAAGAAAAGCACCTAAAAAATCATAAAGTACTAAACGCGTAAAGAAAAACAACAACAAAAAAAGAAAGTTAAAAATCCAAACAGGTAAAAGAGTTGTAAAATATTGTTAGTCAAATGCCAACCTTACAAAAAATAAGCAAGAAAAGATAACAACAGTTTACTTATCCACTGAAACACCTAAAAAAAAAGAAGCCGTCTGTATTTTTACCTTGTTTATTCACTTTCTTCATTATTGAATCAGTTCCTTATCTCATCAGCAAATGATTCATGAGCCAAGAAGTCGTGTAAGTCATAACAGATAATACTTGATTGAAAAGGCTATGCTACTTGGTAGCTTTCGTCATTGTTAAAATGATGCAGTATCATTTCCTCTTATTTCATTGGGTGAAACACGAGTCAGCGAAAACTCAGTACAAAATGTACGCCAATGAATAAATGCACAGATATTATGCTTCAGGAACATGAAAGGATCCAAACAAAAATAACAGCTATATTTATACATGACCTTGTATTGTTATGTATACTAACCATATAATTGTATATTTAAATGGCGCAGTAGGATGATCACTGCATCAAAGAGATATAAATAGGTTCTTTTACAAGATTCCATAAGCAAAGGCAAAGACCGATTAAAGTAGTGTCAGTGACAAGTAAGTCAAAAGTTCATCTTTCTTATTTACAATAAGAAGGTAAAGATATCCCATTTGATTAAATAGGAATGTAATCACTCATGTTTACTATTCATTTTTCATTTGTATTAGAATATAAAAAAAAAATTGGACCCGGAATCCAACCCTAATTTTTTAAGCTAGAAATTAGGAAAAACTGCGTGTAATCAGTTTCTTTTTTTTGCAAGAAAAGCAGCAAAACTTGGTCTGGTTTTTTTCGCAAGAAGCCCAAGAAAACTTGATATGATTTTTTTCGCAAGAAATCAAGAAAACTTGAGAGTTAAAGAAAAAAAGGAGAAAGAACAGACGTTCAGGTATCCTTTTTATACTTTTTTCTATTTGAAGGTTTGTGACTATGAAATTTTTTTTATCATGCAGCCTTGGAAAATCACATGTGATTTTTCACAGACGGGATTTTTTTGGTGTTGTGTTTTATTAAAAAGTAGAGATACTTCTTTTAGTACATTAAAGCGGCCTATTTTAAGTTACTAGAAGACAAGGACCCAATAATCCACAGTCTATAATTGAGGTAGTTCTTTAGTCTTCCATGGTCTATCCAATCATTATTTATAGAAAGAACTTAACAGGATTTTGGGCAGTATAATAGTTGTATTGAACTGCAAAAAGTAATGATGTATAGGAATGAAAAGCAAGTTTATATCTGTTTATAAACATGCAAAATTTCTATATGAATAGGATGATCATTACTACAATGAAGGACGATCGTTGTCTCTTTTTAGAGTTGCATGAACAAAAGAATATCCCAATACTATCGTCAGAAAGATAGACAGTCCAAAAGTAGTTTACACTAATTTGCATTTAAAAATCAAGATTTTCTAAAATAGAAATCAAACTTTTTATTTGACCATTCCATTTTTTTATATCCAGTTGTTCCAATGCCAAAGGGCAGTTTTTTTTTATTCCAAAGTTACTGGTAACTTTTTTTTTTTTCCTATTAATAATAAAATGGCTGGTATGGCTGATATAAAATATTTTTTGAAACATAGTTGCTAATACATTATTTTTGTTTTAACTACTCTCAACGCCTTTATACTATGACAGTTGCTAATTTGTATGTTATGTTTAGTTTCGCTATACGGTGAAGTGATAACAGAAACCAATTAATAGAAGACTGTAAAAGACTATTAATGTACAATAACAACAAAATCAACAATAAGACTAGTTCTTGACTTCAATTGCTTGAACGTGCAAAATAATATGTTCGGCAGCCAAAATTAATTTTAGCGGAAAGAAAGCCTTTTTTTATTACATTACAACAATGGATACTTTGAAACAACATATTAATATAAGATAACTGGGGAAAATGTACAATTGTGAAGAGTATTGTGGTGATTTTGATTAATCAAGTAAATAATGTATCAATTGAGTATTCATTTTCATATTGATTCTTTTGGTGTTCTTTTCTTGTTTAGTACGCTGGCACATTGGGTGAACAATGCGTCCAGAGATCGTCTTCTTGAATGTATCCTGTGAGAGGAGAAAATAATGGATAAGAAAAATAATGTCGGCCAATTGTGGCCTCCATTCATGCAATACCCAATGTGGTCAAGCTAATTATTTTCCTTTCCTCTTATTTTCTTTACATTTTCTTTAATAACGTCTGTTAGAGTTATCCAACCACACCGAAAAAGCATACCAATAGAATCGCCATGAAAAGGAGCATCATTTGAATACAAAAAAAATAAAAAAGGAATCAAAGGCGACTCCCGACCAAAATACCTCTTCGTCAATACAACTACTCTCAACGCCTTTATACTACCTTTCGAACATCGCTCTGGTGCCGATCTAATGAGTAAATTAATACTACGCCATCCTCCTGTCAGAAACATTATTGTCAGTGCTGTACTAGGTAAGGGCTAGCTACTTGCTCTTTTAAGGGTACATACAGCTTAACATAGTGTTTTAATAACATTGGTTCTGAAACCTGTTCTCAGTATGTCGATCGGTCTACGGAATGGCCTAGTGGACGATGCTCAGATGTGTTATTTGCCCCCATTGAAGTCACCATTTCCTTGCCTTCTGTTCTAGTCGAAGCCCGAAATACAATTGACCTCAAGTTTATACAAAGAACCATTGAATACAGCCTTGCAGTTATCAAAGAACATGGTATCTCACCGATTATTGTTGTCTTCGGTATACATCCCACAAAACCAAGCGTAGCCAATGATTTAGTACAAAGTGATCAGATACCATACGCAAAAGAATATCCTTGCAAACCATGGGCTAAATCTTTTTACATTCTGGATCCTATCACTATCAGTAGTCATGTTCATGAACAACCACTTAAACCATTAGTTGCAGTAGAACACTTTTTGCACAAGCAAAAAAGAACTCTGTTGGGCATGGATAGCAAGAAGCGTGCTGATGAGACAATTCAACTGTTGTATACTATTGCAAAACAGATATTTGAAAATGATATCACTTTGGAGGAACGAACAATTGACGTCCTTTTGAATGTGTGTGAGCAGACACAAAAGCAGTTTCATAAGATCAAGGAGGCATTAGAAATCGAAAATCTGGAAGAGCTAAAAAAAAAAAAAACGCACAAGAGAGTATGCCGAAGACAGATATATGTATTTGGAGACATGCAAAACAAAGTATCGACGCACATCTTTACCTGAGCTTCCAGCTTTGCCAGAAGAAGCAAAAAAAAAAAAAAGATGGACCATCTAAAAGTGAATACAATGAAGATCTCTTGCCAGCTTCAAATCTATCAAATACAAAATCACCTTGTTTTGCTTTTATTGAAAATTTTAAAAGCAATCAAAAGATGAACTGGAACGCTTGCTTCAGTGCTGGAAGAGCAAAAGGTTTTTTCAAATAAAGACTCTAACAGTTTAAAAGCTGCTTTTTTTAAAAACAAAAATAAACAATAAGCAAGCGGTGGTTTATCAAATTATTTATAAAACAAAGAATTAGACAAAATCTAAAGCTACTATTTTATTGGCAAGCCTTTTGAATAAATTGATCACTTTTTACGATTAGGTTGATCAATTTCTGATCAATCATGACAATGATTATGTGGGTTCTTTACAAGTTGAGTTACCAGTAACTTTCGAATAAAAAAAACTGCCCTCTTAAAAAAACAAAAGTCACCCGCTCTTTGGCATTGGAACAACTGGATATAAAAAAATGGAATGGTCAAATAAAAAGTTTGATTTCTATTTTAGAAAATCTTGATTTTTAAATGCAAATTACTGTACCAGAGTAAACATCTAAGCTTAAAATGTGATTGAGCTATTGACAATCGAATTATTTCTTTCTTTTCAGGTTGAACATAAAAAGATATGTATATCACTTAAATAATTGTCTTTTTACTCACTTTTCAGATTTTAATAATAATAAAAAAAAAAAAAAAAAAAATTGCATTAAAATAATTGTGTCTTTTCAAAGTATTAACTATTTTGCCAGTTTTCCCATGCTTCATAGTATGCCTAAAAGCAATGCTTAATACAAAAGTTTTATGTTCCACCACTGCCATTTTTGTACCTTATATTCATCTGTTGTCATGTTACTTTGATCTTCTTCTGTTACCTCATTCAATGGTATAGCTCTTCCACTCACTATAAAAAAGACAGCATAAGCACCCTGCTATTCTAACAAAATCATTCGAGTTACCATAGACAAGTGGAATGTCCTCTTCAAATGCTTCTTCTGCATCACTATTACCATTCGTTCCTGCTGTCTCACTGGCGTTTACTGTCTCGAACGTTTCCTGCTCTTCATCCAAGATCTCTTCTGGTTGTCCTGCTACGTTATTACTCAAGTTCTCATAATATTTAGCATAGTCTAGATAACAAGCATATTAGCAAAAGATCAAACGATATAAGGAAGAAAAAAAAAACATACAATCCTCAGTGTCCGTATCCATATTGGCTTGTCCAATTTCCTCAAATGCATCCTCATCCTCTTGCTCTTCATTCTCCACTGGACGATCCCCTGTGCCCACAAGGATCGTATCGGATATGGTAGACTTTTGATGCCAAACAGGCAGAGCATTTTGCTGTCTCTTCTGTTCTGCTTCCTCAAGCTTAGCACGTCTAGCTGCTTCGTTATCCATTTGTAGATCAACAATAATATCGCCTTGGCCGGCACCCGTATCCTGTGCCACAGCCAGTTCGTATTCATCTGCTCGACTTCCATTGGTTCTACTACCTGGCACGTTCTTATAGATGTAGCTGGAAGGAATGACGATTGAATCTGTCTGCTTCAGTAGCGAAATGATCGGCTGAGATTGCTCTCGAAGCTTTGTCAGTACTTCCTGACTTTCTTTCACATTCTCTGCATTGTCATTCTCATCCAACACAGTATCACACTGATCGCAGTGAAACAACTGATCTGTCATATCCACAAGAGATAACACATCCAGAGGGGTAAATGTCTTTGCACAGTTGGAACACACATATCCCTTATTTTCTGATTCTGTTCGCAATTTATCTCTTACAAGCGTCTGCATCTTGTACATTTTCCATTTCACAACATCTACAAATTCTTTATAGTCTATATAATAGTAAGTTTTTGGAACCATTCTTTGATCTGGTTTTCTTGGTTCCATGCGATTCACCCTGCAACGTGAAAAAAGATTTTAGATTACATCCAATGGCGTTTTATTTACCCATCTTACATTTTGATTAGCCTGTCCTCTTTTAGTTTACCACAGATCCTATGGATGTCACGGGCTGTTATCTTTAGAGCCAAGACAAGATCTTCTTCCTTTACACTTTTATTCAAAAAGCAAGGTTAACAGAAAAAAAGGAAACTACGAATCACACTTCCTAGTTACCCATTGCTATTTGGTGGGGCATTGTTAAGCTCGTCTAAAATAACAATATATTTTGGATCATAAAATGCCCGGGCTATTCTAGAAACAAGCGCTTTAAGAACTTCCATAGGAAAAGGGTAGTTCGAAAAAAAAAAAATCCAGCATTTTCTTTTTTAGCGCTGGTCGGAGTAGAGATGCCTCCAAGCATCTTTGAAACGCTTTCATTTTAGAAAAAGTTGATGGAACAAATGCTCTATTTAATATTCTGTTGGCCAACACGAACTAAGGAATGAAGATGTGATATACAGTTATATTTTTTTTCATGACATAACGATACATGCTTTAAATGATTTTATTATTAAAGAAGATGAAACAAAAAAACTAATTCCACATAAGATACTGCAAAAAAAAAAAGAAATGAATTACATGCTATAAATATATTTATATATGTATATACCTTTGGTGTACTTGAGAACTTTTGATATCCTTTAATGACTTTATTTACTGATTCCAAAAAGTCCTTTTCGGTAGCAACCTTTCTTCTTGAGCGAATGGCAAACATACCTGCTTCCGTACAAACACTTCTTAATTCGGCACCGGTAGCATTAGGACATAATCTAGCAATTAATTCATAACGGATATCTCTTTCTACGCTCATACTTTTTGCATGAATCTTCAAGATGTGTGCACGACCTTCTAAATCAGGTAAACCAAACTCCACACGACGATCCAAACGACCCGGTCTTAAAAGGGCGGGATCTAATGTGTCTGGTCTGTTGGTGGCCATCAGCACCTTGATGTTACCTCTAGGATCAAAACCGTCCAGTTGATTAATCAATTCTAACATTGTACGTTGAACTTCATTATCTCCACCAGCACCGTCGTCAAATCTAGCACCACCAATAGCATCCACTTCATCAAAAAAGATAATACAAGCCTTCTTTGTTCTCGCCATTTCAAACAATTCTCGAACCATACGTGCACCTTCACCCACGTATTTTTGAACAAGTTCGGAACCAATGACACGAATGAAGGTAGCATCGGTTCTATTTGCTACCGCACGAGCACAAAGGGTTTTACCTGTACCAGGAGGACCGTAAAGCAAGACACCTTTGGGAGGATCAATACCGAGATTGACAAATCGTTCGGGTTGAAGCAGTGGTAATTCAACTACCTCACGAAGACGTTCGATTTGCTCTTTACAGCCACCAACGTCGCTGTAAGTAACGTCTGGCTTCTCTTCTACTTGCATCATCGTGACAGAAGGGTCGATTTTGGGTGGTAAAGGTATTTGGATCTGATATTTGGTACGGTCAACACTAATAAAATTGTTTTAGCCCCACAATATATGATCAAAACACTTTTTACCCAACACGCATGCCTTCTTCAATATCTGTTGGTGAAACGTGTCGAACTAATTCTACAACAAACTTTGCAATCTGCTTTACATTGATTACATATTTTGGATCCTCATTGTTCTCTCCTTGAATAATTTTTGTACAGCGAGCTACTTGTAAAGGTTGTTCTTCTTGCATTCTTTGTTTATCAGCAGGAATGTCCCATAAGTTGGGTGCGGCTAAACCAGTATCGGATTCCTTAACACCTACAATTGCATCAATAATATGATTCCCTCGAAAAAAGAACATTAATTCACTCACCAATATGTTCGTTGACGCGCTTTTGAATGTCCTTGAGATCTTGTTCTAAAGTTTTTAATTCTTTTGTGTAAGGTCCTTGACCCTATATAGTTGACAAGTAATTAGCTTTCTGTAAAGTGCCCCTACTTTTCAGTGTGTCCTTTTTACATATGTTGTCAAAAGCTTGATATCTCCTTCATCCAAAGCTATATACAAATAAATTATTCACTGCTCAATTTCAACTTTTAAAAGTAAAATTTACCAACGATCTTTTCTTTTTTCTCGTTTTCTTCAACGTTTCCTTCGTCTATATAAAGCACTCTTAAGAACTAATTTTTAAACAATATTGAATTGGTTTACATTTTTCCCAATCAGCTTTTGGTGCCATGTTTGTTTATATTAGATCGTTCTCGAGAAAAAAAAAAAAGCTTTAAAGTTTAACTCATTAACTTACGTGTCCTGTTGTTGAAATTTAATTACCGCACTTCTTCATTAGCGCGCCCTTATCGCACAGTCTAAAAATAGTGAATGCTACGATCACAACATGAGGATGTTTCGCATAGTGAAGTCACTACCACCAGGATGACGCAGTGTGGTTTAAGGATCTGAAGACTAAACCAAGTGGCTACAAAGTAGTGCTCTCATCACCAGCAGGATTTCCTTTTTGTAAAAAAGGAATGTCACCAACCAGAGTTTATGTATGGCGTGGCTATTAATTGAATATCAATGATTATATTAACATTTCCTTACTAGATCTATTGATGACTCTATCAAATTTAATTTTGCTATTATCCTTACAGAATTCATTCAGATTTTGCAAGGCTTGTTTTTATCAATTAGATTCATGTTGAACCAAACCAATATTCTTTTCTAAAACCCTAATTCCAACCTGTTTTTCCCTCCAAAATTTTCAAAACTGCACATCCAATAGCTTAGCTACAGAATAAGCAAATAAACACATGGTACCTGAGGTAACATCTGTTTCAGGCTTTAGCTCCCATTAATTACTTAGATAGCTTCATGAAATTGTTACAAATGAGAAAATGAGCGCATAAATTCTACTTTCTCCTATTCATGATATTTAACCAGATTTGCATTAAAAAAAATTGGACAATACTGCATATTGTATTTTTGTGAATTGAAGACTGTACAAAAAGTTTATTTTACAAAATAAATACAATTTAATGATTCATGGTAGCTCGCTTAGCCTTGTTTTTGGCGTCCTCAGTAGCATGAGCCGCTTTGTTCTTTGCATCCTGAGCATAATCGACTGCCTTGTCCTTTGTTTCATCAGCATAGTGAGCAGCCTGCTTTGTCTTCAACTTGGCTTCATCCTTGAGTTCATCCGCTGCATGGCTCACTTTCTTACCATCCATGCCAGCCGCCTTCTTGACCTCTTGTGCTTTCTGGGCAGCAGTACCCGTCGCGCTTTCGGCACCCTCGATCACCTTGCTTAATGTCTCGCCTGTCTTCTTGTTGACGGTCTCTGTGGCCTTGAAGGCCTGATGCTTGATGTCTTGTGCCTTTTGGGCAGCGGCTACCGTTGCATTTTCAGCATCTTCAATCACATTGCTTGCCCTCTTGCCGACTTCTTTGTTGACTGTATCGGCCACATTCTTTGCCTTGTCTACAACTGACTCACGATGAAGGATGGATGAGATGTGAATTGAGGCAGCAGGAGTGTAGTATAATTGTCGAGTGGAACGACCGATGAGATTAGCAGATTTGGATAAGGAGTTCATTTTTTTCACGTTTGAATAAGAAATGGATTGATTTGTAGCAAAAGTAGATGAAGAAAGGGGGGGTATTTAAGCTTTTCATCTTGTACCTTTATGTCATATTTATGCAAAACGTATGCTTTTGTCACTATTTTATTCTATAATTGGAAAAATCATTTTTCCCCTCTAGCTTTGAAATCATTCTGAAATCATCCAAGATAATAAACCCCGACGCAATGAGCGTCATGCATTAGAACTGATAAAAAAAGGTACCAGGAGCGTAATGGAATGCTACACATTATCTTTTCATTTATTTATGGCAATATGATCCGAATCCATAGCAATTTATGTGTCATATGAATATTTGTGTATTTTTCAAAAAGCACTTTTTTTGAAACCAGGTAAAAATCAATATCAACGGCCACTTTTCCTTCTCCAGCACACCAATAACAGGGCTTACGTCAAGGCGATTCATTTTTACCTTTATTGTTCAGCATTCTTTGGAGGGGTTCCTTCGGCACGTATTATAGGATTCTTCTTTCATCAGTTTTCTCCTAAAGTATATTGAGGGTCGCACCCTTACTGACCAACAATATTTGCCTTTTCCCATAAAGATTCTGGCTTATGATGACGATGTATGTATAGTACTTCATTTTTTTCAAGACTACTATTGCCTGCAGTGTCATCTTTATAGATAGGTTTCAGTTTCCAATGCTAAAATCAATGTCCCATTAAAAAGAAGCTTTTTCATTCAATGATCAATCTCATCCTGAGTGGACCAATTTCCTTATCATCAAGCTTGAAAACTCGCTTAACATTCATTCACAGTGTCCACTTTCCGTTTATGGCAGGGCACACATCGCCAATACATTCATACTCTCCAAGTCGTGGCATTTTCTGCGAATTACATGGCTTCCAAAAAGCTTTTACAACAAGGTGTCTTCTATTGTGTATCAATTCGTGACTCACAACCTGTTTCCCAGGATTGCTCGGACAACTCTAGAACAACCAAAAAACAAAGGTGGTGTCTCATTATTGAATATAGAAGTTCAGCAAAAGGTTTTTCAGTTTTGATCCATCAATCCATCATTGTTAAACTGTCGTCAACGGATACCGGACTTCCTGTACAAGATGTTGATATTTACTTTGCAATCTTCATTTGATGTTCCTTCACATATCATCCTTATGGTATTCAAGCATTTCAGATCTTATGAAAGTCAGGAAATCTCCTGGAAAAGAGAATGACGAGACTTGACGACGATTTCTACAGCTCATGATTAAACGATTACAGTCAAAATTTTTATACCAAGAAATATATGCAAGCCCTGATTGTTCAAGTGATACGCCGATCATGAAAAGAGTCAAAGACAGACAAGAGAATATCTTGTCTAAGTTACATAGTTGCGATGGAGATATGCAGGATACAATATTTGCCACTTATATTCTTCCAAAAATCACCCTTCATGTTTTACTAAATATACTCTAAAAGATTTGTTAGAATTCCTACATACTTGTGGGTTATCTGTACGGATCATTGTAATTAATTATGCGGTCCTGTCAACCAGTCCTAATGACGTGCAACAGTTTGTTAAGTAAGCAATACCAGAAGACTATTTGCTCTGTGTTTATTCATTTATTCTTATTGTCATTAAAAACAATAAATGTTTGAAGGAATTGGTTGTAGATAATGGGCACGAATTCGATAGCATAAGCAGATTTAATATCGTATAGCAAACTCACTGCTTGGAAAAATTTAAATGTCGAATTGCACCAGTCTGCCGGTCATCAATTGCGGGAAAACATGATGCATGATCCCCAATCCATGTTGCATCCAACAATTGACCCTATTTTTAAATTGATGCATCTTTAAACGATTTTTTCGGTCTGTTAGCTACAAAAAT
The DNA here is from genome assembly GCF_000149305.1 of Rhizopus delemar RA 99-880. NCBI lineage: Eukaryota > Fungi > Mucoromycota > Mucoromycetes > Mucorales > Rhizopodaceae > Rhizopus > Rhizopus delemar. The sequence goes on along the minus strand of NW_027137827.1, from coordinate 4,050,575 downwards.
AACAATAAAGCATGTTTTATGATACTGTAGAATAGAGCATTGTCTAACACAAAAATATAACACGTGTCGTATTAACCTCATTAAATACTTATTATCCATATGAGACTGCTCGGATTGTATATAAGAAATAACTAGTACAGAATACATAATACTACTTATTACATATTCTCTAAGAATCATTTACAACATTAGTAGGCCATAGAAATTCTTGGATAAGCTTGTCCCAAAGATGGATAATTGCGGACAGGTAGAAAATAAATGCATAGTGGAGTCAGGATGAGTACTGCAGATAGAGCAAAGGCCATCCAGAAAAAGGTTTGGCCAAATGATGTGGAGCAGCTGCTTATGGGGAATCGTATTTCTAGATGGTCCGATATAATACATTGCGTTGAACATAGGTCAAGTTTAGCTTCCAAAAGCCTATCCATAAAGTTAATCTGATCGAATAAGGGGCAAAATTGGACTGAATGGCTAATCAAAATTATTTTGTGCCAACGCAGGGTTCAGCAGGGTCAATAGACACACCCAGACTAAGACGAGCAATAAATGAATGGAAATTGAGCTGATTTGCTTGGATAAGAGCTCTGTGTGCGCTATTAAAAAGATTTAAACGAGTGGAGCAGAAGCATTCAAAAAAAAAAAAAAAATACAAGCAGGCAAGCTGTTGGTCCAGGGCTTTGAACAATTTAGGGGAGACAGTTCGTAAGGACGGTGAAATGTCTGACAAGGATTTACGAGACAGACTCATTTACAATATTAACCATATATAATATTTATATATATATATTTTAAATGGAGACAAAGCTCAAGTTAGCAGCAGAGTTGTTGGACATGTTAAATAAAATCAAGATTTAAGTGTATTGGAAAAAAAAAAGGGGTTTTGTTCACAAAAATACAAATAGTGATTTCAATAGGACTCAAAATTATATATAACTTTATCTAATAATATATGCCCAGAGTTTATATACTATGCGGATGGCGAAATGCCCTAAGCATTATGCAGATGGCCACATGCTGCAGATATTTCATAATTTAATATAACCACTTGCTCCTCATTTACTAGCCTATTTTGGTGGATATACATATTCGTTAATAAGTCTACATTTCCATATGCTCACACTATTAATTGTTAATAATGCTTGATTGCTATACAATGATTATCTTTGGAGCACAACAAAAACAAGAAAAGGAAAGAAAAAAAAAAGATTATGTTTTTCTCTTTTTATTTGAACGAGAAGAAGAACGGATACTAAAACGGGTACGAAGAGTACGGGTAGGAGGAGAAGGGGGGTGAGACGTAACAGCACAGGGAGAGAGAACATTCGAGGAAGTTGCGCTAAAGTTGATAAAGATTCAGTTATAATTACAAAGTATCTCTGCTTTTAATATTAAACATACAAGTCAATTTCATCGCTTTCTTCTTCTTTTATATTGTTCACAGCATCCAGATCAGGAAGTAGCGGTACATCAAGATTTTCCTCAGGATCTACACTATTTACTTGCTCTGTTAAATGGGTATTTGATTCCGCTATGTTACTTGCAATGTTCGCTAGTTTATTTTTTAGCTAATACAAACATAATGATTAACCAAATGAACACTTTTGAAGAAAAGAAATACCTTTTTGTTATGATAATTGCTATATGTTTTTGCTAACAGAACTTGGGCGCCCCAGCTATTGACGCATCGATTTAAAGGTATATTTGCTCGTAAAGCAAACTCTTCAAGTTCTTTGTATGCGGTATTTTTATACACATCCGGAATCTCCTTCCATGATAGCTTATTGTTGTCAACACGTGCATCCGCAAGGAGCTTAGTGGCTAAATCCATACAAGTAACTTGCGTAAATCTATTTAATTGTGCGTGATACTGTTTGACTAAAAGTTGTTTATCATCAATTCTTTCATTGGAATCCTCTGGTGTGATTAGAAGACCCATGGTTTCTCTTAAAAATGCTTCTATGCATGCTGAGTTGTGATGCTGTCCACTGCCCAAGCTTACTGGGAAACGTGGAATGTCTCTACAAACGCTATCAAAGATTGGTGGATTGATTAAAGGAGGCGGTGGCTGATAAATCGGTGCTGTAAAATATTTTAAAAGACATCCTAATTCACTCCTCCCTTCTTTTTACCCTGTGGAATAAGATTGCGCGCAGAAGCATTTCGTTCCATCATCAGCTTCAACTCTCCTAGCTCTTGTCGAACTTCGTCTTTCCAAGCTTGAAACTCTCTTCTCAAGTCACCAACAACACTATTGCACTTGCGAATTTCGAGAATAACTTGGTCAATGTTATAAGACATAGCAAAAAAAAAAAAAAAAAAAAAAAAAAAAAAGAGAATATACAATGATTAGATAAATGTCTAGAGTTTATATACTTTTCATACCCCCATGCATTTGTATATGTACCATGTTACACACATCTATTAATAATTTAATATACGCACTTGCTCCTTCATCATTAGTTCAACTAGCTAAGCAGTATACACCAGTGCATTTACATTTCTACTGATAAAATTATTAAGCGAAAACGATGTATCTGATTACTCTTTGATTAGGAAAGAAAAGGTTGCTATGACTATGCTCAAAAAGAAAAGATATGGACTGATATTAACGAAACCAATAAAAATATGCTTCTAATAATCCGTGAATTTAATGTTATCTACATCACTTTGATAAACACTATTAGTGACTGAAGAAAAGCATAGGCTGTAACGATGATCAATTTAGAGGTGTTGTAAGGTATATTTAGTTTTTGTATTAAAGAGAAATTATCTTTTTGGCTTATAAGCATATTTGATAAAAAAGATCACCATTCTGAGTAAAATTTTCATAAAAGCATTTCTTGCAGAAGCAATATACTTTGACATACTTTTTTTAAGTTATACTCATCACATGGTACATAAGCGGTCAATAATTAAAGAAAAGTTTTCATCGGCGATGGGAAAATTAAAGAGACTGTCGTATGTAATTTTATTAACAAATAAGCTTTGATATTCTAATCTCACTTATTATTTTTATATTGACTTTAAACGACCTATTATAAGCAATTATTCGCAAGTTATATGATGTTTAGACTAGCTTTGTTATGAACCTTAGATCTCTTAATATTCATTTACATTGTATTGTTTATTATCTGTACCCACGATTAAGAATTCAAGGAGTTGTCACTTGCATAGGTTACTCCATTAAATTGTATACAGCATTTTTAGGTGACAAATATAAACAGTTTTATTGTTGTTTTATTATTATTAAAAATAGAGCAAAACAAAGGAAAAATGAGCTTTATACTCAACTCTAGCCTACAACTTTATATAAACTTACTTGGGTTTTAGTGTTATCCTTTCTATACTAAAGATTACTTGCTATCTACACATGCATATTGCGAGTTATGATTTGATATTTGTTTACGTTCTGTACTAGCTTCCATCTTTTTCTATCTACTTGTTTCTGTTTACTTTTTTTTTTGTTTGTTTTTTGTTGTTTACAAAAAAGATTAAGCTCCTATGAATTCAATTAGACAAAATATAAGTGAAACAATTAGAATGGCAAAGGACAATCTACTCATAACGATATCTTTACTCAACAAGAGAGCAGCTCGTAAACGAATTGCTTTACTGTATATGGCTTGAACTTGGTAATAGTTGATACAACTCTGTATTTATTAGGAATCCATCTTCTTTGCTTTATTTTTCCATTTTTAATACAAAACAGTAAAGTACCACAACCATGGCAAACTACCACCAACTCCAGTAATATAAGAACCTTGCAACTCGGCCAGCAAAAATATGATGAAGCAGTACTCTATCATTGGATACAAAAAGATAAAAATTACAGCAATCAAAACATGCCTTCTTTCAATCAGATGAAACAAATAGAAGGAATGGTACAAGTGTATTACAAACTCTTTGTCATAATGTTTACATACCTTCTTTTTCATATTTCTATTTATAAGAAAGATAGCTCTGATTTATTTAAAGGCAAGTGGCTGTATTAAAGGAGATATAAAAAAAAATTTTTTTTCTTTTCTTTTTTCTTTTTTTTTTTTTTTTTTTTTTTTTTTTTTTTTTTTTGTAAATGTTGATGTTGTTAAACACCTGACAACATGAATGTTAGCATCCAGAAGGAAAAGAATGCAAAGAATGATCGAAGAAAGAGCCAAAATTGTACTTTCTTGGAGTTCTCAAAATGCTTCTTGAAGATTTGGAGAGCTCCTAGAAGCACTTCTTTGCGCCGTAAAGTTACGAAAAGATAAGCTTAATTCTTTTTTTTCTTTCTGAAAATAAAATACAAGCATGGCACAACAGCAAAAATTAAGCAGGCAGAAAGGTAAGTTTTGTGGAATGGATGTATTATGTCTCTTGACTAATAAAACTAAAAAATAAGTCAAACAACCGATGAGTCTCTTGAATCTCTTTATTGAGTAAGGACAAGAGAGAGACCGTTCAAAACAAATTATGTCTCAGAATATAGTAATTCGGTTTAGGTTACGAGGTAGTACAGTATAAACTGTGTGAGCTGTTTGTCGTACATACCACAAAGCGCTGTATATGATATACAGCCAAACTATAAGTTTAAAAATCTTCTGAGTGTGTCGTATCCCAACATATTTTAAACATGATTCATATTCAATTTATAAGAAATCAGAGTAGTGAATGCTTTACAAAGATTTATTGCAGTCTTTTCTCTATTATTCGATCATAACTAATTCCACTCCTTTAATTCAATACAAGTTGTTATAATATAGCACCTAATGCAGCGAGACATAAAAAAAATAGATCTACTTAAGAAATAATTATACACAGTTCACTTGCATAGCCTGGAACAGGTCTTCATATTAAAATTTATTCATACTAGATCTACAGGTATAATTCATTAAAGTATCTTGAAAAGGATATAATTGAACCTTCATGAAAAGAATATAAATAGCAGATACAATAATATTAAATACAAATAGAACTTTCTAAGTCTCGTTGAATTTTATAGTCCTTTCTATTCTTACGAGATAACACACTGGCTATGTCAAGGAGGACACTACCTGGAGAACGTCCTGCCCTCCACACTTTAGAATGAATAGTTTTGCTTAGTGTTGTGAATGATATATGCTGAAGTAGCATCCATAAGCGATGTTCACTTCCTGGCTACTGCTTGGGACTAGGGCATATTATTCAATTTCCCATATTTTCACTTCAAAATCGACCAATAAAATAATAAATTTCGACCATATAACCATGCTTATTTCTGTCGTATTTACCTCATTAAATACTTATTATTCGTATGAGATTACTCAAATCTTATATAAGAAATAACAAGTATTGAATACATAATATTATTTATTACATGTTCTTTAAGACACATTTACAATATTAACCATATACAATATTTATATATTTTTTAAGGAGGCAAAGCTCAAGTTTATTGATGCGACGATACAATCGAGTCTCGATAATTGTTTTTGGGTTTTTAAATGTTAAAAGTATAGGCAATAATATATATAATTTTTTTTTTTGTTAAAAAATGGCTCAAAATCCAAAAAATTCCAAGCTGTATTTCCCTATCATTCTCTAGAGGCTGAGTCAGACTGACATTTTATATACCCTCACAGTATTCATACTTTTATTGATTTTGAAACACATGAAGTCGTGAGCAACTCCCTGATTTCTTTTAATGGTACACAAATTTCAAACACAAATAAGATCTTTAAATTGAACTAGTCCAATAGAGACAGGAACAGTGTACCTCTATTACAAAGACAAGCAAAAGCATTCAAATTCGAATGTACAAAGACTAATCGGTTGTCTAAGGCCTGCACTGATGGCCAGCTTTTTGGAAAATTATTGCATCTTTGTAGGTGATTTGGGAGCCGACGTGGATGATGTCCTTTTGATGACCTTTCAAAGCCAATACAAATTAGCTGTCTCTGCTAAGGTCATGGTTGATCCTACTACTGGGTTCTCGAAAGAATTTGGGTTTATAAGATTTTTTGATGAGGCCGAACAGTAGCGTAGTTTACAAGAGATGCGAGGTGCCCATGTAGGCGCATCACACATCCGGGTCACGGTTGCTCGACTGCGAACCAAAGTTGAGATGGGAAGACCGGCTGTGGTAAATGGACTGGAAGAGATCACGACAGTATTTATAGGTGGATTGAAGAATACGACCGCCGAGGAATACTTGTGTACTTATTTTGAAACGATCATTGCTCTCAAGATTGCTCCGTTAAAGAGCATTGCGTTTATTCAATATGAAAAGAGGCCATCGGTCGAGCAAGCGATTACAGAATTAAAAAGATCTCATTTGGGTGGTGCTAAAATAAGGCTGTCCTTTAGAAGGATGCAGTTAAATATGGGTGCCGGAGTATATTACGTTTCTTCTTATCAACCTCAGGTTCAACCGCCCATCGTTCCTCTCCACCTCTACCCATCATCAATTTAGTATATCCTAGTCGACTAATCTCAGTAGAAAGGGAAAATGCATAATATTTATCTTTTTGGGAAGAAATAACTGATATATGGATCATTTAAGTGAAATACGAGTGTTTTTTTTAAAAAAAAAATAGGCGACATAAAAACGCGTCGTGAAATTTAAAAAATGGGATCGCATCAAAAAAAAAACTTTTTTTATCCTATTGTTCTTTTTGAAATGAAAAAATCCTCAAAGCAACAGCAAGCAAAAGGAAATACATTGTTCAACTATTTTCAAAAAACAAATGAAAAAAAGAAACCTGAACCTTTATCTTCTGTCATTGCCAGACATACATCAACCATAACGACTAAATCGATTACTACTATTACACCAAAAACAGAAGTAAAAAAAGCATCATTAAGCAATAGCAAATTGATAACAACAGCAACAACAGCAACAAAACCTACATTGAATAGCAACATTATCACAGCAGAGCATAAACCAACATTGAGTAATACAACATCATCGGAAACATCTCTAGAAAGAAATTACATTGATCTAACCATGGATGAATCGCCACCAAGCGGTCAGGGATCCTTCAAGTCTGCAGAGCATTCCGTGAGCATGACCAACAATTCGAAATTCAACAAGAAGGCATGGGCTCCCATCGACAGCCGACGCGGCCCACTTCGATCGAGCCAAGAATCATCACCTAGCCCACGACGCATCACACCTCAGTTCAACAAGGTTGTACCCATCAGCCGACCGGCCACATCGATGCCAAGGTACGACTGGTTGGGTGACAATGACGTGAAGCCGTACAGTTCCAACTATGTACCCTACAACAGCACCTCAACAAATGCATTTGAAAAGAGACCTAGAGTGCTGCCGTACGCCGTCAAACGACCTCTTGAGGATGAAAATTCAGTCTCCTTCTATAGTAACAAACGTCGACAGCCACCGACGGGTATCTCTTCCGATCTTTGGTCAAGGACAAATGATGTTAGGAAGCGAAGGACAACGAAAGAAGCTCCACTGGCGCCTCCGATGTCGAGCTACAGTGCACCTGCCACCTACCGACCCACCTTATCGGCTGAACAACAACGTGTGTTGGATATGGTGCTAAAGGATAAAAAGAGCTTGTTCTTTACAGGCTCGGCTGGTACAGGTAAATCTGTTTTGTTAAGGGCTATTATTGATGAAATGGAAACGATCTACGGCCCCATGTTGGCAGTGACGGCCTCGACGGGTATTGCAGCAACCAACATTAATGGTTGTACTTTGCACAGGTAAACGGGCTTGTCCTTTTTATTGATTTTCTCGCTCATGAGATATCTTTGTAGCTTTGGCGGTATTGGTATAGGAGAAGATAAGATAGAAACACTGGTTGAAAAGATTAAATATGAAAACAAAAAAGCACATGATCGTTGGACAAAGACACAAGTATTGATCATTGATGAAAGTAAAGAAAGACAGGGTGCTTTTCCGTTCAACACAACCTAACCATTTTGTGTTTAGTTTCAATGGTCGACGCAGTCCTCTTTGATAAATTAGAAGCAATTGCTAGAGGACTTCGTAATTCACAAGAACCTTTTGGAGGCATCCAAGTCATTGTCTCGGGTGATTTTTTTCAATTACCCCCTGTGAATCCTAATGGGCCCACCAAATTTGCATTTGAAGCAAATTCTTGGAAAAAGGTCATTACACAAACGGTGATGCTAACTCAAGTGTTCAGACAAAAGGACGGAAGTAAAGTATAGATGAATCACAAAAGGAGGAAACTGACGTGTTCAATAGCTTTTGTTAACATACTGAATGAAATGAGATTGGGTCGATTATCCCAAAGTGCCATTGATATATTCAAATCGCTTGCTCGTAAACCAGCAGGTAGTAACGAGATTGAGCCTACTGAATTGTAAGGAATTTGTCAATGTCGAGAAAAGCAACTTATGTTTTATTGTAGATACCCTCTCAGACGTGAAGTCGAATTGTCCAACAAGTTACGACTGGATGCACTTGGTGGGGATGTGATTGAATTTAAAGCGGTCGATAAAGGGGACCAAAGAAAGGTATCTCAATGCATGGCACCTGATGTCATCCAACTAAAGCTTCACGCTCAAGTGATGCTCCTGAAAAATTTTGATATCGACCTGGTCAATGGCTCCTTGGGCGTTGTTATTGGCTTCGTCGGTCGAGGAAACTACCGGTCGGAAAAGAGTGTTCAATTCCTGCGTACGCCCCAGCGTCAAAAGGAGACTTATCTTGAGGCCGGTGGTCGAATTGATATGAAAACGCCTTATCCTGTGGTTCGATTTGCAAGCGGAAGAGAGCTTGTGCTCGAATACGAGACCTGGTCCTTTGAATTACCTGGTGGAAAGGTCTTGGCTTCTCGTTCTCAAATTCCACTGATGCTTGCCTGGGCGATCAGTATTCATAAAAGTCAAGGGCAGACCCTGGATCGTGTCAAGGTCGACCTGGGTAAAGTATTTGAGAAGGGACAAGCCTACGTTGCCTTGTCTCGTGCGACGTCTCTTGATAGATTACAGATCCTGAACTTTGACCCTGCAAAAGTCATGGCTCATCCTAGAGTAACCGAATTCTATAAAACGCTGCAAACAGTGAATTAATCCTATTGCGTGTACATAAAACATACCCCCCCTTTTAAAAATAAAATTGTATTTCCTATCAAGACAGATTTTTTTTTCTAATAAATAGAAGCAGAGGGTATGGGTTTGTTCAACATGGCTTGAGAGGTTTCTTTTTGAAAAAAATTATTCCATCTATTGTAAAAATGAATTTTTACAGTAACATGTATGAATTTAAGTCATCAAACAGTAACTGAAGTACCCAAGTTAATATGCAAAAAGTACCGGATATGTCGTCATACAAAGAAAATGTGTGTATAAAAAATAAACATCTTTTATTAACCTATTTTCACTTGCTATCATGCTGTATTATTCAAGTTGGAAGTAAATACTTGGTCCATAGATGTCAATATAAATTCAAAATGTTCTTGCACCAACAACAACAAAAGTCTATGAATACTCAATCCTGTCTTCAAAGTGTACAGACGCATGCTTCAAAGTAAGGGGGAAGAATGATGGAATTCTGATCTGATGAAGAGAGATGGATCAGTATATCAGCTCCTACTTGGGTTTGATTCATACTGTATGCCGCTCCCTGCTTTTGAGTACACTTGACCTGTCTATTTAGGTCACACTGTATGAGCCATGAGGACTTTTTTTTTTTTTCTTTGTTTACAAGAAAATAAAATTTAATACAGGAAATCATACATTTTTTTTTTCCACTCCCTTTTCCCGTTCAACCCGATACCCTTATATAATGCAAAAAGAAGAAAGTTCAAGTACTGTTACTACTTCTTTACAAGTCACTGAAGTACATGCACCAACAGATTGTGACATAAAAGATCAAGTAAAAAGAGAAAATAATTAAAAAAAAATAGCAAACTAAACTTGCTTTTAAAGCATTATTTCCCATATCCATATAACCCACACTGTACACGCAACGGGTCAGTTTCTCCAGATGTCGATTCCATTACGAGTTCTGCAACCAATGTCGACTATTACAAACGACCTAGACTTACAAAACAAGCATTATGGAAGTTACCCAACATGCTCGAGACCTTTGAGTCCTTTCCGCCTTCCTTTCAGACCGAATTTCTCTTACAGCTCATCAAAAAGTCCTCCAAGAGCACACTTCAGTTGATGAATGCCTGGATCACACCGACGATGAAGCAAGACTTTTTATCTCGTTTACCACTAGAGATATCCAGACGGATCATTAGCTATCTAGACGCCTTCTCACTCAGCCGAGCGTCCTGTGTGTGTAGGCGATGGAAGGAGATCATTGGCAAGGACGACAAGACCTGGATGCGCCTGCTGCTCAGTGACGGATACACACTCGTCGACCCTCTGACCAAGCAAGCCTCTGAAGGATTCAAACAGCTCTACGGTCGACATCACACGCTTCAGCAAAACTGGCGAAAGGGACGAGCTCGTCAGACGAGCTTCAAGGGCCACGATAAATTTGTTGTGACCTGTTTACAATTTGATGATGAAAAGATCGTGTCGGGTGCGGATGACTCGCACGTCAATATTTATGATACGGCGACTGGCAAGAAGCGGATGACACTCGAGGGCCACGAGGGCGGTGTGTGGGCCCTTCAGTATGTCGGTCAGACCCTCGTGACCGGATCGACCGATCGAAGGGTGCGTGTTTGGAACATGGAGACGGGTAAATGCACCCATATCTTCACCGGACATACCTCGACCATCCGTTGTCTGCTCATCACACAACCCACACGAGAGATGCCTGCCATGATCGTCACCGGCTCAAGAGATTCCACCCTGCGTGTCTGGCGCTTGCCCGATCCGAACGACCCAGAATACTACGGCGAAGGCCCGAATCCTTACTTTGTCCACTCCTTGCTGGGACACAGACATTCGGTGAGAGCGATTGCCTCGCATGAAAATATCGTGGTGAGTGGTAGTTATGACAACACGATCCGTGTCTGGGACATTCAGCGGGGTCGTCTGGTGCACCTGATGGAGGGACATACCCAAAAGGTCTATTCGGTCGTGATTGATGCCGAAAGAAACCGATGCATGAGTGGCAGCATGGATTCCTCTGTTCGTATCTGGGATTTGGCCACGGGTGAATGTCTTCGACGTCTCGAAGGTCATACGGTCCTCGTCGGTCTCTTGGGCCTCACCAGTCAATACCTTGTCTCGGCCGCAGCGGATTCTATCTTGCGGGTCTGGTCTCCCGAAACGGGTATCTGTCAGCATGCCCTTTCTGGACATGATAATTCGATTACATGCTTTCAGCATGATGATCAAAAGGTCATTTCGGGTTCTGAAGGTGGATTGAAAATGTGGGATATCAAAACGGGTAAATTCATTCGAGATTTGATCACAGATGTCGATGGGGTCTGGCGAGTAGCATTCGATGAGCGTCGATGTATTGCAGCAGTTCAAAGGTACATCATTCCTCACTCTTATAACATGCTCACTCACACACAAAAAAAATAGGAAAAATGAGACTTCTTTTAGAATATTAGATTTTGGCGCTTACAATTTATAATTAAAATGGTTTATTTTGATTGGATAAAACAAAGCATTATTTCTATTACCAAAACAGCGTTTTCTGTTTCTTTTTTTTCTTTTTTTTTTTTTTTTTTTTTTTTTTTTCTTCTCTCCTTTTTTTTTTATATATTTTTCAAGATGCTTTCCAAGATGCCACTTAGAAAAAAAAGAAACTTTAAAAACTTGACACTTGAAAATTCACCTGTTGTAGTCAGTTCAACTGAGTCTGCCAATGTGGATAATAAAAAAGCATCAGCAACAGAACAAGAAAAACCGACAGATGCATCTGATTACAGTCAACTATATGAACAACTGAGTGAGTTGGAGATTGGACTTGAGATGAGGCTGGATCTTCGTCCAGAAGATTTCAAGTCGATCGATGAGTTGGGAAGAGGAAACGGTGGAACGGTGAGTAAAGTGTTGCATGTGAGAACGAATACGGTCATGGCCAAGAAGGTAGGATGAGCATGGTGATGAAGCAAAAGAGAGGAAATAGTAATCGGTCGATAGATTGTTCATGTTGATGCTAATATGAATGTTCGAAAACAAATTATGCGTGAATTACAATTTATGCATGACTGTAACTCGAAACATATCGTCAGCTTCTATGGTGCTTTTATGAATGGCGGTGATATCTCGATCTGTATGGAATATATGGATGCTGGGTAAATAATATAGTGCAAAGAGAGAATGAGTGAGAAACTGACTGTGTAAGTTTAGTTCACTTGATCAGATTTATAAAAAACACGGTCCTTTTCCACTGGATGTATTAAAGAAAGTGGGCTATGCTGTAAGTATAATAGACATGTAGAATTGTTTATAACGTATTGAATAGATTGTGGATGGTTTAATATACCTTTATGATGAACATCGTATCATTCACAGAGGTAACGATAGTATGAATGCTTAAGGGGGGAAAAGAATGACTGAAAGAAACAAAATAGATTTGAAACCTTCAAATGTCTTGGTCAATTCACAGGGACAAATCAAATTATGTGATTTTGGTGTGTCAGGACAATTGATTAATTCAGTAGCTGATACATTTGTTGGTACGAGTTCATACATGAGTGTAAGTAATCGTCATTTATGAGTATGGATTAATGAATTGGTTATTAGCCTGAACGTATTATGGGTTCACCTTATTCAGTTAAATCTGATGTTTGGTCATTGGGTATCACACTAATGGAATTAGCTTTGGGTAGATTTCCTTTCCCACCAGAAGGTACACCTCTGTCTATCTTTGAATTACTTCAACACATTGTGCATGAACCCGTACCAGAATTCCCACCAGACAAATATCCAAAAGATTTAACAGACTTTGTTTCTCAATGGTAACTTGATTTATTTATGTCTACTTGTGCTCATGCTTTATCATTAGCTTAACAAAAGATGTTAAATTAAGAGCAACGCCCAATGATTTGATGGTAAGATAAGATATGAACAACAAGGAGAATAAACTAATTGGCTGTGTATAATAGAATCATGAGTATCTAGTTTCTGCAGCAACAGAAAAAGTAGATCTTGTTAAATGGGCAAAGAGTATAACAAGTCCTCCAACTAGAGTTGATATTTCTAAATTACAGCAAAAATAAAGCATACACTCAGAATATCCGTTTTACCATTTTTCTTGCAATTTTTTTTTTTAAATAAGACTTGTTTCTTTTTTGGTATAGTAACTTAATATGTAAAAGAGGAAAAAGAGTTTTGGTGACGATACTATTATACCAGAGACATAAACAGATATCAACAACCACCTCTTTTTTTCAATAAAGGATCACCTGAAAGTTATACGTCATAAACAAAGCCGTATGTCATTGACGTAAGAGTTGCCAAGATACAGCTGTGTTACTTTAAAAGAACGAATATAAAAACCGATTGAATTAAGCTCTTCTTTTCTGATTTTTTTCATCATCTACTATTAAAATGAGCCAACAACAACAACCTGTTAATAACGTGATCGAAGTTCCAATGACTACCTTGACTCCCCCTTCTTATCCTGAAAACACAATGTCTACCGCTGCTACGAATGAACAGCCCAAGACAGAAACAGAGCAAGATCGTAAGTATCCATCTCTATCGTGCTCAAAACTCTTGATTTAATGATTTCAACATAGAACGTTCTATGCTCCGATTAAGAGGTGGTGGATGTATTACTGACTGTTTGGCTGCTATCGGCTGCTGTTGTATTTGTGAAGAATGTTGCTGTTAAACTTATTTTATTATACACAATATATTTATTACTGTTATTATTTTTACCCTATGAATAAATGAAAGCAAGCAAGTATTTCATAAAGCTTAAATTAAACCTCCTACTTTACTTTCAATATTAGCCAAAAATAGTGAATTTATTCTTCTTCGGAAACTCCGAAAATTTTATTTACTTTATGCAATAAATAAAGAAGCTCGGTGTCATTCAACAGAGGACACGTTAGATATACTTACGATGCAGAAGAAGAAAAAAAGAAAAGAAAGAATGGGAGGGTTTCTCTCGGCCAAGCACTTCTTGTTATGACAAGCATTTCTTGATATTTTGGAAACACAAAAATACAATTTACTGTAGCCGAATAGCCATGAAATAAATCAGGACATGTTCAAAGGGACCCTCCACAGTCTTCGTCACACACACAAAAAAGATCTTGATCGGGTCAACTATTTTGATATTTTTAGATGAATTCAAAGCCTCCCTTTTTTTTATATCTTTGTTTTAACCCTGAACTTGTTCGCATTGTGTCTTTAGTACTGCATTGCTCTGCATCTTGGATTGTTCTGATTTAAAAAGGCAAGAATAAAAGAGAGATGACCTTATTGACCTTTGTGCTATCTCCTGAAATCAATGGGTCACTTGGCAAAAAAAAAACCAGACACTGGTCAATTAAAATGTAGAAAAAGGAAAAACAAACAAATCAGGCATAAAAAAGGTTTAAAATTAGGTCATTCCTTGAGCTCTTTCTTCTTCTTTTCTTTCGAAAAAAGCTCTACAGTAAATCAAAATAAATCAGTTTATACTTGAAGATGGTAGAGGGAAAATGTCCAATGAAGATAGTAATGAAGTTTCTGTGCTTCAAATGGAAGTGGATGATCCTAATTTTCCATTTGGATTTGTGATGAATAGCTCGATCTTAAACCTTCTGAGAGACCAAAAGACGAGCGAATTGATACAAGTAGTAAATTAAAAAGCGACAATTCTTTCGAGAATGATGCTTCAACCCTCAGAACGCATCGCAAATATAAAACAGAAGATATGGGGTACTTTTTTTTTCTCGTAAATGAAAAAGGTATGTCTGTTCGCAGCACGGCGAAACACTTGAAGGTTCCTTCTAACACCGATTTTAACTGGCAAAAAAAAAAAAAAAAAAAAAAAAAAAAAAAAAAAAAAAAGCAATTGCCTTACATACTACGCTTATATTAAGGACATTTTATATGGAAAAAAAATTGCTGTCCATTCGGTTTTTATTTGCTGTCAATCGCTCTCAACATTTACTAGCTCAAACATAATTACAAGTCTCTGTAATGCCTTGCTTTGTAACACGATATAGTTTTCTGATATAAAAACGATGCTTTGTTTATAAAAGACACTTGACATTAGCCTTATAAAATTCCCAAACAGGTTAATAAGAGTAAATAAAATAGGCTTTAATACATTATTTTTCCTGTAATTCTAGTACAGAACAGTAGGTATGGTCATGCATCCACGTTATTTTAGCTACTGAAAATTGGGGTTCATTAACTTCTTTTTATAACTCAGTGCAACATAGTTACAGAAAATCAATTGCATCGAGTAAGAGTTAACCTTATTATTAAATTAAAAAGAAGGAGAAAGACAGAAAGAGGGTATATGAAAAAGAGCTTTAACATGAAAGTCACTTCAAGTTATAAAGTTCATTCAAAGGCTGCATTACTATAGAGCACGCAATTTTCTCCTTTAAAACATTAATTTCTGAAATTTCTTATTTTACAAAAAAAGCTAAAAGGAATTTCATTGTTACTACTCTGCCGCAAAGCCAATGAAAGTTGCATCCCATGTATAATACACTCTTGCAACAAATAGAAAAGAACGGTTCACAAGCTGAATATTTCGACAACTTGTTTTCTGTTTTCTTCAAAAAAAAAAAAAAACCTGCCTATTTGCTCCGCCTTTTTATTGACTTGCAACTGTCAAAATTTTCATAAATGACAACAAGGACAATATATCACGAGTAATATAGACTTTTTTTGAGTAGAACTAACCAAGAATGTTATATTATTTTCTTAGTGCAAATTGCACAATAGGATTAATTGTTTCTGATACAATCATTTCCTTTCCTTCTTTCTTTACCAAGCTAAACTATAGTCATCTCATTTCAGTGGCATACAAGAAGCCATTCCTACATAAGGTTGTGTTCTGTAAACAGCATGTCTTTCTTTCTGAATGCGGATAATAGGAATCTAGTTGAATGCTACTGATGGAGTCATGTCAAATGATGAATTAATGTACCGCCAAAGATAAATGAAAAACACGCTGTTTATTCGGTTTGCAAGCACCTTGCACATTCTAAGCTCAAATGTAACATTGAAGCTGATAGGCACGCTTCCTTTTTCTGAAAGAATGTTACATAGATCTTCCTTTTTCTGTTTGATTTGTGTAACAAAATTGATTATTTTGAAATCAATCATTTATTAAACAGAAATGCTCTTCTTTTCTTTTGGTCTTTATAACTAATAAAGTAGCGTAATGAAATAAAATATGATTTAGGAGTAAGATGGATGATTAAGGAGTATTAAAGATTATGATTTCAAGTCATCTAGTAAGTATATCATCATGAATATAAAAAAGAGTTAAAAATCATTGTAACACGTTAATTTACTCATCTCACGTTATTCTCTTTTTAGTGAAGCATAAACATATATATTGTATCTTTTTCTTTCTTTCATTGTCATCTATTCTTTCCTTTATTTTTACTATTTTTTTATCTTTTCCCTTTTCTTTTTCTTAATTATAGACCAAAAAAGACATATGGCTTACAACCGATTGCTGTTATTTGTCTGTATTGCCCTCCTTTCCATTCTATATACAGAAGCTAGTGAGGCTACCGAGCTCGAAAAACGAGGATCAAACAGTTGGTACTTTTCAAACTGGAACAAGTACAAGTCAGACACTATTGTTGGTTTGACCAGTCAATGGAACGAAAAATGGAAAATTCCAAAACATAGAGGTTGGCTTTGGGCATGGAGCGGTTATGAAGATTCAAACGCGGCTGTCAAGGATCCTGCAAAGAAAAACTCGAATGATTATGTCCTTCGTGTGAAATACAATGCTCACTCTAGAAACCCTGAAGGAAGCCTTACGGGTGGTCTTGGATTCTTGGCTGAACCTATCACGGTCTCAAAAAGAGCAAAGACAGTCTCTTTGCAATACAGTGTTTATTTCCCAAAGAACTTTGATTTTGTGAAAGGTACAGATCCAATTGCATGAAACAAGAAACTCATCTTTTTTGATAGGTGGTAAGCTTCCTGGTGTATTTGGTGGTAATGGTGAATGCACAGGCGGTGATGAATCAGGTTCTTGCTTTACATCAAGGTTAGAATTAAATAGGATCTAAACATACAGAATTAGCTAAGATATGAATTCATTAGACTCATGTGGAGAGATGATGGCTTAGGTGAAATTTATGCCTATCTTCCTCACAACAAACAACGCTCAGATATTTGTGATAACAAAGTCAATATCTGTAACTCAGACTATGGCTACAGTTTGGGTCGTGGTCAATTTGAGTTCAAAAAAGGTGCTTGGACAACCGTCCGTCAAGTCCTCACTCTCAATCAAGTCAATAAGCGTAATGGTCGCATGATTCTTTACGTGAATGGTGTTAAAAAAGTGGACATAAAGAATGTCGTCATTCGTACAAGCACCACACCCAATACCGTTGGCATCAGTAAAGCATACAAAAAAAATGAATGATTTTTATAATATAATTAACTCTATATTATCTTAGTGTTCCATACTTTCTTTGGCGGATCTGACAATACTTGGGCTACACCTAAAACCCAGTATAGTTACTTCAAGAACTTTAAGTTTCAAGTTAATTAAAAGTCAAATAAATTTATTATTTCCCAGCAACATGTACAAAGCGCTTAATCAAAAAGAGGAGTATTACTTTTTTTTAAAGGCTGATGCGTGTAGCTTAATATACGTTCATTTCCGTTCAATGTAACCAAGTGAGTTAAAAAAAATGCTTTATTTGTGCGAAGCGAAAAACAAAACGATAAAACAGTAATAGCCATTGATCAATGAACGTAAGATGATCTGAGAAGAGATAGGCGCACACATAAATAAGCAATGATCAACCCGTCTTTTATTAGATCCGTAATTGATTTGTCGTTGTAGTTCATTTTGCATTCATTTAGCTCATTCTACATTTCGCATGAAATCTAAAAGGACAGTAGAGCAATATTAGCACAAGTTTATGTTCGTATACACTGTTCTTCAGGGCCATAACTTTACTGTTACTCATAAAATCATTCTTATAAATTGCTTTATACATTGTCTTGTTCATAGAAAGTACAACTGTTTTATAAAATTCATAAGCTAAAAAAAACTTAGTCTATTATCATTCCTACCTACTAAATTTTTTTCTTTTATTATATGTACTCATTATTACTATTATTCTTATTCTATCTTTTGCACCTATTTTTCTTCTACTTTTGCTTAAAATTTTTCTTGCTTCTACGCTAATTTTATTTTTACTTTTGTACCATACTTTTCATTTTATTTGCATGAATTTTTTCTCAAAATTATACCAATAATTTCAGAATAAAGTGAATCCTGTTAGCTTGTTACGGTCTCAAGCACAATACGATGGTTTGTGATCTCTGTTAAGACACCCTCCATCGGGTCAAAAACTTTAGTTCCATTGTCATCGAAGATATTATCATTTCCGCCTTCATAGTAGAATGTAATTGTCATGGCACAATTTTAACTGAAAACAAAATATAAAAGTGTAATAGTCTTGAATGGTTCACATATAACTATATGTTTGTTGTCAATTAAGGTTAACCAACAATTATCATAACGACGACATCTCCTTCTAGGACGAGAAAATTATCTTAAGAATTATTTGAGACCGTCAGAACAAAATAGAAAATGATATTATGTTAAAATCTTCTTGAACTTTTATTTTATAGCGTATTTCAAAAATATATAAGAGCGAAATAAACGAAAAGTTTTAAAAATTAATCGAATTTAAGCTCGGTCAAAACATAAGATAAAGAAGTAAGGGAAGATAAATCATATACTACTTGTACTTGGTTGATTTAATTAATGAAGTTAGAAAGAGACTATTTTAAGCCAGGTCTCCCAAAATCTTTCAGTAATAAACTTGGACTTTACGATGAAATTACTAGCTTGCAATATAAAATTTAGGTTGAAATTAGGAATATACTATTAAAAGGTGTTATTAGCAATAATAGCTGAGACACTGATATAAAAAGGAGGCATTCCCTTTTTTGGGCATCTTTGAAGCGTACCAGAATATAATTTTTATAGGGAATAACGGACGTCCACTATTTGGATTTATCTAGTGTCAGCTTAGTTGATTCGTTAATATTTATAATAAGAGATGAAATGCATTTTTTTTTTTTTTTTTTTTTTTTTTTTTTTTTTTTTTTTTTGCTTCCAGAACGAGATAGAAGGATGAATAATAAGGCTTACTTGTATATAAGGATTAGATGCTTGCCATCAACAAAAAATAAAAATATGTTTTTGAGTTTAGGTCTGGTTTCTGTTAAATCTGACTAAGTTTGCCGTATTTTAATGACTCAATTTAAATAAGCAACAGATGTCAAGTACGTTCACACTTATAGTTTATGCACTTTTTTCTAAAATATGCTCCTTAAGGTTATGAAAGCAACTAAGTTAACAACACATTGTGACCACCTGGGGAGTTATAGGCATTAATACCATAAGTAGATACAAGGCAGCCGAGAAACGCAGACATATCAGCTGAGCTACAGTAGGTACCAAGTGTACTATCTTAAGATCCCAGAATTACTCAAATTTGAAAGATGGATGCATGCTGTTTTAATACGGTTTCACTAATCTTAGAGACAATAAAAAGTAGAGTTAATACAATCATCTATAATTAAGTATAAGTCAGCAAAAAATAAAAGTCAAAATACCTCAAACTTGATAAAAATAACGTACACAATACTATTTCAGAAATTTTTTTTTAAAAAAAAAAAGACTTAGATGGGGACGATATTAATCTAAAGCTTTGCACCATCAGATAAATACTTTTTATTACTGGAGGGTTAGTTATGAATGCAAGCAATACAATTTCTATAGTCGTTGATATTATTCATTACAGAGTAAATTAGATTAACCATTTCTATGGCAGCTAAACCACTCACCAACGCCATGAAGCTATTGAGAATTAGGTCTTGCCTTGGTGTCTACCTCAAGACACTTGTTAAGAACGAGGCTAACGTTGTATTTCAAAGCATCTTTCCTCTTGAATTGGGAAGCAGAGGTACAAAGAATAAGTCAGCTTTGCTCAAACATAACAAATTTGGTGGTATTATCTGCTTTACCATCGCTGTAGGTACAATTGGCTACCATCGTATTTGTTTCAAGCATAACAATGTCCCAAATGTCGCCGCCATTTTCCAGGACTGCTTGCTTTCTTTGACCGATTCCAGTAGCAGTGGCAGTACTAATATTTATGTCAGAGAAAAGAATAACTCTAAGGGATATGAAAAATATCACCTTTTAATCGCTCTGTATTTGAATAATTGAAAAAAAGGGAATTCACTCTCTATTTATACTTGTCTAACAAAAAAAGAATGAAATCATAAAGCCCAGCGTGTAAAAAAAAAAAGTTTAAATGGGAAAATTCATTAAAAGAAAGCCAAGCTACATATTCGTTTATTTAAATAGTTAATTTGTTTTGTCATACACTCAGTAAGGACTTTGCAAAGGAGCAAAAATCGTTCTTGCTAACGATCGGCATTTACGCTTCCATTACAGCTTTCAAAACATCAGCGATCGTGTGCTTGGGTGGGGCAAGTTCGATGACTTCCTTGCTGGTTGGAGTTGCAGAGAGTGAGGATTTACCTTGCCACGCAGCTTCGCAGCTAAGCAAAAGCGACGGCAAACTTTTTTCTGGGTAACCAGCCGTAGTCATGTATTTGATCCAACTTACATCCTTATATTCTACATCTTTCACTTTGACGCCAGCGTACTGTTCGACTATTTCCACCAATCGCCTTCCAGTAACGTCCTCTGGTCCGCTAAGAATGTATCTGGCTTGATTATGCGGAGTGGGATCGTCGAGGGCTAGGAAATGAGCTCCGATCTTGCCCACTTCCTCTGGGTCGATCACCCCCACAGGAACATCAGCGGCCAGTACAGTTTTTAATACCTCTTGATTTCCAGTCTTTTGGTACTGCTTGATCCAGCCTGCAATAGAATCGATTAAAACGCTAGTGAAAAGGTTTGCCTGAAGAGAGGTCCACTGTAAGCTCTTGAACTCTGGTTGACTCAGCTGGCTCTCAATTGCCCAGTGCGCACGGCCATAGTAGATTTGGCTGGAAGGGCTTACGCGGTCTGAACTTGTCGAAAGTTTCACCAAATACTTGACTCCAGCTTGCAGCATGGCAACATAAAGTGCAGATTCGTCCACAAATTGATCTGGCAAGTTGTGTGGTGCAACATACGCTTTAACCACTTCTTGTTCCTTGAGCCAATTAGCGTCGATTGTGGTCCAGTCTTTCTCTTGCATTTCCACAAGTGGTAAGCTGGCGAGCTTCTGGGAAGTAAGGTTATTCAAGGAGCGGGTCAGACCAAGGATTCGATAATTGTTATTCTTTGATGCAAGCAATTTAGAAAGGCTATAGACAACGCCCTTGCCAGTGTTGCCGGTTGCGCCGATGATAAGAATAGTGGGAGCCATATTGGTAGATTGTATGTTGATCTTTACTGATGCAGGTTAAATCCTTGGTATTTATATTGATCTGATTACAAATCAGCAGGCTTCGCAAACTATTCTTGATAACTTAAAACTAAGAAAGATTTACTCCGACAACGGGTTTAATGTTACTTCGCTTCTTCAAATGTCATTTATGCATGTTAATACATTCCATTTAATAAAACTAACAAACAAGTTAAGTAATCGATAAGATTCTTGAACTTTTTCATTCTGTAATAATGAGAGAGAGATTGGTACAAATTACGCCTTGAAATATAACAATAGATCTTAGAATCCGAGGTAATATGATGTAAATTGCGTTCACATTTCTGGTCAAACGAAACAGCAGCGAGAGCCACAGTGTTACCTGAACGAATTCACAAAATATAAACCTCATAATTCAACACCTTAATAATTATTCTATTGTTATAATTTATTTTTAAATTGTAATAGTACTTATTTAGTATTGGTGCCAGAACAAGACCTTCATACAAAAACTGATGGGTGCATGATATAGGGTTTTATTTACAAATAAGTTAAAAACTAATTGAACGTCTGGTGCCTTATTGTGCACCTATTTCGTCCGGGTTAGGCTTTAGAGAAATAGGAACTAAAAAGCATTTGATGGAATCAAGGGTAAAAATGTTTAGGCACGGAGAAATGTGGGACATAAATTCCCAAATATTTTAGTGGACGATCTGGGATCTTTCTTTTTATGGATAAAAACTGATCGATCCAATAGAATAAAAGGAATAAGAGAGGGACGGGACTCGATAAAGAGATTGTTTTATTTAATAAGAAAATGATACTCTGTTTATACTTTTCATACGCGAGTAATATTTCATGTCATAGATTAATAATTAATGAGTATGATATAACTGATGGCAAATAGATAGGAGTTACGTGTTCTTCTATCGTTGTATTTGTAATCATAAGTTTATCCATAAAATAATTCTACGTGATTGGCTGTTATATAGTTTCTGGATTTAATGTAATTTAATTCTAATGAAGTTTATCCGAACTAACCTATAGCCTAGCTATTGGATATATTTTACTTGTAGCTTATTACTACTGTTTTCATATCGAGTTATGAATGATGGATACATCAAAAACAATTTTTATTAAAACCCATCAAGGAGTATAAGGATTAAAAGTAATGCAAGTGAATTAAATAGTGATCCCAAACGGTGAGTTCTTCACAAGCTCTTTCGTACTCCCTTCTGTCCTATTTTTTTTTTTTCTTTTCGGTCCTATTAGGAACCTTTAGACTGTTCGTTTATCCATATCTTTACTTATTTTTGTCTTATTCTTGCTAATAAATCATTGTACGCTCCATTTGCATTTCATACCTTCAAGCCTTTAACTTCAACCTCCCTTGTCCTTTTTTTAGTTGTCTATCCAGGTTTCTTGGTTCCTGTTTGGTTCCTTCTTTCTTTTCTCTCTGGCTTGAAGAAACAGTCCATTGCATCCTTCTTCCTACCATTTGATTCTCTCCTGTGAGATTGAAGTTACTTGTAACTGTAGTGGATGAAGTTATTTAAATTGATTAGTAATGTCAAAGCGAAAGTAAAGCAAAAGTATAATAAAAATAATAAAACTGCAATTCTACTGCTTTGGAATGAATATACGACACTAGCGTATTTCAAAGATATATAAGAGCGAAATAAACGAAAAGTTTTAAAGATTAATCGAATATAAGCTCGGTCAAAACAAAAGATAAAGAAGTGAGGGAAAATAAATCATGTACTAAAAGAAATAATAACAAAAAATGAAGGATGGGGATAATAACCTTTTCTGTTTTGTTCTTCAGGTCTAATCATCAATTTGACCTTGATTTCGTCTAAAAAAAAAAAAGACAGTAAAATTCGCGTTTTACTTGATATGGTAATGAAGTATATGGTCATACGAAAAGGCAATGGTAGAATATCATGCCTGAAGGTATAAATCTTTGCTGATTTTATTAAAAATATCTAATTCTTTATTCAGTTTTTATAAAATAATCCCTTTTTTTTCAGTCTTGTTCAATCTTATTGATTTTATTTTTATTTTTTCCGTAACTAAGAACCTTCGACTACATCACTCCCTCTTTTTTTTATTGTTATTATAACTCTGGCTTGCTTTACTCATGAATTCCATTCCTCATGGCATAAAAGTCGGATTCCGGCTGCCAAAAGATGATTGTCAAATATACAAAGTGTTGGATCTTTTTTGGGTACTTCCTGTAGAGCATTAGGCTGACCTTGACAAGGTCATTTCTGAACTGTTGAAAATAGATAAGTCTCTTCATGGTAATCCAAAAACTGCCAAAGGAATTTTCCAAAAATCTTTGATTGTGATTGGCAAAAAGCGAAAAGACTGTTACCCATTGCGCACCTTTTTTGATCATTTAGCCACCTACTACAAATCCAAGAACATTACTGTGGCCTTCACTACCATTTGGGCCCAAAAGCAATAGTTGCTACAAGAAAAAATGCGCGCATTTGGTGTTGGTGTCAAGAACGGTGTGAGATTGTCAACACTGGGTGCCATTCAATTTGGTGAGGAAATTGAATCATCAATTGAAAAGAGCCTGGACCCATCACCTTCTCGGCAACAACAAGTGCCACAACAAGACAAGCTATAGCAAGCACGGCGGTAACAAGTGCCACAACAGCAACAACAACAACAACAACAACAACAACAGCAACAGCGGCAACCACAACAGGACCAGCAACAATAAGAATTGGTGGTGAAAGCTGATGAATCAACTGATGAATTAATGTCCTTCTATTTAACGTTAAAGGAATATAATGCCTATTACTTCCAAGGCTCAACTCTTGACACAAGAATCAAGCATAAGGCCCTTCACATCTTCAACTCTACGAAGAGTGGCATGGAGTTGACTGGCATGCAGCGATATTGGATGAAGCGTGGTTTATCTTCGATTTTGGATCTGGTCAATCCCAAGTCTACTCAAGCCTTTTTGCGTTGTGAAGAACAAGATTGGCATCGCGTTGAAACCAAGTTTACCCTCAGACATCGAATCTTTCTCGAAGGTTAATGATGATTTGACCAAGCTCTTCAGAAAAGCCAAGGACAACCTGGACGGCTTCATTCAATATCTCCTGAATGACAAGACAGCTGGCCCCTCCTTATGGTTTTTGTAGGCAAATGGCCGTCATGCACACCTTGGAACTGTTCATCTGACTGAACTTGGGCTCCATACCGCTATCTATCAAGGCATCATTCATTTCCCACAAAATTTGGCCTCCTTCCACGACTTTAAGAAATCATTGACCTTGATCTTCATGATGATCTTTGATTTGAACGAAATGCGACCACGATCCGAAAATCAATTGATTGTATTGATGATTGTAGCTGTACCATTGGAAGGTCAATCAACCGTCAAGATACGTGGGTAGCGGGTAGCCGATTGGCAAAAGCCACAAGACCAACTTACCACAATCCTCCCGCATTGTTTGTTTCGCTATCTGCAAGTACTTCTCCATGTTCTCCTGGTGAATCTCGTCCCCCTTCTCCTGACTGTGTCGATGAATATGAATGGATGTCCGAGGACGGCAAATTCTGTAATATGTATACCACGGCCATTGCAAACAGGCACCCATTCTCCAACATATTAAATACCATATAAAGATTGAATCTGTTTTCTCTCTAACTATTCTCCACCCCTCTATTGAATTAAAAAAAAAGAAAAAAAAAAGAATTGAATTTATTTTATCATAATTACTTAGCTTAGAATGATATAAGAGGAAAAGGGAAATATTGTTTTTAGCATATATATAAGAAAAATGCAGCGCGACTCAGAGAGTATGTACTATATTTTCAGTCTTATTTTCGCCAACAGAGTTATTGATCAAGCGTAATACAATCGACAATTGGAAAAAAGTTGCCTCTTGGTTCCACAAATATTTCATTAGGAAATGAGCAGTTTGTAACCCAATGCATGAGTATATTATTTCTGGAAAAAGTATAGATATGCTTTTTTTTATACTTCTTTTCTTTTTCCCTGTTATATATACAAAAAATTATTCTACATGAATATTGCTTCCTTTGCTATCGGATTTTTGCACTTTATCAATACTGCTACTGCTACTATAATGCAGCCATGTCAAAATTTATCCAACATGATAGCCATTGATGAATGTTACATGAAAATAGCTTTAGATTATGCTTTAATTCATAATCCTAAATTTCCATTCGGTGCTTTGATTGTGGATCATACCAAAAATGAGATATCATGTTATGGTGCAAATTCCAATACTAAGAACAAGTTACTTCATGGTAAGAACTCAAAAATAGAATATGTCCTGAATTTTATATACTTAGATCTTATTATAGGAGAAACATCTGCCTTTTGGAAGTAAGTTGAAGCTTTGTTTTGTAGAGCTTTGAACTTATTAATTTGAATAGTTGTACAGAAATGTACCCTTCTCCAACAGGGAATGACATGACAGATCCAGGTTTAGATTGGTCTCATCAAACACTTTATACAACAGGAGAACCAGTAAGTCTTTTTGATGAAAAAAGGAGATTAAAGCTCACAACCTGTTAGTGCCCGATGTGTGCTTCTCAAAGTGTTTATCGTGGTGTTGCTCGTATCGTATGGGGAACTTCAATTCCTGATATCAATAAAAGTGGTCGAGAACAGATCACAATTCGAATGTAAAATTGAACTAGACATGCTCTGCAACACATATTTCTAACATTACATCTATAGGGACGATGTGATTCAATCTGCAAAATTAGGTGCCAATATTCCAAATCGTCGAGTACCAGTGGTTGAAGGTAGTGTCTTGAAAGATGAATGCGATTTTGCCTTTTGGTGCGCCTTTGCTTCCTTTCGAGATGAACAATACTATGTAAAAATGATGAAGGATGGTCATTTGGATTATATCAAAGATAGAGAATCCCGTTTTAAATGCATGAATGACTCAGTCATTCATGACGAATTTTAATCTCTATGTTTGTACAATGGCCAACAGCCACTCCATATAAAAACACGCTGCAAATAAAAGCTTTTATGTATATTCACTTCACAGATAAAGAAAATTATACTAGTATATTTTGTGATACAATATCGACTTAATCATACTGATAAAGGAACTTGTTATCTCGCTTTTCACTCACTCACACACTCATACATTTTAATAAAGACTGATTAGATACCATGTGAAAATAAAGCCTATACAAATGCATATATAGGAGGAAAGCGATACAGATAAGTTTATTTTCTTTATTTTGTTCAATGACCACAATCATTCAAGCTGCTGCTGCCTCTGCAAGCATACCAACCTCTCAAAGAGATTTCATTCGTGTTGACTTGTCTGATTTTGATAATCAGCAACAAGAGATTACCAAGACACTCATGAAAGCAGCTACATCTCAAGGTTTCTTTTATGGTAATATTTAAAAGGGATACTACAACATTTCAACAAATAAATTGATATATATTTTGCAGTTATAAATCACGAAATACCCATTCAAGATATACGAGACATGTTTCAAGCCAGTCGTAATTTTTTTAGTTTGGAGGATTCTATCAAGAGCAAGTATTCAATGGATATCAAAAGGAATGCAGGCTGGGAAAAGATGGCCCAAATTAGGCCTTCTACAGGTGTTGCTGATCTCAAAGAATCCATTCAACTCGGTTTCCATGGTATTGAAGATCTTTGGCCGACCACAGAAGATGCTTCTAACTTTCGAGAGACGGCCGAAAGGTTCATGCATCAGTGTGACAATGTCTCAAAAAAGCTCTTGAAATGCCTTGCTCTTGGCCTTGGGTATCAGGAAGACTTCTTTAATCGCTCTCACCAAACAAACGAGCCCGATTGTCTCAACACCTTGCGATGTCTTCACTATCACGATATCACTGGGCAGAACTTCCCTCCCGAGTACTGGCGTGCAGGTGCCCATACTGACTTTGATACCTTAACCTTACTTTTTCAACAACAGGGTGAGGATGGTCTTGAGGTCTGCCCTGGGCGAGAGGTATCTACCGAGTTTGGTCATGGCGATCTCTGGACACCTGTGAGTCCTAAGGAAGGCGAGATTGTCTGTAACGTGGGTGATATGTTGATGCGGTGGTCCGATGATCAATTCAAGAGCAACTTTCATCGTGTATGGGCCCCTAAAGTGGGCGAGTATCAGGGTCCTCGATACTCTATTGCTTACTTCAATCAAGCCAATAAATCGGCTATCATCCAAGGCCGTACTCGGTATACAGAGCCAATTACCGCTGCTGAATTTATTCGACAGGCAATGGAAAGAAACTATCGAACTTTGCAAAATTTGAAGCAGCCTTCTGTTTCAACTCGAGATTAATCATCTTCACTCTTTATGAGGAATAAGGAGTTACTATGTACATATAAAAACATGGTTTATTCTATATAAGTCCCTTGAAAGGTTCAAGATCACGGTACAGTCACTCTGTGTAAAAAATCTGTGTAAATAAACATGCATATTTGTTACAAAAAAAAGTTTCTTTTCTTATCAAGGCTTTTTTTCTTTTTTTAAAAAAAAAATGTTTGATTCATGATATACACCATCACACTTTGCCGGAACAGAATAATAACCGAGAATTAATAATAATTTTATCCGCTCAATAGAAAATTAACTACGCAATTTTTTTGACATTTCTCTCTAATTTAAAGATCATGGCCAGCGAATCAGTACAAACAGATCCTGAAACAGGAAAAGCAATTCCTATGAAGGACGGAAAGCCCTGTCGAGCTTGTGTTGATTTTAAGACATGGACAAAATTAGAAAAGGCAAAGACAAAAAAGCCTACAGCAACAACCGAGGAAAACAGTCAAAAGCAAGAGTCTGTAGAAAAACCTCAACAAAGTAATGAGGATTGGAAACGTGACAATTGTCCTGCTGATGTAGAAACCCTGGGTAGACACACTTGGACTTTGTTACATACCATGGCAGCTTATTACCCAGAAAGACCCAGTCCAGGTCAAAAAGAAAGTATGAAAAACTTTTTTACCTCCTTTTCAGAGAATTATCCTTGTTGGTTCTGCAAGGTAAAAAATATATAAAAAACTTTATTTGTTTGGCTTTTTTTTACTTAGAAAAATGATAGAATGATTTTCAAGAAGATATGAAAACAGATCCAATAGACGTTAAAAATAGAGAAACTTTAAGCCAATGGTTATGTAGAAGACATAACGTAGTGAATGAGAAACTGGGAAAGAAACAGTTTGATTGCAGCAAAGTGTTTGAACGTTGGTTAAATGGACCACCTAATGGAAAGTGTGACCAATAAACTAAGATTATACATATTGGTTTTTTCTAATGAACTTACGCACAAAAGTTTATACTTTACACATTTGTCCAATCGATTTTGCGTATACTGATTGTTCATCTAGAACATAAGCATTTCAAGGTGCATAGTAACATTGGGTAGTTGTTTTGTCTACAAGAAATTAAATTTATATGAGAAGACAACACATACCAGGATGGGAGAAAAAGAAATAAAAAGTTATCTCTGCTGAGGTTAATGCTATAGTGTTTAGGCAGTTGTACTCTAAAGTTGTTAAGTTTAAAGAGAGATTTGATGCAATCGTCGTCTCATGTTCTCTCCACTAAGCTGCAAATTGTCATTTCTTCAGTATAGAAATTCTAATAAATAAGCAAACTCTTGATTTTTTTCTATTTCATTCATTGTTACTGGTCCAGCACAGTTATTGTCGGTTTAGACATTATGATGAGAATACTAGATCAAGCTTACGAAAAAGTGAAGGTAATCTATTGAATATTAACTGGCAAAGTATTCATACATATGTCGCAGTCTTACACAAGTATAATTTAATTAAGTTTATTTAAATGTTAGTCCAGTCGCTCACAAAGTAATTTGCTGTTGCGAAATTGTCTCGATACTTCCATTTTTTATCATAAAATTGCTTTAAATTTAGGTACAGAAGTACAATATGCCTCTCTATTCAGTAGACAGTAGAAGTTTAATTTAACTGACAACAAGTCTATAATCATAAAAGAATATCAAGGAGTTTCATTTAGCTTTTTTTTTGTCTTTACTCTTTGCATTATATGTTTATTAACTAAACTTCATTACTGATAATATTACAGAGATTGACAACCATGAAAGCTCGATGTGACTATTATATATACTAGACTAATTTAATTTCAGCTTATTCTACAGTGAAATAAATAATCTATTTCTGTTTATATTTCTTACAGATATGACAAAAGGACTACTCAATGTCACTACGCACCTTGAAATTATGTGCAAGGTGAACAATCGATGTACGCAAAATTGATTGGACAAATGTGCAAAATGCAAAACTCAACATGTAAAATAAAAAATTCAGCCGAGCAAAAATAGAATAATTATTCCCACAATAATCATGTTTTCTTACTCCTTTTTTA
The DNA here is from genome assembly GCF_000149305.1 of Rhizopus delemar RA 99-880. Classification (NCBI taxonomy): domain Eukaryota; kingdom Fungi; phylum Mucoromycota; class Mucoromycetes; order Mucorales; family Rhizopodaceae; genus Rhizopus; species Rhizopus delemar. The sequence goes on along the minus strand of NW_027137827.1, from coordinate 4,020,741 downwards.
CTTTTCCGCTCTTTCTCTTTCTTTTCTAAATACACAAGAAATGCTCAACCTGCTTCCTTCTGAAATAATTTATAACATATTTTCATTCTTGACTTATGATGAAGTCTATAGTATCAGAACTACATGTAAACAGTTCCAAATCATGGGTGAATACCACATTTATCATCAAATCAAGACTTTAAATCAATCTGTTGTGCTGAAATTGGATGAAAGTAAAGACATCTCAATGAAACTCATAGCAAGTCATTACGATGCAGAAAATCGTGTTATTGAGTTTGTACCAGAAACGAGTGCCACACTATCACTTACAAACAGTAAAAAGCGGTTTGCCTATCATAGACTCCTAAAGATTCACTTTTCAGCTTGGAACGCATCATCTACTCAATTGCCTTTGGAGTGTTTAGATCCTCAAGAGCGAGCCCTGTTTTTGTATCATCACACATATAATTCTTTAATAGAGAAAGTATATGAATTACCTTCTTGGAACACTACAAATAAGCCAAGACGTTACATCGGAGACAAGGGGCTCATTCTGTCTATGGGGTATAAGCACCCTCCTAATTCAACGTTGATCAAACAAGAAAGTAAACCAATCAAATCTTTGCCTACCTCATATTACGGCTACCCCATGTCCCCAGCTGCACTTTCCCCTATTCCTGCTGCACCCTCTTTAGAAGTCAAGTGGGTTCGTGTGACATTGGATTGGGTCATTTCAGGCCTAAAGCCTTCTATCCCGACAACTCAGATTTACAAAAACGATTTTATCAGATTAGATCAAATGCTGGCTAAGCAAGGCTATTTCAAATACGACCCACTCTCAGAGCCTGTTTTGGATTATATTGTGCAGCAAGATCACGAACTACCGCAAAATTTATTGGATTATATTCACTCGCATACACACGAATGCCGTAATAGACTGTCACGCCTTCAACATATGCTGGAGGGCGCAGGCATAGATGCTCAAGTTATTTGGAAATATACTTTTGCAAAGTCGTTTGTGGTGGGCAGTGGTTGCTTACTTGGTGAAGAAGATGTCATACGTTGTATTCAAGACTCAGAACAAGAATGGAGACAAAAGAAGCCGGACTTTGTACGAAAATTAAACTTACTAGATTCACATTAATATCATTATATTGCATTTTATCCCCATTTCTTTCATTATCAGATTTTTCATTAAAAACAAAAATAAATTAAAAGTCCTCATTATCAGATGCAAAATAGATAATCTGATAATTTTTACTACACAAAAGATCTGATAAAAATTGCCGCTCTTAACCTTATAAGGATATGAAACATCTCACAAAATACGCCCACGTATAGTTGTTTGTTCTACATATTTATTCATAATAAAAATATACAGAATAAGTATCCCTAAGGATTTTCAATCATTCTCAAGTTTATTAGGTTTGCTTTATAAAATTATGCTTACAAAGAGTGATTGTATAGTCATCTGCTGCATCAAAACCAATCGAAATAGCGCAAACAATACTGATTAACGTCGTTTGTTGGTAAGTTGAAAGAACACTATAATATTACCTTCAGGGCGCTATAGTGAATAGAGTCTGATGATATTTATTGTAGAGTAGTAACTGGTTGATGTTGACATTGGTAAATACAAGTCTTGATGCAAGATCATAATTAAAATAAAGTGCAAGTTTATTTAAATAAGATCATACAATCAATTCCAGTTAAACATGTTCTTTTAGAATATGTTTTGTATTAATGAGAGTTCTTTGATAAGAACAAGTATCAACTAAATAACAAAATATTTTCCTACTGTCAGAAATCCAATCCAATGTCAGTAGTATTGCTAATCTTTCACATAATTGAAATAACGCGTAAAATAAAGTTATCCAAATTAGTGATGGATTCCTAGAATAAAAGATAATCTATGACAAACATACAAAAGTACAAATGAAAAGTTTTCATAATCATAATTAGAGATGACACTTGCTAAAGTACCTGAAGATTAGAAGATATCAAGCCATTCACTCAATAAGATATAAATACCTGATTTCAATTAGAATAATTTTTATTTTAACTTAAAACTGAAACAAAGACCATCCTCAAAAAGTGCACATGTTGTTTCTTGACCTTTTTTTTTAAAAAAACTTTTTCCTAAATCACTTTTACTATTATAAAACATGCTTAAAGTCAAGCACCAGTTTTCCTATAATATTAACTATTGTTTTTATTTTTTATTAAAAGGGCTTTTATTGTATTATATATGACTATACTCCTTTAGCATCCCAAAAAATATACCGGGATGACCAGGTTTTTTTTATTGAAAATTGACAAATTGAAGCAGATAATGGTGCGCTATACACTTTATTCCAAAATTATTGATATACTTTTGAGAAAAAAAAATTGTGCAAATAAAATAAAATAAAATGATGGAGAAGTAAAAATAAATTTAGTGTAGAAGTAGGAAAAAACTTTGAGCAAAAATAGAAGAAAAATTGGTGCAAAAGATAGAATAAGAATAATAGCAATAATAAGTACATGTAACAAAAGAAAAACAATTAATAGCTAGGAAATAGACAATATATCAATATGAATCTTGCCAATAACAAGAAAAGTAAATTAAATGATAAAAGGTGCAACAACCGAACGTTAATAAACAAAGTACCAAATTATTTAAGTTCTAGCTTACCAAAGTTCATCTAGGATAACACAAAGACAACTGTGTTGGATAGCTATAGAATTCTCGGTAAAACTCGACTTTCTTCATTCTCTTCAGATCTTCTTCTTTCAACCCTAGCACGCTGAAACCTTTCTGGTATATGACCATTCAAGCGAAGGTTACGAATAATATGAATCATATTTAGGCATGCTGCCAAACCCCAACTCCATAAATGTCCGCGAAGCTCTTCAACACCTGAAATATTTTGCACGGTCACTTTGCAATTTCAATTTGTACATCTAAGGGACAAAAAAACAAGTCAACGGACAATTTTGATAATCACAGATCAGAGTATTTGATTACCTAAGTAAACCATAGCAAATAACTTCAGGATTGTTTCGTCTTGGATATGGACGTGGGTTTGGTATTCTCTTGAAGGTTGTCAGACTATGATTTTCGCAAGAAGGGCAGCATTGACTTGTTCAAAACTCATGAATCAAATACACCAAGAATTCATGCTTCTTCAGCAGCCTTCTGAAGCCGACGCCTCTCACAGATTCTTGATACCGTGTATTTGGAACAGAATAGGGTTGATAAAGCAAGAGAAAGAAGGAAGTAAATGGGGGTTTATATAATGTTGTGATTTTTCCAAGTTAGTGACAACCAAATAAATCGGAAGCAATAGAACTTTTAGGTAGAAGCAAGATGTTTTTTATTAAAATGTGTTTATTTTAAGGAGGCTTAATCATAATTTGCTTGTATTGAGATGCATAGTAATCGAGACTTCGCAGAAGACCTATCATGTTGTGTTTCCATTGGTTCTGTATTTAGTTTTTGTTCCTTTGTTCATAGAATTGATTCTAACAATGTTTTTGGGTCATAATATCATTTTGATTAATAGTTTCAGCAATAGCACTATGAGTAAAGAAATAAAAGTTATATATTGAAAGGACTCAACAGAAACACATGTTAATAGATTGTCAAAATATAGAATACCTAAACAAACATTAAGTCATCAATCCCGATCCAAAATCCAAATAGTAAAAAACCATGATTATTCTGTATCAAGACAAAGAAATGAAGATATAACTTTTCAAACTAGAAATAATAAACATGTACAGATGACCGGCCAACGAATAAACCATGGAGAGGCGGAGTGAGATGAACATGGTACTCTGCTTGGTAATCTATTGAGAAGGAACGATAGAAGACCTTGGACTGTTTCTGGCATTTGTAAGCGATGGTGCATATCGAGACATCTTATTGCATGTTGTTTTGTGAGTATTTGGGTAGGATGCCTTGGACAGGGTTCTTGTTTGCCGCCTGGTAGCCAGTTTTGTTAAAATACAGTTACCCCAAATAAATTATGGGACAAAGAAATTTATTAAGGAAAATTTTATGCTCATAACAAAATAAAGTTGTCTCTTTCTCATCCATCAACACATTAAAAAACATGTCTGTTCAAATCTCCAAAGACTGCACCCGACTTTTAGTTATGTCTGAAGATGAAACAAAAGAAAGTAAAGTGTGGGGAGTTTTTTATCTTCTTAGAACACATGATTAGAGAGATTGCAAAACTTGTTGGATTGAACAAGTTTATTATGCGAGGTATAAAAGCCAAGATTGATAACTATGTCAGCCCTCTGTCTTACAAGCAAACAGGTTGTCCATTAAAAATAAACGAAAGAACTGAAGGGCACTTGAAGAGGATAATCAGAAAGGATCCTGTTGACTTTTATGATGAAATAAATATGGAATCAGCAAAACTAGATGTTTTTGTCTGTATAGAAACTCTTCGATCATATGTCGATCAACTTGCCTTCAAATCGTACAGAGCAGCTCACAAGCCTAGATTGACTGCAAGACACCGCAAAAGTAGGCTTCGCCAGGCGAAGGAACACCTCAATTGGACCAAAGACCAATGGAGAAATGTTGTCTGGCCTGATGAATCGTGCTTTTGTATGGAAGGCACTAGACGCGTTAAAGGAGTACTCAGAAAGGAAGGGGAGCATTGTGATGAAAGAAATATAATATATACAGTCAAGTGGGGGTGATGGTGGTGCTATGGTTTGGAGATGTTTTTTGGGGAGGAGGTTTTGGACCTTTAGAAATTATTGAAACCGGTTCTGTAGACCAAGAGACATGCATCAATATTTTGGCCAACAGGTTTCATCCTTGGTTTACAAATGTCACGTTGCATCAGGAGAGGTATTTTATCTTCCAAGAGGATGGAGCTTCCTGTCATACAGGTGGTTATGCTCGATGGTGAAAGGAAACTCACCAAATAAAGGTTTTGAGTACTGGCCTGCTCAAAGCTCTGATTTGAGCCCCATTGAGCATGTTTGGAATGCTCTTGAAAGGCGAATTGAAAGAAAAAGATCGTCGGTCAAAAACTTGGAGCAATTGAAGGTGGCTCTACGAGAAGAACGGGAAAGAATGGATGATGAGTTTGCGGACCGATTAGTTCGAAGCATGAAGAGACGATGTGAAGGAGTTATCAAAGCTAAAGGCGACGTAACAGAAAACTGAAAGATATCTTATGGAGACAATCTTAAAATAAGCACCTGACCCTTTCTTTTCTCAAAACTTGAAATTTCAAGCTTAGGTTCACATGTATTAATTGGTCTTGAGCTTGCATGCCATATTTTTTCAAAATTTTGTTTCAATATCTTGTCCAAAAATTTATTTGGTGTGATCGTAGTGAGAAAAGTGCTTTTACTAGATCCAAATCAGAATGAGAACAAAGGGAGGAGATGGTTGGGATGATTCTATAACATATACATCTATTTGGATACGAATTTATTGGTGGTAAATATTTTTTTTTTCTCTTATAGATTTTAATCATGATTTTCAAGATACGACATGATTAAAACATTCATCAAGTACAAAAATCAACAACATATTACGTATACTGGGAGTTTCAGTCCTATCACTTAATAATTTTAAAGATAATAACGTTTATTTATACGCCAATTATCTCACCACCCGATCAATATGTACAAAAACAATTGAACTGTTTCATCATTATCGTATTTGCTCGGCCAACAATACAGGAGACTGCTTTGTGTATTCTTTATAAAAATTCAACTGATATTCGTCAACAGAAGATCATGGCAAAACAAGAAGACAGGTGGTTATACAACAGGAAAAAAAAATTGACCAAATAATATTGTGAAAAAGAAGGAAGGGGTAGATTTGAATCCAACGTCTCTTTCTTCAGTCTGCACCATTTTGCTGCCCAAATAATAGCTCGAATTATCCAACCAACCACGTTTCCACAGTAGATGAGTAAAAAAAAAAAAAAAAAAAAAAAAAGATTCAAGAACGTAGATCACATAACATTATAATCAGCCGAAAATCAAGATCATATCCACAAGATAGCGTATCTAAAGATAGAAAAAAAAAGAATGAGGGATCTTTGTCAACAAGCAGTAGTTCACGCATATATACATATTACCTAATCATCTAAGCTGATCAATAATGCTTTGAAGCCTGCTGTCTGAAACCATGGAAGACATCGTATTGACCGAAACATATTGTGCTACAGGACACACAGCTTATGAATCGAGCTACCCAAAAGGACACCCGCAATGCCATGCTACCCATAGACTTGAGGCACAAAAGGCTCACTTTCGAAGGGAGGAAGGACCCATAGTTTGTGATCGAGCTACTCATGAGGACACCCGCAGTACTATGTTACCACATACAATCAAAAAAGTCATAGGGGATGTCGAAGAGCCATGAAAACAAACGATAAGGGCTTTTTAAACAGAACTGACCAGCCGCTCTTTCAGAAAACTTATCCAAGGTAAAGATCTGTGTATTCATTTAAAGGATAGAAAAGAAAAAAAATAAGATATTTTTCGACAGACAACCATACATCCATTTTGTAAATACACATATAATCTGATCATTAATGATTACCTTATTCCTTGATTAATTACTAATATAAAAACTTTACTACCAATTGTTAGAAGAGAAATGATCTTCATAGTAGCAAAAGTAAAGTTGTTACTATTGCCTTGTTCTGCTTGGTGCCGGTGTGAATGAGTGTACTCGTCATACTCTCAGAGTTCAAAATTTTCAAGTTTTTCAAAAACCAATCAAATTGCAAGCTTGACTTCAAATTACTTTATGGCGAAGATTCGTCTCCATAGTTTTCTTCAACGCGCTTTTATTATCAACGCATTGGTGTTTTATCATGAAAACACCGATCGATTACTTTTTTCAAACCGCTTCAAAAGAGTGGAGAATATTGGAAGCTATTTCTGTCTATGATAAGTTAAAGCGGTATGATTCTTTTGGATCTCTATTGGAAGCAATGCAACGTGATATTGGCAGTGCATGTGAAAAACAACCAACATTCAAAAAGAAGGGAAAATTATTTGTTGAGATTGTTGAGGTAATATATAAAAATATAAAAGAAATAAAGAGGAAGGTAAAAATATTCATGTTTTTTTCTTTTCTTTTTCTAGAATTTGATAAATATGAATTGCATGAAGACACGATAAGAACAAGAGCAAGAGCAAGAGGGAAGCGGAAATGAAGGACAAGATTCTGACCACAACAATGCAGATATTGATATTCGACCACCAACAACAGTTCGTATCGATAAAATTGCTGATACTATTACAAATCACGGTGAGCTTAATGTTGTAAATAACAAGGTAATGTATTGGTAACAGGCACATATTACGTAATCAATATGAAAGAGCTCATACTATAACATAGGTGCCTCTTCTCCCTTATTCATACTCTAAAACTATGCCTCCACTTAACGCTAGAAAACGAGCTTATCTTAAAAAACATAGATTCGAAGACTGTTTGAACCGTAAGCCAATGTAGTATTTTTTTCTTGCAATTCATGTACCAATAAACTTATGAATTTCAAAGAATAATTTAAATGAGTTTTTTTTTAAAGGTGTATGAATGATTTGTGAAAATAGTGTATAACATATTGTATTGAGCCAGATGATGAGCAACAAGGAGCAAGAAAAAAATTCATTGGAAAAGCAAGCTTGAACAACATCTTCAATTTAAAAAAATTAAAGTCATTACATTCTTCACTTACATATAAGTTATAAAGTACATACTGTATCTTAATAATAATACGATTTTTCACCATATTATTAGCCACTAAAATAAATTGTTATACCAAAGCTTCTATGTAAATATTTAATGTAGAACAAGAAATACAGCCAATGTTATACACCATTTTAAAGCCGCATTTTTTTTACAAACTTTATAATACAACATATACAAAAAAGCGACAAGTAAATGCGACATCTATTCCTGGAAATAGTGTAAGGTAAAACATGTATGTTTATATCAATTTCATCATTCTTATACAATCTCTTTAGAATAAACCGTGTCTCTTCTCTACTGCAAGATATATCTATAGCTTCTGTCTCTGGTAATATTGAAAGGTGCACCTTATCAAGTGCATATGCCAAAATGGTCAGCAAAATACACAATTTACTATAATACCAAGCCAATATGGCAATATCATGGTTTTTCCGATAATGATAAAAATTTACTAAGCTATTTGTTCCAACTGATGGTTTGCTTACGATGAGCATTTGAGAAGCACTCAGACACAGTATTGCCGAAAGGTGCTAAATCGAAAAAGGGAAAGGATGAAGAAAAAGATAATTTGAGTATTTTCTCTGTGTGCTTTACATCAGCTTATTAATAGAATATTAAACAGCGATCTTGACTACATTATTTTTAAGTTTCTGCAGTTCCATAAGATGAAATGGTCCAATACTATGAATGTCAGGCTAAAACTGATTTTTCGTATACTTAATAAGAGTCATGATAATGGTTTGTGGTAGCTGGTAAAGGAAATAAATTTTCTTCAAACTACAAGTATTATTATGAGCTGTATATAAAGTTTTGTCGATCAAAGTATTTCTAAGCAAGTACTTGTACTTGGTTGATTTAATTAGTAGAGTTAGAAAGAGACTACTTTAAGCCAGGTCCCCCAAAATCTTTCAGTAATAAACTTGGAATTTGAGATGAAATCACTAGCTTTCAATATAAAATTTAGGTTGAAATTAGGAATATACTATTAAAAGGTGTTATTAGCAGTAATAGCTGAGACACTGATATAAAAAGGAGGTGTTCCCTTTTTTGAACATCTTTGAAGCGTACCAGAATGTATTTTTTATAGGGAATAACGAACATCTACTATTTGAATTTACCTAATGTCGGCTTGGTCAATTCGTTAATATTTATAATAAGAGAAGATGAAATGCATTTTTTTTTTTTTTGCTTCCAGAACGAGACAGAAGGATGAATAATAAGGCTTGCTTGTAAGGATTAGATGCTTGCCATCAACAAAAAACAAAAGTATGTTTTTGAGTTTAGGTCTGGTTTCTGTTAAATTTGACTAAGTTTGCCGTATTTTAATGACTCAATTTCAAATAAGCAACAGATGTCAAGTACGTTCACACTTATGGTGTATGCACTTTTTTCTAAAATATACTCCTTAAGGTTATGAAAGCAACTAAGTTAACAACACATTGTGACCACCTGGGGAGTTATAGGCACCAATACCATAAGTAGATCCAAGTCAGCCGAGAAACGCAGACATATCAGCTGAGCTACAGTAGGTACCAAGTATACTATCTTAAGATCACAGAATTACTCAAATTTAAAAGATGGATGCATGCTGTTTTAATACGGTTTCACTAATTTTAGAGACAATAAAAGTAGAGTTAATATAATCATCTATAATTAAGTATAAGTCAGAATAGAATAAAAGTTAAAAAAACTTAGGTGAGGACGATATTAATCTAGAGCTCTGTGTCATCAGATAAATACTTTTTATTACTGAAGGGTTAGTTATGAATGAAAGCAATACAATTTCTATAGTCGCTGATATTGTTCATTAGAGAGTAGATTAGATTAACCATTTCTATGGCAGCTAAACCACTCACCAACGCCATGAAGCTATTGAGAATTAGGTCTTGCCTTGGTGTCTACCTCAAGACACTTGTTAAGAACGAGGCTAACGTTGTACTTCAAAGCATCTTTCCTCTTGAATTGGGAAGCAGAGGTACAAAGAATAAGTCAGCTTTGCTCAAGCATAATAAGTTTGGTGGTATTAACTGCTTTACCATCGCTGTAGGTACAATTGACTACCATCGTATTCGTTTCAAGCATAACAATATCCCAAATGTCGCTGCCATTTTCCAAGGCTGCTTCTTTCTTTGACCGATTCCAGTAGCAATGTACTTAGCTCTATCGGCAGTGGCAGTACCAATATTTATGACAGAGAAAAGAATAACTCTAAGGGATACGAAAAAAATCGTCTTTTAATCGCTCTGAATTTGAATAATTGATAAAAAAGGGAGTTTACTTTCTATTTATACTTGTCTAACAAAAAAAGAATGAAATCATAAAGCTCAGCGTGTAAAAAAAAAGTTTAAATGGGAAAATTCAGTAAAAGAAAGCCAATCTATATATTCATTTATTTAAAAACCAGTTAATTTGTTTTGTCATACACTCAGTAAGGACTTTGCAAAGGGGCAAAAATCGTTCTTGCTAACGATTGGCATTTACGCTTCCATTACAGCTTTCAAAACATCAGCGACCGTGTGCTTGGGAGGGGCAAGTTCGATGATTTCCTTGCTGGTTGGAGTTGCAGAGAGCGAGCATTTACCTTGCCATAAAGCTTGGCAGCCAGCCAAAACCGACGGCAAACATTTTTCTGGGTAGCCGCCAGCCGCACTCAAGTATTTGATCCAACTTTCATCCTTATATTCTACATCTTTCACTTTGACGCCAGCGTACTGCTCGACTATTTCCACCAACCGCCTTCCAGTAACGTCCTCTGGTCCGCTAAGAATGTATCTGGCTTGATTATGCGGAGTGGGATCGTCGAGGGCTAGGAAATGAGCTCCGATCTTGCCCACTTCCTCTGGGTCGATCACCCCCACAGGAACATCAGCGGCCAGTACAGTTTTTAATACCTCTTGATTTCCAGTCTTTTGGTACTGCTTGATCCAGCCTGCGATAGAATCGATGAAAATGCTAGTGAAAAGGTTTGCCTGAAGAGAGGTCCACTGTAAGCTCTTGAACTCTGGTTGACTCAGCTGACTTTCAATTGCCCAGTGCGCACGGCCATAAAAGATTGGGCTGGAAGGGCTTACGCGGTCTGAACTTGTCGAAAGTTTCACCAAATACTTGACTCCAGCTTGCAGCATGGCAACATAAAGTGCAGATTCGTCCACAAATTGATCTGGCAAGTTGTGTGGTGCAACATACGCTTTAACCACTTCTTGTTCCTTGAGCCAATTGGCGTCGATTGTGGTCCAGTCTTTCTCTTGCATTTCCACAAGTGGTAAACTGGCGAGCTTCTGGGAAGTAAGGTTATTCAAGGAACGGGTCAGACCAAGGATTCGATAATTGCTATTCTTCGATGCAAGTAATTTAGAAAGGTTATAGACAACACCCTTGCCAGTGTTGCCGGTTGCGCCGATGATAAGAATAGTAGGAGCCATATTGGTAGATTGTATGTTGGCCTTTATTGATGCAGATTAAATCCTTGGTATTTATATCGATTTGATTACAAATCAGCAGGCTTCGCAAACTATTCTTGATAACTTAAAACTAAGAAAGGCTTATCTCCGACAACGGGTTTAATGTTACTTCACTTCTTCAAATGTCATTTATGCATTTAGTTTGTAGAATATGCATGTTAATATATTCCATTTAATGAAACTAACAAACAATTTAAGCAATCGATAAGACTCTTTATCTCTTTCATTCTGTAATGATGAAAGAGAGATTAATACAAATTACGTCTTGAAATATAACAATACAGTTTAGGGTCCGAAGTAATATGATGTAAATTGTGTTCACATTTCTGGTCAAATGAAGCAGCAAGAGCCACAGTGTTACCTGGACGAATTCACAAAGAAAAAGCGCAGCAACAGAAAAATATAGACCTGTTAATTTAACACCTTAATAATTACTCTGTTGTCATAATCTATTTTTAATTCGTAATAGTACTTATTTAGTAGTGGTGCCAGAACAAGACCTTCATACAAAAAATGATGGGTACATGATATAGGATTTTATTTACAAATAAGTTAAAAGCCAACTGAACGGTTGGTGTCTTATTGTACTCCTATTTCGTCCGGATTAGGCCTTAACGAAATAGGGACTAAAAAGCCCTTGATGGAATCAAGGGTAAAAATATTTAGGCACGGAGAAAAAGGAATGAAATTTACCAGATACTAATGTGGGGCATAAACTTCCAGATTTTAGTGGACGATCTGGGATCTTTCTTTTTATGGATAAAAACAATGCTTATTAAAACTGATCAAGGAGTATAAGGATTAAAAGTAATGCAAATGAATTAAACAGTGTTCCCAAACGGTGAGTTCTTCACAAGCTCTTTCGTACTCTCTTCTGTCCTTTTTTTTTCTTTTTGGTCCTATTAGGAATCTTTAGACTGTTCGTTTATCCATATCTTTACTTATTTTTGTCTTATTCTTGCTAATAAATTATTGTACGCTCCATTTGCATTTCATACCTTCAAGCCTTTAACTTCAACCTCCCTTGTCCTTTTTTTAGTTGTCTATCCAGGTTTCTTGGTTCCTGTTTGGTTCCTTCTTTCTTTTCTCTCTGGCTTGAAGAAACAGTCCATTGCATCCTTCTTCCTACCATTTGATTCTCTCCTGTGAGATTGAAGTTACTTGTAACTGTAGTGGATGAAGTTATTTAAATTGACTAGTAATGTCAAAGCGAAAGTAAAGCAAAAGTATAATAAAAACAATAAAACTGCAATTCTACTTTGGAATGAATGTACGACACTACAAAAATCGAACAAAACACAAAGACCAGCTAACAAATCATATAATAAGCTCTATAAAGCAAATTTTGAAATATTTATGCTAACAATAGGCATACTAGAAAAGCGATCATTAACAAACAGATTCTTCTAGGAGTATAAGATGGCTTAATTGATGAGTTACGTCTTTAAGGCTTGCATGAATCATTTTTTAATCCTAGAAGAAACGAAAACAAAAAATTATTTTTGCTTAAGGAAATGTAGAAACTTCTTCTATTAAAAGCAACACATAAAATGATATCGCTTTTTGTAGTTTTTTCTTTATTATTATTTTGTAAAGAGCATATACTTTTTTTAAGAAAAATAACATTAGAGGGAGGTTTCAAAATATTAGTGTCAATATTGTGTAGTACGGGATAGGTGACAATCTCTTTAGTACATATTTTCCATGAGAACATAAACAAACATGGAAACTTTTTTTTGTTAATTTTTTTTCTCTACTATTCATTTCATACAATTCATGCTTTCTGGTCTGTTCATGAGCAATACCACTGTTAAAAGCCTTGGTAAGTAATTCTTAAATTATGGTTCGCTATCTCAAGTAGGTATATCCTTCAGCACATAGTCTCTATATAATAGGTACATTCATTTGATATTTTTTATGCTTATGTTTCAATAATACCATTTGATTAGGAAATCTTAATGGTTTATCTATCTTGTCAAGCGAATTTAAATAGATTTTTACTATATACATCGCCCATGTAACTGTGCACATCATAAGCTTGACTCGTCTCCCAATGTTAGCTACATGTTAGAGGAACAGGATCGTAACTAAACCCAAATGCAGGTATGTGAGCGCTTGTTCCCCATATATAGCTACAAGTTGGATAGTATAATAAGCTGCATCAAACTTTGTCGTTCCCGTATAAAGGTCGATAGTAGAGTAAATCATCTGCTCTTGGCTACAAAAAAATTAAACCATTTGCGTCATTTTTATGTATAATTAATATCTATTAACATTGTTAGATTTGATGCTCTTTATAAAGAATTGTTCTTTGAAATAACTGTAAAGGTCTTTTATTGGGCATGTTCTTTCTTAATTATTCATTTTCATTGGCTGGTGCTTATGTGCTTTAAAAATCCAACGCGCCTTTGCAATGGTGAGTGAATATCAACTCAATATCACCTTTCTGAGCATACGATGGTATGGCCAACAGTACAGCAAGAAAGAAAAGTATATTACTGATCTGCCAAGCAGGAATTAATTGTATGTTAAGGGTACATTTATATCTCTTTCTTTTATATGATTTGTACTACTATTCACCCGTGCCTGTCCGAGGGGCAGCAGTACATACTACATATGGAAAAAAAAGTAGTATATATAGGTTCCCTTTCAATGTTCATTTGTATTCAGTTATTATAGACATCACCAGCATTTTAATGACGAGTATTCCAAATACTACACCAATTTATATCTGTACGTTGGCTAAATCGATTTATTTTTCTTTATCAACTCTGATCCAAGCAAACTACCAAAACTCGATTTTTTTAAGTTGCCGCTGATAGTTTCCGAAAACAAAGTGTACATGAAAAAAGGAAATACGTCATTTTGCCATGAAATGGACAAAGCATCCAGAGTAGAATTACTTCTTTTCAAGCTTAATTTATACAATTGATCACTTTACTTCTTTAAATAAAAGGCGCTCATCTTTATGAATATTCAATATTACGAACCTTGAGTGTATAACTCTTTACTATGAGGAGTACTTTAGAGTTTTCTTCTCCACTTCAATATAGTTTACGGGCTTTTCCTATTATTTTATTTTTCCTTTTCTTTCCAACAAACCCAAAAAAAAGTAAAAAAAAAAAAAAAAAAAAAGAAACAGATATACAGGATATTAAAGAGAAAACAAAAGGATATTAACATATAACGTGAATAGATCTACTTTTGATTATGGGGCAAACGTTATCAGAACCTATTGTCGAAAAAACAACTCATTCTGGAAAAAACAAACATCTAATTTATGGCTTGTCTGCCATGCAAGGATGGAGATTAAGTATGTAATAGAAAAATAGACAATTAACCGTAAAGTAAATACTTACATTGAATATAGCCATGGAAGATGCCCACTGTGCAGACTTAGATTTAGATGGAACGGAAGCAAGCTTCTTTGGTGTTTATGATGGACACGGAGGTTAGATAATGGAATAAAGAAAGAAAGGATGCATATGTACTAACGTAAAATATAGGTTCTGCTGTAGCTAAATATACAGGAGAGACTCTTCATCATCGTGTACGTGATTCAAAATACTTTGATCAAAAGGAATACGTCAAGGCTTTAACAGATGCTTATTTAAGATTGGACAAGGAACTCGCTGAAGGTAAATTTTATTATTTGTGTATAGTAATTTTGATTCATGCTATGAAATAGATCAATCGTTTATATCTGACCCTTCTGGTTGTACTGCTGTTACTGCTCTCATTACACCTGATCAAAAATCCATTTTCGTCGTATGTAAGAAAATAAGAAAAGGACAGATAAAGATAAAAACGATATTAATGCGTTGATAGGCAAACGCGGGTGATTCAAGAGCGGTTATCAGTACAGATGGTAAATGTAAACCATTATCTTATGATCACAAACCCTCTGATCCAAAGGAATCTGAACGTATTACTAATGCGGGTGGCTTTGTTGAATTCAACCGTGTCAATGGTAAGCGCAACAAGTCCAAGCCATACAGTATATTTATCATCCCTATAGGCAACCTTGCTCTTTCTCGTGCTATTGGTGATTTCGAATTTAAACAAAACAACACTTTACCACCTGAAAAACAAGCAGTGACCTGCCACCCTGATGTGATTGAACACACCATTACGGCCGAAGATGAATTCTTTGTATTAGCGTGTGATGGTATTTGGGATTGTATGACGAATCAACAAGTAGTGAATTATATTCGACAACAGTTGGCTGAAAATATTCGATTAGAAGAAATTTGTGAACAACTCATGGATTATTGTCTTTCTCCTGATAATGACGGCGGAGGAATTGGATGTGATAATATGTCAGTTATTATTGTGGCCATCTTGAATGGTAAGACAGAGGATGAATGGTATGAATGGATGAAGAGCCGTACAACGCCAAAGAAAGATACATTTGGCAATGATATAAAAGAAGTGGTGAAGCCATGATGCAAATAAAACAAGAAAAAATAGATTTTAAATACAATTGCAATCGTTTTTATTGCAGTCCATCTTCTTTGTTTTCAGTGTTAATGTTTATACATTTATTTGTTATCTCAGATAAAAGTACACAATGTGTGTAACTACACCTTTGTATATCAAAAAGTAGTAAAACACTAGAAAGTTATTTCAATATTAACCTTCCGTATACATATTTGGTTGGTATACAGCTTAGTAATGTCTCGTACTTTCATACCTTCCTTTATTTTAAAAGCAAAACAAAAAATGCTTTTCCGATTCTTGTATGCGATTTATAAACTCTTGCTAATTTGAATGCAAATGTTGAAGTCTCTATACCAGTACCCTCGCATAATAGCAGCTTTACTGTCAACGTGATGCTCCTTTTACAACGTTCTCCTATGTCAGCTTTTTTTGTTGTTGTTGTTATAGCTTTTATTTAACCCTCTAATCTCAATTAACTATTTATTATAAACATTGATTCCAAAATCAGCATGAATGCTATACAAAAACTACGATCTGGTGCGAGAATCAAGTGCTACAAGTTACCAAAAAAATATAGAAAATATTCCAGCCGGATATTCTGACTCTTCAGTCACCCATTGGACGAATCCTTCAAAGATCGCCTCATCTATTAGACAGTAAAGTGCCAGAGCATGCCTTTTAACGCGTTATAGAAAGCTTTAACGTAGTCCAATGAAGATTATCACCATGAATGGTTTGCATAAGCATCTAGCAAAGGTTTAGTAGTTTATCGAATGTTATCTTTCTTGCTTAGTGCCAACAGGGATTCCATTTGGCTTATAATCATCAGAATCAACTGAATTGGATATTTTAGGAATATTAGAACTTAACCAGGCAATATTTAATTCTCTTAAACATATTCTTAGTTTAGGCAGAATGTCAAGCCCTAAACAAATGGGAATATCGTTGCTAAAATCAAACACCTCAAACCCATATGTTAAACGGATTTGGTTATAATAAACGATAAGATTTATTATGCCTAACCGGCTTACAGTATTTGAACTATTATTTCCTAACTTGATTGAATTCTGATTAGGGATTGAAGCTAAACAAAGTGCCGAGCAGTACGAAGGAGACACACACGAAAAAGACGAACCGGCATCAATCATGGCTCATGTTGTGATGTGCTCTATAGTAATAAGAACATAAGCGTGTAGGAATTTAAAGGCGTTTTGGAAAGATGTGATACGTAATGTATTTATACACCTGAAAAACCAAACTTGACAACCAAGCAGATTCTTGCGCTACAATTCCATGACTTGTTGGTACTGCGCGCTCCTGTTTCTATGATGTCTCTCTTGGTAAATTTGTTGAACAGCATCGCAATGATTAGTTCTCATTTGCTACTCTTAGAAACACATGCTTATCTATATGTGTTCAACTGTGCAAGCTCTTGAATAGTAGTAATGAAAATGATGGCAATGATGATTTTCCTTTGAATGTACAGACAGCACAAAAAACATCCCAATCGTGGGGTTAGCAAGATAAATTATTTTTCTTGTGCATAGTACACCGACCAACTTTTACCGTGAACCATGAATGAAGCTTCTAGGCAGAAAATGTAGTATCTATATTCAAACACTTTGGATGCAGAAGTAAGGTGGTTTTCTCATTGTAAAATGATCTTTATTCAATAAATACGTGAGAGTACTTTCATAATAGTTTGTTTATAAATGCCTCTTCTATTTATAATTATCAATGAAAAGATACACTAAATACACTAAATAAATGAAGATATTTTCTTACCAAAATTAGTATAAACATGCAGTAGTTTAAGATGGTCTAGTAATTCCAATTCGCATAGAATAATTTCAGTACATGTAGAAGACGAACATTGCCAATTATGCAAACTACTAGAAACGAATCAGTATACGCTCTTGCATTCAAAAGCAAGACTTATGGAAAGTAGCCTTCAAGAAGTACTTGTCAAACCCTAAAGATCCTAACCACAACTCAATATTTCAAGATCTATCTACATTCGGGCTTTCCAATTATCATATATTATACTGCCATGACAAGTTTACAATACATGTTTTTTTTTTTTTTTTTTTTTTTTTTTTTTTTTTTTTTTTTTTGCTACAGTCATCCGATTCATATGGAAAGCCCACTGGGAGCAATTCTTTGAACAGACACCTGTCTTGGATGAAGTTATTAACAGGCAAATTCAGAAAGAAACATTGAACGATCTGCTTATGATTCTCTATGCTAATATCTTTTGTCACTGTTTAATACACTTGAAGATTTTTTTATTTTTTTTACAAATAAAATTAAAACCCAAATAGGCGCATGACAATTTAGTTTTCATTGTACTGGTCAATACACTTGCATCATCTCTGAATCCTTATATTTTTTGGTGAGTTAATAAAAAATAGTCTAGTAAATCCCAAAATAACACATCGCCATTTGAATAGAAGTAGGATTTTTGTGTAACATAATTAAAAGTGAATCTTTAGATCAAAATGAATTCCCCTTTTCCCATGCTTTGTACAAAAAAGGGAGTAAGCCACATGAAAAGCTTTAATAAAAGAGAAAGGTATTTGTCAGGTTTGCTTGATGCTTATTACTGATGGGCTCCTTTTTCATTGTGACTCTATCTAAAGATACACAGGCCAAGCTACTTTTACTAAAGAAGGAAAGCAATGGATGAACCTTAAATTAACGCGCAACAGAAAAATCAGTTTTTGGTTACACTGTACTCCCTTTAGGGCCATTGTTTTTTTTTGTTTTTGTTTTTTTTTTTCTATTTCTTCTTCTTTTCTTATTCTTAAATGAGTCATCCACCTAAGCGAAGTCATTCATTAGCTCACCGTAACGGAATTCATCAACCAGCATTGACACGATCCAGTTCACTTGCTCATAGGTTACCTCAAATTAGTCAGCAGAAAACAAACAAAGTCAAGTCATCGAGCCCACCATTACTCTTATCACCTCAACTTTCTCGTTCAAGTTCATTACTCAATCGGTCCATTCTTCCTCCACAAAAAGTAGTAATTGTGATGAATAAATATATAAATAGATATTAACATACAAGTAGCTAACAAGATCCAAATCATTACCACAAAAGCCATTAAAGAAGGTACCCTTAATCATCACACCACCGACACGTACATCAAGTCTGCAAGGAGGAGAGATTACACAATCATTGTTAGCATGGAAACATCGATCAGTGTTAAAGGAATGGAATAATTTATTTAGTTGGAGTAGTTTATGGCGAAAAGGTGAAAACATATTTGAATTAGAAGATGTTGTGAAACAAAATGAAGTGAAGAGGGTAGCAGGGTTACTTTGGCAAGAGGATAGTACATTTATTAGTAAAAAGGAAATTGCTTCCTATCTTGGTAAATGGTACGTCATTAGAAGCATCAAGTTTTTTATTCTCATGCTTTTTTTTTTATTTGAATAGGGATCTTTTTCATCATAAAGTACTGTTGGTTTATATGAGCTATTTTGAATTGAGTGGAATGAAATTAGAAGAAGCATTCAGAAAGTTGTGCAGCAAATTGTATTTTAAAGCAGAAGCACAAGAGATTGATAGAATATTGGAAGCATTTGCGTATCAATATTGGACCCAGAATGCAAAAGATGAGATTTATATGAATGCGGATGTTGTTTATGCCATCACTTATTCCATCATGTTATTGAATACAGATTTATATGTCATTCAGTCCAGTAGTCATGCCAAAATGTCTGCTTCTTCCTTTTGTGATAATCTGATTTCTACTTTATCAGAGCTAACCATTACTATCAAAGAAGAAGCATTAAAAGAAAGATTGCAGGTAAAAATAAAATGATAAAATTGTAGAAAAAAAAAAGTTAATTCTATTTTGTACAGGAAATATATGCTTCAGTGAAGCATCAATGTATATTACAACCACAACAAGAACCAACACCAAAATCTTTTCTTAAACGCATAGGATCCAAAAGAGTCAAGGCAGCATCCTAATCATCTTTATATCCCCGCAATGTATAAAATAAACTTGGTATTACTTCATTTTGATTCTAACTACATAGTTTCATTATTAGAACAAGTTAAAATCATTTTAACTTTTTTTTATCCTTCTTTTGTATAAAAATGACAAGTAAAACTTTTAACTGCCAATTGATAAATACATTTTTATTCAAATGGGATAGCATGTATACATTCTTACTTGTTCGCGTCCATCAAGATACAATAGCCCTCTATTCAATACGCTCAAGACTCGCCTTTTTATACTTTCATCATGCTTCTTTACCACATCATCCACCGCCACCTAAATCAAAATACCGCTTATTTCATAAAAGCGACAAAGAAGAATTTATTGAACTTCCAAAGGTGACATTGGAAGACGTTTTAGCAAACGAAATCATGCTGAATGACGACCAAGCTTGGATCCCTATGTACTGCAATAAGCTGAAAGTTCGCAGTAATGATATCAACGATGAAATCATCCTTTATACCTCTCGGAATTATCCCATTTGTCTCAAGGCTCGTTCACTTAATGAAAAGATCAAATTTGTCAATCTTTTTCATTTTTTTCTTTTATACAGCAATAGAGAACAAAGGAAGATGAACTCAATGACATCATTGGATGTCTATCTTGATCAAAGCAAAGGGCAACGTCAGATCCAGTTCGGTAAGGCTTTGATAGATTATCAGTCAAGGATACAACAGACAACAACGCTGATAGACGGAATGTCTGTGGATAAGGAATCTGCTGCAATAGTTATAGTGGGATCGATTCAAGCCCAATTAAACGAGGTTAAACAGTATTTGGATATGGCTACAGTCTTGATTGAAGAACACGAGAAAAGAGTGAATTTAATTGAGAAACTCATTGAGTATGAATCAATCGGTGCAGAATATAATGCTATTACAGAAACGCAAGATCATCCCTTATCCATCTGGTTATTTACAGGTAAATATATAAGAATGCCCTTCCTTTCTTTCATGAAAAACTAAAATGTTCTTTGTATAGTGTTTACTTTTCTGCTTTTATTAGTATTATGAAAACATAAACACATTCTTTTGTGCAGTACACATCTTCTTAGCACGTTCTGTACCCACAATACGTTCCAATTTCAAAAAATCGTATTTGGAAAAGAGAGCTGTACATGAAAACGTAGCCTCCTCTGCTGCACTGGCTTCATTGAACTTGAGGCCTAAAAAGTTTACTATTTCTGTATAATAAAGAGGGTCCTCGGGAAGGCCATAAAATACAATATGGAATGTACCACGAATATTGTATCTATAATATGATGTTAGCTTTTTTTTTTTTTTTTTTTTTTTTTTTTTTTTTTTTTTTTTGGCTAGTATGCCCATCTACCTTCTGAAAAAGTGAAGTCTTTCAGTATAAAGCATAAAGTCACATCGGCCATGGAAAAATTGAGCTCTTGCTCTTGTAATTTGACTACCAGAGGCATATTCTGAGCATGCTTCATATGAATACCGATTATCTTCAAAGTAATTTCTTACTCTGACAAAGTCAAAATAAGATGGAATAAAGATAAGGGTATGTGATTGCATAATGGCTGATTTACGAAGAGCTGGTAGAGTCTACTCAAGATATTAGTTATTTCTTTATATAAATAATAGCTAATAAGGTTACCTTTTCAATGAAATACTTGTAACGGACATCATGAATTGTGCTTAGTAATTGAGATTCAATACGTGTAAATGTCTGTATGATATCTTAGTATATACAATTTAATATAATCATTAGAAAGTTACCTGTTGCACTTGAGGAATAATATCTAAAATAGATCCTTCTTCATAATTGCGTTTAATCTTCAATTTACCAGACGCATTTTTGAAGTGCTTGTTGAATAATGCATTAAATTCAGGCGTTAAAAAGTCTGCAAACAACATAGTTTGTCGAAGATATTTTGCTCTATTTACATTTCTCAGCATAAACACATAAGTATCATCTGCATCAACTTACTTTCCATCCAAGTACCAATTCTTAATTCTTGAAATATCACAACCGTGTGTCTCTTTTGGAATCAAGTTCAAATGCTGAAAGATGTGATCGATATGTTCCCAGTTTTGCATTAAAAAGTGATTGGCTTGATCTAAAATGACAAGTTCGATTGAACTCAAGAAATCAAAATCTCTCTTTTTATCTCTACAAAAACATATTTAATAAAACGCACGCACAATACCAATAATCTACTAAATACCCTTCAGACCCAATGAGTGTTCTTAAACCTAATGGAGAGGCAATAATGATGTCTGCATTATAGAAATCTGCATACAATTTCATGGATTTCTTAGCAAACTTGATACCCAAACGGAAATGATCGTCAATGTTGCCTTGAAAGTTCTGCAAGAAATCGGTAGGTTTAGTTAAATCCAAGTCTTCCTCTTCTCGTAAGTTGTATTGCTCATAAAATCTATTTTTGTTTTCTTGTTGTTCAGTAGCTGATAATTTGATAAAACTATCAACAAGATCAACGGCTGTATTTCTAAAGGGTAAGAGAATCAACACTTTGGGTCTCGTAAATCCTTGATCTCGGCATTCACTATGGATAAAAATGAATAATGGTGATAAAGACCAGTTGTTACTCTTACCCAACATCATTTCCTTCCTTTTGAGCTTTAGCGAGTTTTGCATTATTTTTCAGTACACGATTTCTTGTTCTATTGAAAAGCATATCAGCGTCATTTTTTCTTACTTTGTATTTATTCTGCCCACTTACTTTGTAACATGATTAAGAGCGTGAAGCACATAGCTGTTTCTAATTTCTTTGGCATTTTCCAATGTACGATTACAATATGCAATATCACGGTAATTATTCATCTGATGAAACAAACTGCTTTGTAAAGGAGTAAATAAGGCACGACCTTTCTTGACAGATTTGTTCGTTTTAGGCCATGCGTCCGCAATACGTTTTTTGACTTGCACTTTTTCTAAATTATCAATCAAGGCTGCATCTATTGCAACCTTTTCATCTGATGCTGTAAAGGCAACAACATCATTCAAGACATCATCTTTAAATGCTTGTGTATTCCATTTCTTTTGCTCAATGGCAGCAATCTTTTCATCCAATGAACCAGATTGTTGTTCTGCAAATCGAGTTTCAAATAAATCTTGACTAAGGGATGTTTCATCTTCATCTTCATCTTCTACTTCACTTCCAGCGTAAACAATTTCCTCTTCTTCTTCATAAGCGTCAGGAGCATCCGCGTCTACTTCTTGCTTTTCTACATCATCAGCTTCACTTTCATTTTCTTCATCCTCCTCCAGTTCTTCGTCCATATCTTCTTCTCCTTCGCTTAGTTCTTCCTCATCTATTTCTTCTTCCTGCTCTTCTTGTTCCAATTGTTCTTGCTCATTATCAAACCCTTCTTCTTCAAGCTGAATCTTTTTATAAAATTCTTTTTGTTTAGACGTCTTTTTCAATGATCCAATTAATAATGAATAAGCAGACGGTTTCTTATAATCCTCTTCTTCCTCTTCGTCGTCACTTTCACTTTCTTCTTCGCTGTCAAACATCCTTTCTTGACGTTTCTTTTCTTGTTCTAATTCTTTATCTAAATCCTCTTCTGTGATAACTCTTCTCTTCCTACACAAAAATAAGTACACAAAGAGACAAAGGTGTGTTTTCTTGTATTACTTTGGTAGGCTTTCTTCAGCCTCTTCTTCAAAATCTTTTGGAACAAGTTCACCATAATCCTCTAAATCCTGCTTTTGTTTTCTAGACAATTGACCATATTTTAAACCAGATTCCTTTCTTTTTCCGGTTGACTTGGACGTAGATAGTCCAGAGACATGAGTACCAGAAACTCGTTTTTTACTCGAGCTTTTATTAATAGCTGAACGTTCTTTGACCATGATAAGAATAAGAAGTGGTATTTTTTTTTTGAAAGAGGAAATAAATGCGGAGAAGACAAGTCATATATAAGCCACAGAAAGAAGCGAGTTATTTCATGCACAACTTCAGTAATGGTTTTTGACTGTAAATTTGCGGATGACTTTTTTATTTTGCTTCCATTGGAACTCATCTAAATGCGTGGTATTAAGTGACATGAATGATGACTTGAGCTATGAGCTTTATGGACATACTTTACCCAAACAACATTTCTTCACGTAACTTTGAGTTTCCTTTAAACAAAGTGGTTACTTCAACCCACAAGAACTAATAAAACACAACGTTTGCAAGGCATTTTATATGATGAACGTATTGACTTCTGTGGGTATCAACCCCAATGGTTTCGACAGGCTTCTATCCACTAGATTCTATGCACAAATAGTACGTGCTCGGCTAGAATATGGATTAGCGATCAATCGGTTAACTGCTTCCCAAATAAAAATACTCGAAGATGCTTAGAATGATTGCTTACGACGAATATATGGCGCATCTAAACGAGCCTCAACCAAAGCTATGCGTCATTTATCACGCTTACCAACAATGAAAAAGCGACTAAACATACTCCAAGCTCAATTTCTCTTTTGATATTTTACGCAACCTAAAGACTCTCCTGACAAAACCTATGACGCACATACAACATGACAGATACTAACAATGGTACGAATTGTCCAAGTCCCCGCTTTGGAAAAGCATACCTCCTCCGGTGGAGGAGCTCAGCCTCAAAACTTTCAAGGCAATCAAGAAATAGTTTCTGCAATAAGGTTTGGATGATCAAAAACAATGTAAAAATTCAAAACTGCTTTCTTGCTGTAGACCAACAGTCTCACTTGATCCAATCCTTTGGTTGCCAATGGCCCGAAAAGAACGTAGCCGATGCCTTGGAT
This sequence comes from Rhizopus delemar RA 99-880, assembly GCF_000149305.1. Lineage (NCBI taxonomy): Eukaryota > Fungi > Mucoromycota > Mucoromycetes > Mucorales > Rhizopodaceae > Rhizopus > Rhizopus delemar. The sequence continues at coordinate 3,996,361 of NW_027137827.1, read as the reverse complement.
AGTTGCCTAGTGTCCAAACTAGACCCTATCTCCTCCATCCAAATCAAACGCTGACAAAATCGCACGCAATTCGATGTCTCAACATCCACAACCGGCTACAAATGCCTAGTACTATTAAAAATCCCTTCTCGTTTCTTTTAAATCTCCTACCAGCAAAACTTACTCATTCAAGTTGTACAGTTACATCTTGGATCCATCGTTGGTCAACCATATGTTCAATCCTATTTGAACTGGATCATCTTTACCACCATATAAATACTTGTATCAGACCTTCACATGGTTAACTCCCTCTAAATTGCCTCTTAAAGCATGAAGAATATTACTATGTTCCAAATTTGTTCCATTGGCCATTTTTTTAATCTTTGATCCCAAAGGGAGTTTTTTTTAGCTTCACTTTACTTTACTTCATATTGAACTAGTCCGGGAAAACAGACGTGATAAACACCCCGCGCTCAAATGGACTTTATGAATAAATAATCTAAAATTAAAAAAAAAATATATATATATTTTGCTGACAATGATTTTTATTTTGCGGATAATAAATTTCATTTTGCGAATATCATTTTTAAAGCATTCGCTCAAGGGCCAGACACATCTATCGAAAAATGAATATGAATGGTTTATCCAATTTACACAATCATCAACTGATACAGTTTTAGCTGATTCAATAATTCTCGTGCTTAGGTTTTCATTTGCATTCAAGCAATCTCTCCTAATTCCTCCTTTTATTTTGGACCAGAATAATTCAATAGGATTCAAAAATGGTGAGTAAGGCGGCAAATATATAACTTTATATCCGCGCGATGCAATTAGGTCTTTAATCTCAGTGACTTTATGAATGGCAGTGTTGTCCATAACAAAATAACGTCCTTTCATATCAAATTGATCCAAAGTGTCCATGACACCGATCAAAAACTCTATGAAATGCTCACTACGAATATCTATCCTAGCATTTGCTTCAACCACTTCAGCCTTGTCATTTTCTCTTTTTCTTTTCTTGTTACGATTCGTTTTCTTCTAAACAGCCTTTAGCTTAATAAGGCTAAGATCAATCACTCCCTTTTCACAAATAGCGCCAATTATTGATACTGTAATGCCTCTGTTTGCAGGTATTACTGCTTTAGCAGGCATTCCCCTATTGGATCTACCAAAGTTTCTACGAATATGCATATTAAAACCTGCCTCATCAATGAAAACACAGTTTTTATGCCAATTCATATTTTCATCACTTTTCCACTCAAGAACCCTGTTTCTACGTATTTGGAGATTACCAAGAGTATTTCTTGAAGATACAATTGCTTCTAGTTTCTTAAGGGTTAAAGAAGCATGTAAGACGAGATGTCTATGAAAGCCTGATAATGTGATTGATTGGATTTCGCTAAAAGCCTCAAGTAGTGCATCTCTTGCCTGCCAGAGTACAGTCTGTGGGTTCTTCTCATAAAACACGCATAGGAAGTTGGTGTGATGAGGCTGAAGTTTTCTTTCCCAACTTACTCGTTGCTTTCTACCATCTGGCAAGCGTTTTTCATCATCTTCCTTATAAGTTTTTACATAATTTTGAACTGTTCGCTCAACAATTCCAAAAACTGCATCTGCTTTTCTTGCAGAAAGCCCTTCTTCAATAACAAGATCAAGAAGCTCCTGTACTTGTTCGGGTGAGTAGGTTCTATACGCTCCTCGAGTTTTTTTTGATACAATTTTTTTTCTAGATTGTTTCAAGTCATTCTGAATTTCCACAATAATTGGTTGCTCTTTTGCTTATGAGTGGTGCTCATTCGCCAAGGTCTGACTATATATCTGGTAGCTCTTTAAATCCAAAAGCTTTTTGACTGCCGGTTCAGACACACTCTCATCTTCATTTGGTCCTTTCCAGTGATGCCATTCTAATTCAGTTGTTTGGTACAAGTTATTTATATTCTCAACTTCCATTGGTTCATAATCTGGAATCTCGTCAAAAACATTAAAACAATGCATATACGCTTCTGGTACACCGTAAATAGACATTTTGTAGTGAAGTAAAGCAAAAAATGAAATTTGTTATCCGCTAAATAAAAATCATTGTCCGCAAAATAAAATACTATACTGTATATCTCAGAAAAAAAAAAAAAAAAAAAAAAAAAAAAAAAAAACCCTACTCGACATTGATCAGCCCTTTGTTCTTGCAATCATTTATTGCCACAATTGTCCTCGCGCGTTCAGCTGCCTATCCATTGCCTTATGGCCACTCACTGCTTCTTTTACAGACTATTTCTTCTCGTGTAACAAGATCTTGCCCCTGACCTGCTTTGTCTACCACCGCTTTATGCAGCCATACACTTTTTTTCTGGATCAGTTCCTTTTTTTATACATTTCCATATTATTCTTTATAATATTCACTCCAAGGCGAGACACTATGCCCACAATGGCCCAGTCTCCATAGCCTTCTTGAATAAAAATCTTTTACCAAAAGATGACCAAAAGAAAGAAAAATGCCTGGTCACGACAAGAATTTTTAAAAAATTAATTTAATGACGCAATCACTTACTTGTTGTTACATTCAAAAAGCTGCATCAATCCTTGATTTTCTATAAAAACGCTTTTTCTTCATGTGCTTGACTTGTAGTAACAGAAATTGCCATGTTCAACTTTCGGGCGATTGCATGAAAGATATGGAAAGTGAACAGCTAGAAAAATTCTGAGCGAACGTTCTATTGTCAAGCCACTTCATATTATTAAAAAGGAGCAAAATACAGCATTTTTAGAAAGTAATGTCGCGTTATAAAAGGTTTTATAATACAAATTATACAGAAAATGACATTTAGGATGCGACATTCATTTTTGGAAGCACTGCAAGTAAGAAGCAAAATTGCATAAAATTTGACTGATTTAACTTTTGATGGCAGATTCGCGCTGATTCACTTTGAATCTGAACTTAAAGCCTCGACTTTTTATTACGTTTATTGTATTCAGAAAATGCTGTCGTATTTTCCTTATTAAATACTCAAATGTTGTGTGAGATTACTCAAGATCTGCATGTCATATAATTTAAAGCTACCTCTATATAATACTACATGTTATATAGTCATCAATACACATAAACAATTTTAGTCATTTGGCTTGTTCAACTCTGGTTTTAAAGTTGTCAGTTTTATAAAATAAGACGTAGTTTGTATTTAATGAGCTCTCTCTTTCCTGTCTTCACTCAATAAAGAGGTTCAAGAGTCTCATCGATTATCAGTTTCCCTTTTTACACTTTATCTTTACTTTTAATCGACTACAAACTACTCACTAATACCACAAATGTTTATATGCAAAAGACTTGAAGGAATAACAGTAAACCCCAGTTTATTAAATAGCAATCCTATTACTTATGTAAGGTTTTATTATTTACTATGAAATGAATTGAAATTAATGAGTGCACTTAATATTTTTATTAGGGTTCTTTTCAAGTACAACTATGAATTAGTTCATCCTCAAAATTGATGAGCCGTTGTTCTATCGCCCTTGATGCCAACACTAGCAACAATTTTACCACAAATTCCAGCAGCAATCTAACACCTACTACCAGTTCAAGCAACCGCAGCGCTGATGCACCTGTCGCCTCTATAACTGGTTTAAATAATCATAAATCTAGTACAAACTTAACCAACATCAATTTAAATGTAACAGCCTCTACTACTGCCAGTGCTGGTGACAACTTATCAGTTACAAGCTCAGAAAACATTGATGACTGGAATGAGGATATCGAAATGGCCAAAACAAAAATTAAAAATCAAATTAAAAGAAAGTTACAGGAGATTGAGGTATTACGCAAAGAGTAAGAACACTAGAGGATGTTTAATGCTTATCGTTAAAAGTGAAATACAATTGGCGAGCACACTGGCATTATATTTTCGATGGAACACCATTCTTACCACAGCAAATTGTTGCAACCACTTTTGAAAAACTGCGATGTCATAGTCTACATTAAAAGCATACCACTCTTATTAATCGATATTAGACGATGAGTTATTTATATAATTGGCATAGCTTAACATCTTTTTATCAAGAAGTAATTATTAATCCTGATCCAGGAGCTTATTAGAATATTCTGGAGTGGAACGATTTTATTTGAAGTGGTATAATACAATGTCCGATATTCCTAATTTGGAGGACCATTGTTCGTAGTAATTTACATTATTACTTTATTACATGCGTCAATACCACAGTCTGGCAGCACAAGTTCCAATATCCATGGTCGTTTTCTGTTTGTTTGTTCGTGAGTTTTAAGCTCTGTTGTTAAAAAAATGTTTCTTATGATGACCAGCTAAAAATGCAGCATCCAAATGAAATCCTCATACAAAAAAATTGTCTTATCCTGTGACCCTTAAAAGGATGTTGTACAAAATGACTCATTCATCGTAGAATAGGGTATTCTTTTCAGGATAGATAGATAATCACTTACAGGAGAAGATCCTAAACAGAGTATCCCGCAGATGTGAAATAGTTTCTTTTGGTTTTGCTCGAAACCTTGTTATCCATATAAGCATGCTTCAAATGCGTGTCTTGGCTTTATGTAAATACACTTGCACAGAAACATGACTGTGTTTGTTGTATGCTTAAGATATGAACTGTGTGCTCATCTACGAGGCAAGCTTCAACATGAACCTTCGCCGAAATTTTGGTAGATCGAGAAGAGGTCAACTAGCAAAAGCAAAGATGCCATCAAATGAAGGTGTTTCAATTTCAATACTTGGAGTCATTTGAGCGCAGGGTGTTTATCACGTCTGTTCATCCGGACTCGCTCACTATGAAGTAAAGTAAAGTGAAGCTAAAAAAAACTCCCTTTGAGATCAAAGATTAAAAAAATGGCCAATGGAACAAATTTGGAACATAGTAATATTCTTCATGCTTTAAGAGGCAATTTAGAGGGAGTTAACCATGTGAAGGTCTGATACAAGTATTTATATGGTGGTAAAGATGATCCAGTTCAAATAGGATTGAACATATGGTTGACCAACGATGGATCCAAGATGTAACTGTACAACTTGAATGAGTAAGTTTTGCTGGTAGGAGATTTAAAAGAAACGAGAAGGGATTTTTAATAGTACTAGGCATTTGTAGCCGGTTGTGGATGTTGAGACATCGAATTGCGTGCGATTTTGTCAGCGTTTGATTTGGATGGAGGAGATAGGGTCTAGTTTGGACACTAGGCAACTATCCAAGGCATCGGCTACGTTCTTTTCGGGCCATTGGCAACCAAAGGATTGGATCAAGTGAGACTGTTGGTCTACAGCAAGAAAGCAGTTTTGAATTTTTACATTGTTTTTGATCATCCAAACCTTATTGCAGAAACTATTTCTTGATTGCCTTGAAAGTTTTGAGGCTGAGCTCCTCCACCGGAGGAGGTATGCTTTTCCAAAGCGGGGACTTGGACAATTCGTACCATTGTTAGTATCTGTCATGTTGTATGTGCGTCATAGGTTTTGTCAGGAGAGTCTTTAGGTTGCGTAAAATATCAAAAGAGAAATTGAGCTTGGAGTATGTTTAGTCGCTTTTTCATTGTTGGTAAGCGTGATAAATGACGCATAACTTTGGTTGAGGCAATTTTTATTGGGTACCCAAAAAAATACTAGGCACGCAAAGCAGTTTTTTTTTTCCGTGTTCCTAAATTTTATAAAGTCCGCACCCGTTAAACTCTTTTGGGTAATTCCAAAAAAAGAGAAGAAATAGTTGCTAGTTTGATAAGATTAAAAAGAATGATTACGATTGGCTAATTTTTATTCCTTATCAAAGATAAAGCTATTATATAAATAGTTGTCCCTCTCTTTCTACCTTGTTTTCGTTTTGCTTTCTTTTTCTTTTCTTCATGGATTTTGTTGTATTTAGTGGTGGAACTGCTTGTAATCATATATTAAAAGCATTTCATAAATTATCAAATAATGAAGTCAATTACGTGCTTGGTATTAGTGATAATGGTGGATCCACTGTAAATTATTACATAATAAACAATAAACACAACAATAACAACGATAATTAGAGTGAATTATTAAGAGTATTGGGTGGACCTAGTGTAGGAGATTTAAGATCAAGATTAATCAAATTGATGGATTTAATTGATGAAAGAGAAAATCAAGAAATGATTGCTATTAAAAACTTACTAAGTTATCGATTACCTATTCATTCTCAAGTGCGTGATGAATGGTCTCTTATATTAGAAGGCAGACACAAGTAAATGTAATTGAATGACAATAACGACATGAGCTTATTTGTATGATAGATTGTGGAATCACATCTCAATAGAAAAAAGAGAAACCATTCGAGGCTTTCTTACATTGTTTGATATGGAAATATTGAAAAGAGCCCACAAACGATTTAATTTCTGTCACGGCAGCATTGGCAATTTCCTATTGACAGGTGCACGGCTATTTACTGGCTCATTGGAAGCAGCCCTGTTCTTGTTTGCCTCCATCACAGGTGTACCTGGATTAGTTACGCCTGTAATCAACACCAACCAAACAGCCACCATTGCCGCTACATTAATGAATGGATCTACCCTTGTCGGTCAATGTGAAATATCCCATCCTTCTACATCTTCACCTATCAGACGCAAAAATCCAATTGATCTCTTTAGTCCAGATGAACAAGAAGAAGAAAGTAATACAAATCTGTTCTTTTCAAAGAAATGTGAAAATTTATCCTCACCTATTCAACGCATCTATTATATTAACGAATATGGAAAGGAAATCTATCCAGTACCTAATCCCAAGGTGATCAGCCAACTTTCTTCTCGACATACTCTTATTTATTCCATTGGCTCACTATATACCTCTCTTATTCCTTGCTTGGTTTTGCGCGGAATTGGAAACGCTATTGCTCAATCACAAACACTCAAACACAAGATTTTCTTGTTGAACGGTTCTCAAGATCGTGAGACACACGGATACAGTGCACTTGATTTCATTGGGGCGATCACGCACGCACTTCATGAAAGTCAACGGATCGATGCACGTCGTACGTTTTATGATCAACCAGCGATAACTCAAATGGACACGCCACCTTCCTCTTATCCACCTTTTCCAGATCACTTATTTTATCCTAGTCCAGTCTCTGCCTTCATAACACACATGGTTTACTTGAAAAATACGACGATTCAAGTCGATGTGGCGGCGATTGAAAGATTAGGTATTCAGTGTGTGCCGGTTGAAAGTTCATTTTCTGAATCGGGAGATCCCATTTATAATGAATCCATTTTAACTCTTGCCATTGAAAAAATCCTTTTATGTAAATAATTAAACAAGCTCATACCCTACACTTTATTCCGAAATTATTAGTCTACTTTTGAGAGAAAAAAAAATTCATCCAAATAAAATAGAAAATATGGTGCAAAAGTAAAAATAAATTTAGCAAAAAAATAGGTGCAAAAGATAGAATAAGAGTAATAATAATAGTAACGAGTATATATCATAAAATAAAGAAATTAGTATTATAGAAAGTAGATAATACATCAATAACATGAAACTTACCAATAACTCGAAACCTACATTCAATGATCAAAGGTGCAACAACTGAATGTTAGTAAACAAAATATCAAATCATTTAAATTCAAGCTTATTCTTACACTACACGAATTCTTTTCTTGTAGATGCACGAATATTTTGTATAATTATCATACTTTTGGTACAAGCCTAATTTTGTAATCTGTGGGTGAAACAGTGCCACCTCCATCTACAAAAGTATCTAAATCTGGATATACTTTTTTGCCGTCCACTAAAATAGGCTCCACTGTGCATTGACTTAACAATCGGACCAAAAGATTAAAGAGTTCGTTTTCAGCTAAATAAATACCAGGACAAATACGTCGACCCCAACCGAACGAAAAGAGCTCGCGTTGCTGAATGGCACTATTGCTAGAGGCATAGATCGATCGTGTATCATTGAGGTACCGTTCAGGTTGAAAAAGATGTGGATCAGTGAAAAAATCGGGATCATGATTACTTGAATGGCCGTTGTTGAATAAAATGGTATCCTTGGGTATCACATAATCTCCATAAACAACTATCCAAAGCATTACAGAAAGCTCTCCTCTCTCATCATTTACTTACTATCTTCAGTTACTTTATGAGGAAGACCGATATGAGCAGAGGACCGATATCGAAGAGATTCTTTGATAAATGCAACTAAATAAGGTAACTGATGTCGATCTTCAAATAAAGGCAATCGATTTTGCGACTGAACAAACATGTCCAAGTTCTCGATCACTTTCTTTTGATGCTCAGGATATCGACAAAGAAGGGCCATAGTCCATGCCATAGCTAATGAAGTTGTATCTACACTGGCCACAACCAGCTCATCTTCTATAGATCAGTCTCTTGCCTATTTGAACTGCTTATAAACTTACTGGTAAGGACAAGAATATTTTGCTCGTCAATGCCTAGGGATTCCTTAATCTCATCTAGTTTATTGATTAAACAAGGCTGCTTATTTTCACGTGCCATTTTAATCAAACGTCTATAAAGAGGCCGACTTTGATTATTTACAAAGTTCACCATTTTCTTTTTACTTTTCAGTAGAAAATCCACAAAAGCAAACGCAGGCAAAAAGGACTGGATGTCTCTCGTGGCACCCACAAACTCAAACGTATTTTCCATGTTACCAATCACCTCTCGATAAATAGGGTCAGTGGTCGATTGAGCACCATGGAGGCCAAATATGGTGGCTATGGCAACATTAAGACCCATCAGTCGCGTATAACTTAAAGGACTGATCTCTTCCTGCTGCATCATCAACTTCACACCTAACGCAGTTTCTCGTTCTAGGATGGGTTGTAAGGTATCGACTGACTTTGGTGAAAGGATATTTAGAACGGCTGTTCTTGTATTCTTCCAAGATTTACCATAATCTGCAAAGATGACGCCCCTAGAAAGCTGTTGGTCTCTTTTGTCACACTTTTCTTACCTTACCTGTTGCCTTCGCCGTGCACACCATTACCAAATGTAACATAAGGTCGTCCTGATGTAGACGTACCACGCGTCACAAAGATATCATGAGCCAAAACTGGATGACTGATAAACATCCAATTTTGTACACCCATCTTGATACGAAAGATGGGACCTAGTTTTCGATGCCATTCTGTGATCTGAGCACTTGGATTGGATATCAGTAAAGGTAAATGGCCTACAAAAAAAAATCATAAACATCAATCTTTTGCAAGCATCCGAGGATTACCAAAGTAAAAGTATTCGCCTTCAGGTGTAGGAATTTCTTTGATTCCCGTGCTTTCTCTTTTCTTGTTTCTTCTTTTCAAGATAAACCATGTGGCTGCTACTGTTAAAATAGCACTACTCAAAATAGTAGTTGTTTGCTTTCTGTCCAGCTTTTCAATCAGTTTTTGCAAATCCATGAAAAAAAGAAAGAAAGAAAGAAAAGATTTTATCGTCATTGCGCACAATTTATTTTGTGTTCGAACATACCAGTTTGACAAAAAAATCCCGATGTTCGTGTTCTTTGTAGGAACTTGAAACTGCATACGGCGCTTCAGGGCTTTTATTCCTTTTTACAGTGAGCATTTGAAACATCAAAACAAAACTCTACAAAAAAAAGGTGATTTACAAGTCCTTTTCTTTTTAGAACATCCAGCTGAAAACAGAACAAAAGCTGGTTATGCAAATCTGTTACTGTATATCAGCCAAGTTTTGTCAAAAACACACAAGAGCTTTTTCATTTATACTTTACACAATATGCAGTCCGGCTTATGGAATTTGGCGTTTTCTCAAAGATAATTGGCCTAAAGTCATAAATAAATGTCCGCTTTAGAAAAAAAAATGTCACGAGTTTAGATTATTTCTTTCACAACTTGCCCATCTTACAGTTGCCGGAGTGGAAGGTGGAGATGAGGTGGTAAAGGCTCTTTCACGCCACGCTTTATTTTCAGATTTAATATATAATAATTTTTTTTTCTAAGTCCTCTTTCTTCAGATCTTTGAAGCGCCCTAAGCATTTTTTCTTGTTTCTATTGGGAGGGGAAGAGTAACGAAGAAATCCAGTTAAACGTTGAAGGGTGGGCAACCATCTCATCGGAACCTGAAACGGAGGCAACTGTAAGATTGGAAGGCATACTTGTTCCAATCCTTGTTGCCTCCGTTTCAGGTTCCGATGAGATGGTATTGTTTTCCGTTGCAGAAAAAATGGTGTTGTTTATGGACTGGCTTTCTTGAAATTTATTAAACGGTTTGAAGTAATACTTCTCGAAGGTGTTTGATTGGTTTGACCAGTTTGCATGTTTCTTCACCTGTTCAATATTATGTCCATGTATTACTGCCCAAGTGCTTGCTGCTGCTCTCAGTGAGTGTGCTTTGTGGATACTTGTGTCAATGTCTGCGTCTTGCATCACTTGTTGTATCCATGATGCGATGGTTGCTGGGCTAATAGATCTGATTTGATCTACACAAATGTCGTACAGGTAAAAGACAAAGCGAAGGCCAATTTTCCTGAGAGGTTCTAAGGCATATTTCATAATTTTCGAGAAAATCCTTGGAGCTATATTCAATCTAAATGCGAGTGATCGGTATATGTAGATTATTCCTTGATGTAAGAACGTCAAAAAATCTTTTGAGCTCTCGTGAATTGGTACAACTACATACGCATCCTTTAAATCGATCTTGCATATGTAATCGTCTTTCTCTATCATCTCTCTTAGCGTTGGAACTTCCTCCATCTTGAAATGGTGACATTGTATGTACTGATTCAATTTCGTACAATCTAATATTGGTCTGCATTCGGTTGGTTTTTAGATAGCAAAAAGTTCGACAGGTAACTTTTGTCTTGAGAAGGTGACCGTTCTACAATCCCTGAACAGAGAAACTTCTGTGCTGCTTCGTTCACAGCCATCTGTTCTTCTTGTGTGAATTTCATTGGCGTGTACCTCCATGGGCGAGGTGTTCGATTCCATTGAGGTTGGTAGCCTTGAGTGATCACTGAAACCGGCCATTGATGTAGAGCCTGTTGCCTCCATTCATGTGAAAATTATTGGAAACGTTCCCCTGGTAAAACACCATCTTCTGGTACTCTGTAATGTACCGTTGCCTTAGGGGAAGACACTAATGGCTTTGTTTGTTTTATTGAGGTTGATTCGGAGTTTGGGATTCCGCTTGTGTGGTTCCCCTGCTCCTTCCAAAAAAAGACTTTTGGAAGCTTCCTCTTCCAACTGCATTTCTGAGCATGGACTGTTCATATCTTGCTCGCAATATTTTATCCACATCTTGCTTGTCCAAGGCCAATGATTTGTCGCTTTGAGGTTCTTCTTCCAGGCGTTTAACACTGTCTGGGAATCTGAGCGCCTTGATCACCATTGACCTAACCTCAGTTTTTGTTGTCCTGCTCGTAGCATACGAGTAGACCGCCGGTTGTCTGACCCCTTCCATGATATGGAGAAATTGTTCTTCATTTCCCCTGTTTCCAGAAAGCGTTGGCTTTCTTCATAAAGGCCTGTTGCTGCTCTTCCGGTGGTGATGAGACGGTCGTCTCCCTTGTATATTGCATTGGTTCCTTGCAAGGCATCCACAGTCCTTCTTTTGAGTTCCCTGTGGAATTCCTTGTTAAAAAATCTCGCTGTTGGTCCACTCTTCTCCTTCATACTTGGGAAGACTCTTGGTGAACTCTTTGATGTTCTTTTGTAGATGGGTTGTGGAACTGTTCTCCAACTCGTCCAAGACCTCATTTGGGAGTTCCGTGTAATTTCCCCTGATTTATCCCGACTGAATTTTCTTGACATTTCTTCGATATTTTGTTCGACTTGTTCTCTGGTAAAGAGTTGTTCATTCGACATAATTACTACCACGGTGCGCGGCGCGAAAAAGATCTGAAGAAAGAGGACTTAGAAATTTCTTTTTTTTATTATACGTTTAAATAATACTTTTATTGGATGACTTAAATGAGCACGCGGTGTCTCAGGACACCATAATTGCCCAAGCCAGATCAAATGGGTCGTGAAAGAAGCTAAAAAATCCCTTATGGGAGCAAGGGCAAAAAAAAAGAAAAGGATAGAGGGGGAGTAAGAAGTAACTTGTGAATAAATCACTGTTTGAAAATGGACCACAAGAAAGGAAGTCATACCATAAAATAAAAGTAGAACTCAAGTCGGTTTGACTGGAAAGAGCTCATTAAGTACAACGCTAGCTATAATGCCTTTGTCAACGAAAAAGCGAGCAACAGCGCGCTGAACAGGGCCTTTGAGGCGACGGATAGCAAGAATTACGCGTTGAGTGAAGACGCTCCATGCGGCACACTCCTTTTCACCTTGATTGAAGTCGTCATAGTAAGGGTTCCGAAGGTTGTTTGGATTCATAGGATCGTAATCATCATGTATGGGGATTTCAAATTTTTCTAATTGAGAGCGGACTTCAGCTTCATAGTCGTTATGGAGGAGGAGGGCAACAAGATGACGGTCGGGATAGTGAATGTCTAGGACACGATTGCTGTTGATATGCAATCGTCGAAGTAAGGAACGTATTTGACGAATGGGAAGGCGGCGTTGTATAGGGAGATAAAGGTATTTAAACCCTTGATTGGTGGAAGGGGGACTGAAAGTGCGAGCTGCAGCCGTTTGGCTGGGAAGTGGTGGAGCATATTTAGGTTTGGAAGCTTTTTGGAGGGGAGCGGATTCAAGCTCTGGAGGTGGGGGACGTTTGGTAGGTGGTTTAAGTTGCAGTGACGAAGGGGAAGCAGGTGGACGGGGAACGGTAGCAATAGGGACGCGCTTAGGCACAGTGGTGGATGGTGACTGAGATAACCGTTTAAGAAGGGAGGCGTTTTGTTGCTGTAGTCGATTGATTTCGGCCTTGGCTGCAGCAAGTTCTGCTTGTAACTGCTTTACAGTAGGCATGTTCAGGTCTGGTGTTGTGAATACCTTTCCAAATAAGGCAAAAATCTATAGAAAGTGATGGAAAGCGGAAAGAAGTTCTTTTTTTATTATACGTTTAAAGTTGATTTTTATTTATAAAATTAATGACCATTTTGAGCGTATGATGTCTAATATAGCATCGTTTTCGCCCTGTTCAGATCAATAAAAATTTAATGGAAACTAAAAACCCCTTTGGGGATCAAGGGTAAAAAAGATATGGGAGGGAGAGTGAAGGAAACAAGTGAATGTCACTAGTGAAGGGAAGAGGGTAGCCAATCGAGGAATCTTTGCCCTGGTTGAAATGGCGGTGGCGGTTGGTCTTTATGATGGAATAGGTACGATTAAAGAATATTTTTATTTTTTTATTTAAATAACCCAATTGAGCACATAATCACTACTGGGATTGAATTGCCCGGGTCAGATCAAAAAAGGGAGATAGAGCGAAAAACCTTTTTGATAGGCAAAAAGGAAAAAAGGAAAGGGAAGGGAAGAGGTATAAAAGAACTCTAGATATTGTCTAGGAGAGGGTTGTGATAGCTGTAAGGGGGAGCGAGATCAAAAGACTCCAAAAAATTGAGGTCTATGAGCCCAGATTGGAGAAAGTAGTTAGTGACAGCGTTGTAAAGAGGAGCCTTGAGACGGCAGAAAGCAGAACCAAGTCGTTGAAGGAACACATGTCGAGCAAGTTTAGTTTTTCTCTCAACGGATTCATTGAGAAGCGTAGGATCACGAATGATGGTGGGGCTCAGAGGGTCAAAGTCGTCACGAATAGTGATTTTGTGTTTGTACAGCTGAAAACGGAGCTCGGGTTCGAAACCCGTATGGATAAGGAAGCTGGCCACATTTCGATCTGAATATTGAATATCCAGAATGCGGCGTGTGTTAATGTGCAACTCACGAAGGTTAGCACGGAGTTGATGGATGGGGAGGCGACGGTGAATGGGAACGTGGATAAACGTGAAGCTGGAAGGAGCAGTAGGAGAGGAAAACTGCCGAACAATGGCAGCTAAACTGTGTTTGGGTTTGGAATTCGGAAGCTTAGATACCTTGGTTGTGGGAGGAGCAGCATCATTGTTGGGGGAGCGTGGACGTTTGGAGGAGGAGGGAGTAGAATCAGAAGGAGGACTGGAGTTCGCAGTTGGTGTGGGTTCAGAGGATACTTGCTTCCGCAAAGAAGCGTTTTCCTGTTGCAACTGGTGTATCTTGGCATTAGCGATTGCGAGTTCATTTTGTAATCGTTGAATGGTTTGAAGGTGGGTGGACATGATGAATTATTTCCTTAAAAGGAAAAATTTATCAAAAGTGTTGGGGAAGCGAAAGAGTTCTGATGGAATAGGTGCACTCTTTTCAGAAATTATTCGCCAAACTTTTGAAAAAATTAGCTGAATTTAAAAAATACAATTAGCCATTTTCTTGAGACAATCTTAGCCAAAAAATAAAAATCCTTTTAGCCAAATTCAGCATACAAGTTAGCTAAATTATGCTAATTAAGTATAATTCTTTTTTTTATTAAATATGTTTTCTATTTAAGCAATCTTCAAACCTTGTCATGGAATATCTACAAAATCCTTTAAGATCACTCAAAAGAATACTATTGCATGCATCACGTATTCTTGAGGATAATGTTTCTTCTTGCAAGAGTTCTTCTCTTTTCATTTTGCTCTTACAAACAGACCAAAACTGCTCAATAGGATTTAGCTCAGGGGAATATGGAGGAAGATATACACAACCATATCCCCGTCTATTAATCTCTTTTTCAATGTCAGCATTCTTATGAATAGGCGCGTTATCCATTACTATGTAGCAACCTTTGAACTCCTCGTGCTTGTCTAAAATATCTATTGTGTCGCATATAAAATTAAAATAGTGGCCTGTGACAGTACCACCTCTACTCTGAGTGTTGATTACAGCTTTACCGCCTCCTGCCTTTCTCTTCTTGTTTTGATTAACAGCTCTTGGCTTTCTCACTTTCACATTGATAACTCCATATGGAGAAATTGCCCCAAGTATGGTCGTAGTCTTAGCTTTTGTCTTGGGTATAACTACTTCGGCACGACTACCTATCTTAGACCAAGCTACAGTTCTTTTCATATTGATATGAAAAGCAGCTTCATCGATAAATATACAGTTACTGAGATAGTCCATATCAGTCTCCATCCATCTTTTAACTCATTCATATCTTCTTTGGATGTTCTCAGATGAGTTTCTTTCCACTGAATGGAAGTGCGCCTTCTTCAAGCTGATTCTACATTTTCATTTTATGAAATTGTATACAGCAGTTTTAGAAATGCTCAGGTCCATAAATTGAGCTGATAAACCGTCCATTATTTCATCTAATGTCAACGATGGCTTCTTATCAATGTAATCAACTAAAAATACCCTGTGTTCCTCGCCTAAAGATGGTGGTCTTCCAACAGGGTTTTTAGCAGTTTTTCGCTGAATAATGTCTTGTGGATCTTTTTGGTCTCTATCGTACCAGCCCTGGGCAGTCCGCGTAGGCATGCCTAGCTTCCTTGCGGCTTCAGCTACTTTCAGACCCTTTTCATAAACTAGCTCAAAAAAATACTCTTTATCTTCGTCCGAGTACTTTCTGTAAGCACGTTTTCCTTTCCCTGTTGAATGAGCCTCGACTAGTAATTCACCAGCGCTCTCAACTTTTTCTTCTTTTTTTATAACCTGCTTCTCAGGAGGCTTTAAGTCGATGTATTGATCATAATTCGTAACGCTGTCTAGTGGATAAGTTTCATCGTCAACCTCCATTTCAGTAATCACTGCTTCTTCATTCTCTCCCACAATATTTCCAAAGCCGTCTTCATATACAAAAGTACTCATAGCTAAGAACTAAACAAAGTAAAAAGAAACAGTAAAGAAAGCGTACTACGAAATGGCTAATTCATATGCTGAATTTGACTAAAAGGATTTTTATTTTTTGGCTAAGATTGTCTCAAGAAAATGGGTAATTGTATTTTTTAAATTCAGCTAATTTTTTCAAAAGTTTGGCGAATAATTTCTGAAAAGAGTGTAGTCAAGTTCATAAAGTATAGTACAGATGACCGGCCAACGAATAAACCATGGAGAGGCGGAGTGAGATGAACATGGTATTCTGTTTGGTAATCTGTTGAGAAGGAACGATAGAGGATCTTGGACTGTTTCTGGCATTTGTAAGCGGTGGTGCATATCGAGACATCTTACTGCATGTTGTTTTGTAAGCATCTGTGTAGGATGTCTTGGACAGGGTTCTAGTTTGCCACCTGGTAGCCAGCCAAGACGCCAGCGTACACATCTATTTCTTTCTGTTTTTGTCATTAGTAGCCAAAGGATCTTTCTTTATTATACAGTCACACCAAATTAATTTTGGGACAAAAAATCGAAACAAAATTTTGAAAAAGTATGGCATGTAAGTCCAAGACCAATTAATACCTGTGAACCTAAGCTTAGGATTTCAAGTTTTGAGAAAAAAAAGATTCACATGTTTATTTTAAGAATATTTTCATAAAATGATTCTCAGTATTCTGTTGCGCCGCCTTTAGCTTTGATAACTGCTTCACACCGTCTCTTCATGCTTCGAACTAATCGGTCCGCAAACTCATCATCCATTCTTTCCCGCTCTTCTCGTAGAGCCACCTTCAATTGCTCCAAATTCTTGATCGACGATCTTTTTCTTTCAATTCGCCTTTCAAGAGCATTCCAAACATGCTCAATGGGGTTTAAATCAGGGCTTTGAGCAGGCCAGTACTCAAACCCCCTGATTTGGTGGGTCTCCTTCCACCATCGAGCATAACCACCTGTATGACAGGAAGCACCATCCTCTTGGAAGATAAAATCCCTCTCCTGATGCGCCATGACATTCGTAAACCAAGGATGGAATCTATTGGCCAAAGTATTGATATATGTTTCTTGGTCTACGGAACTGGTATCAATAATTTCTAAAGGTCCGAAACCTCCTCCCCAAAAACATCCTCAAACCATAGCACCACCGCCACCCCATTTGACTGTAGATATTATATTTCTTTCATCATAACGCTCTCCTTCCTTCCTGAGCACTCTTTTTCCGCGTTTACTGCCTTCTACACAAAAGCGCGACTCATCAGACCAAATAACGCTTCTCCATTGGTCTTCCGTCCAATTGAGGTGTTCCTTCGCCCAGCGAAGCCTACTTTTGCGATGTCTTGCAGTCAATCTAGGCTTGTGAGCTGCTCTGTACGATTTGAAGTCAAGTCGATCCACGTACGATCGAAGGGTTTCTATGCTAACAAAAACATCCAGCTTTGTTAATTCCACATTTATTTTTTAAAATGAGGCAAAAGGATCCTCTCTAATTATCCTCTTCAAATGCCTTTCAGTTCTTTCATTTATTTTCAATGGTCGCCCAATTTGCCTGTGAGGTAAAGGGCTACCATAGTCATCAATCCTGGCTTTTATATTTTGTACAGTGGACTTGTTCAAGCCAACAAGTTCTGCAATCTCTCTAATCGTATGATGTGTTCTAAGAAGATAAAAACTCCCCATGCTTTACTTTCTTTTGTTTCATTTTCAGATATAATTAAAGGTCGTGTGCAGTCTGTAGAGATTCTAGCTGACATGCTTTTTTTAATGAATTGATGGATGAGAAAAAGATAACTTTATTTTGTTATGAGGTTAAAATTTTCCTCAATAAATTTCCTTGTCCCATAATTAATTTGGGGTGACTGTATATACGTATAGTATTTTTTTTTTTTCTTTTATTTTTTGACTTCTTTCACTTTTGCTTCATGTGACCTCTTTACTCGCTACTATTGTCACATTATCAAGTGCAATCAGACATCTCTTATGTTAGCTAGTCAAAGTGTTGCGCAGCAATTAAATCTTTGCTCTTTTGTTGCTATTAGACTTGGGTTTCTTGGTTTCCATTCCAACATTGCGTTAAGTGTGGAATTGCGGGACTATCACTGTAGTGGTGGCAGATCCGGTTCACAATCCATTTACCTTTCGCGTTGGCTTGGTTTGAACCTCGTGGTATTTTTGCATATTAAGTGTGGAATTGCGGGACTATCACTGTAGTGGTGGCAGATCCGGTTCACAATCCATTTACCTTTTATCAATCATTATCCGGGTTTAATCAAGAAGATATGTCTATGCCATCAAAAATCAAGTAATTGCTGTACTGCTTTGATTAGCTTTGCCGGTCTAGGTAAATATAAAAAGATAGATACTATAAAGTAGAAAAAAAAACAAGAGATGCTTTAAATATATGTTTATATTTTTAGATTACAAAGAAGAGCTTTTCTTTATCAAGTGCAATCAGACATCTCTTATGTTAGCTAGTCAAAGTGTTGCGCAGCAATTGAATCTTTGCTCTTTTGTTGCTATTAGACTTGGGTTTCTTGGTTTCCATTCCAACATTGCGTTAAGTGTGGAATTGCGGGACTATCACTGTAGTGGTGGCAGATCCGGTTCACAATCCATTTACCTTTCGCGTTGGCTTGGTTTGAACCTCGTGGTATTTTTGCATATTAAGTGTGGAATTGCGGGACTATCACTGTAGTGGTGGCAGATCCGGTTCACAATCCATTTACCTTTTATCAATCATTATCCGGGTTTAATCAAGAAGATATGTCTATGCCATCAAAAATCAAGTAATTGCTGTACTGCTTTGATTAGCTTTGCCGGTCTAGGTAAATATAAAAAGATAGATACTATAAAGTAGAAAAAAAAAACAAGAGATGCTTTAAATATATGTTTATATTTTTAGATTGCAAAGAAGAGCTTTTCTTTATCAAAGCTATCAGATCAGAGTTTTGTGCAGCAGTTACCTTCTGGCCCCTTTGTAGTCTCTAAATGCATACCCTTCTCTAGGCTTTCACTCCAGGACGGTAGAAAATTCACCACAGCTGTGAATATAAACTCCTTCTAATTACTGGCCTTTTCCTGAGAAGCATTATAACTCATTAATGCGGTATGATTTTTCTGGATCGAAACCTAAATCAATAGTAGATTACTTTTATTGAAGCGATAAATATTAAAAAGTACCAATAAAGGAAAAATAAAGACATAATATTTTTATTACAGAACTGCTATAGCACCAGCATATTTGTATAGCTACAATGCTGAATATTGAAAAAAGGAAGAAAGAATAAGCTTGAGATTATAGGTGACGACCTAGCATTAGATGGTATTTTTATGATTTGATTTCCCTATTTAACTATTCGTGAAAATTTACATATCTCTAATTTTGAGGTTGCATAACAAGTTGCTTATAGCATTAGTACGCATATGTACAGCCAATTCAAAAAGGAGCTAAAAGTACCAACTTAAAAGTAGACCTGTGATTCTCTCTTGCGAAATTGACCTACTTCTTCAAAAGTATGGAGACATGAAAAGCCACATGCTTTAACTTACGATTACTGCTTCATAAATATATTAAAAAAAAAGTAGGCAGATTTTATTTTACATCTGAGCATTATTGATGATGGCGAATAATGCGATTAAAATCATGCGAATTAAAGCAGGATGCTTTCGATATTGAGCCGATAGTAGGGCCATTAATACTAACAAGACCAAGATTTTCTTTAATTAGTTCTTTCTGGGTCAGTTGTGTATTTAAAACATCGTCCTAAATACACACAATAAACATACAGTTAGCATGATTGTAATATAGATATCCTTCATGTTGTCGATTACATACAAACAATGTTGCTAATAATTCCAAGTACTGAATCATTTCAAGCCTATCGTTCCAATTGGTGGGGAGCTTGGCCGAGCGCTTCTCAACGAACTTCCAATGCGATTCGTTAAATAAAGACAGTTCCGACAGTGTTACCTGCGTCTTTATTATTTGCACGGAGTAAACTTTCAGCTTCTTGAATGTATCCAATGATGCATTCTTGTAATGAATAGCTTCTTTTTTCAATGCTGCCACTCCACATTCCAATACCTTCAACGAATCTTCAATGGTATGAGATGTATGCTCCTTTAATCGGCCACTATGAAACCAAAAAAAAGTAAATTTTTATTTTATTTTATCTTATTTGGATGTATTTTACCTTGATGACTCTACCACAATCAACTCCATGTTGTTCTGTGTTGATAATATTCCCAGAGCATCAATGTTTTTGCTAGGAGGAGCACCACGAAGATCGTAATCATAATCGACTAAGTTGAGTGTCTTGGTGGAGTGGAACTCGGTTTCGCACCTGTAATAGATATAATAGAAACGTAAGTACAACGTTTTTTTTTTTTTTTTTTTTTTACTTTTTTCTTCCATACCATTTAAATTCGATGAAACCTGTGTTTTTTGCTAAAGACAGCATGGACGGGATTATATTTTCAATGAAATATGTTCGTTCATGGTTGTTCATATATTCTGGTACAGTCTTGGCAACTAGATGGAAAGAACATAATGTATATCTTACGATATCAAGAAATGTGCACGATCGTCTGTCTAAATTATCGACGTTCTTTATCCAAAGAGTAGCATTAAATTGATCATATGGTATTTCTTCTAGCAAATAGACTAAATGGTGTAATATATTGAGCGATTTAAGAGATTTGTTTATCTGTTGATCTTCTTCGTATGTTAAATATTCAGCATTTGTTATTGGATTACTTCTTGAAAATGAAGTGCCAAAGTGAAACAGTTCTATTAAGTTTGAAATTTGAAGTCTTCTCAATTTAGGCTTATGAGGGTGTTCAACGTGTACGGATGGTGAAGACATTTGGTAATGGTTTGGGCCCTCGTCTATTTCAAATTCAGACTACACAGAAACGAAATAAATATCAAAAATAGCAAGATGCAATACATTTTTAGCTTACAGGAGTAGCATTTCTTGGGAGTGGGTTGGTCTAAATATTATCAGAGAGTGAGTACATATTTCAACTATTGATGACATAAAAACATACCAAGGTAGGATCACCATCATTGATTTGATCAGCCTGTCTTTTTCCTAACTATGAGATCGATGAGAATTCTATGAACTTGTCATATATTCTTAATACATACAGCCTTGCTGCTAATAAATGTAGCATGATTTGGGCGAACATTGATCTGACCGTGGTTGTTTAAAACATCTGACAGCTTTTCAATATTCGAGTTTTCTTGAGTTTCAGCTGGTAAATTCTGGGTTGTATTGGAAATGCCCTGAGCTATAGGGGTGATATTCTCTTGGTTGTCAAGAGGAGGCTCTCGTGCGTATATATTTAACTTCAATAGTTTCTAATATAAAATTGAGTAAAACGAGAATTAAGCTTATTGAAAAAAAAAGAAGAGCTTACCATCAATTCTTCTTCCATGCTTTTTACGTATTTCTTAAAAGACGCTTGTGTTGCTTTAATTTTGTTCAAAGCAGCTGACAAATCCAAAAGTATTTCATAAAAAGAATTATAAGAGTTGAGCTTGTCAAAATAATCAATGGCATCAATAAGCTTCCATTTTTTAGCTGGTGTAAGATAAAAATAATCAGTGTTAAATTTAGCCATTTTGTTAAATGATCTTTTAATTGTTCGAAGGAGATAAAGAAAAGAACACTCTCAATTTACCAAATATTTGAAATTCTACTCTCTTGTTTGAGGAATAAATACAAATGTTGACGAAACGAAGACCAAAATGTGATACATGCTCTCTGAGCCGCGCTTTATTTTCATAATAATATAATAAAATCTTTTTTTTTTTCATATCTTTCTAAGCTAAACTAGTGATGATAACAATAATATATATAAATTCAATTTTTTTTTCCGTTTTTTGGGAGGGTCAAGTAAAGTATAGCAAGATCACCAGAAGTATCGATACCAGGGGCGGGTATACACTGCAAATAATCGGAGAATAATAAGTCGGTAATATTCGCTTATTATACGTCGAGCTAGGATCTTAGTTGTTATCAACTTTTCTACTTTATTTATCGAATTTATACTACTTAATTAAAATAATAATAATTTTTTTTTTAATTCTTGTACTTTATCTTCTTTTCATTCGACTTTGTTACTACGCACTTGGCCTACACCGTCGTAGCTTACATGAATATCAATGAACATATCGACTCGACATCACTATCAGCTTGGGCATCAGCACTTCTCCAGCGCATCGAGCAGTTGGAAACTCGACTTTCGGATAGTCTTCTTCTTAATGGCGATCCCAATGTTGTTTATCGGGCTCCAGGGGCAGATTACACCCCTTCGGACACTATACTCGCACAGCATCCATATATCACCGAGGATTTCTTCCGCCGACCTATGGACGAGTCCCAATGGAGACGATACATCTTTGAGTGCCCAAAGAATGTGTTGCGAGACTATGACCCTCAAAAACTCAATAATGTGCAACTCTCTCACCAGGCAAAGCTTGTGGACAGCCAATTGTCGCACATCCAATATCGACTTTCCAGTATTACCCGTCCTTTGGATTGGTATACATACCAATTGCTACAAAACAAGTGGGACCCCATCACTTTACACAGGCAAACTCACGGTATTGTCACAGCGATTCATGAACTCTTGTCTGATTTGGCTTCGCATATCACTACTCTTCGCTCACAGAATGTGTATCGAGGCATTCTTGGGCGTGTGGGAGTACCTCTGGAATCCGATGAGAATTTACTTTTGGATCCTACAGTTATGGTTGAACATATCAAACTTCAACGTACTGTCCAACAAGTCACTCAACCTACGTCAAACAAAAAACGCAACAATAGGCCCCGTCCTAAACGTCCTGCGTCTGGCGATGCTCTCTCTACTTCTTTGTCCTCTACTAACGGATCATCATCACATGCTGACAATAGCAATGTTACTCAAACTTCCTCAAAGGATTTTCAGCAGCGTTACACACCAAAGAAAACCAATTAGAGATAGTGGGTGGCTGTCTCTCCTTTTTCTCTTCCACCTGGTCATCATCTTTGGACAACCAAAGAAATTCAAGACGCTGCTATTACGGTTAAGCAATATTTTTATCAGCAGATGCGTAAAAATATCCTTCTAGAAAAAATGCCTTTCGACGCGAAGCAGGAAATGAGAGTGATGAAAAATGCTAACAATGTTGAAGAAATCATTGATGATTTGAATAATGAGCAAGATGAAACACTAAACAGCGAAATTCTTACGGATACTGAGGAAGATGACTCGAGACACAAT
The DNA here is from genome assembly GCF_000149305.1 of Rhizopus delemar RA 99-880. Taxonomy (NCBI): domain Eukaryota; kingdom Fungi; phylum Mucoromycota; class Mucoromycetes; order Mucorales; family Rhizopodaceae; genus Rhizopus; species Rhizopus delemar. Next base: position 3,973,404 of record NW_027137827.1, on the reverse strand, counting down.
CATGTTCAACTTGACAATGACGAGAAGTGGTTTCTTTCAACTGGAAAATGTGTAGATGATGAATTGTTCATATTTGGAAAGCAGTGTAACTTCGACCACCCTAGCAAGTCTAAGATAATTGACATTGACGACAAAAACTATGATTTGTACAATGTATTCACCCTTACTGAAATCAACGAAATTCGAACGTTCAAACCAAAGTCATTACCTGTATTGCCCAAAGACATTAAAAAAATTTTAAACCAATTTAACGTAACGACAAGCAATGAAATCAGGCAAAAGTTGTGCGAGATATCAACATTCTCCAATAAATTCAATTACAAGAACCAACATGATAAGGATTGGATTGTATTCACCATCTATTCATTGTTACGTTAATACGAATCAGGCTTAGAGAACCAACCATAGCTGTTAGATGTCATTAAGATCATCCGAAAAAAAAATACATATACCAAATAATTTTATCTGAAGACAATGAGACGAAAATTGAAATCTTTATTACAACTAAAAGTATAAGAAATAATGGAATTAATAACACATGCTTTACTGTAAAACTGTTAAACCTTCATATTGTTGTCACTTTTAATTGAATGCCTCACTTTTAAAAAAGTAGACCAATTTTCAAACAGGTGTCCTGCTTTCAACTAAGCGCCCCATTTTCAAAGAAGTGTCCCAAATTTCCTTGGTTGTCCCACTTTCAACATTAGTGTCTTGAATTTGTTGTCGTACCTGAACGAATTCCAGTTGACTCCATTTCGACTTCCGATGTGATACATGCTCTCTGAGCCACGCTTTATTTTCCTTTTTTATAATCATAATAAGCTTGTTTTCCCTTTCGTTCCCATATTTTTCTAAGCTGCGTATCGTGGAATAACTATGACTGATTATCCTGTTAACAATGAGCAGAGAACATACACAGAATAAGAAGTATTTGAATTTCTTAACGTTTTAAGATCGAAGAACAAATAACAACTCAACAAGCCAGAGAAGAGCGAGAGTTACCATTGGAAATCGCTTCCTTTTTGGACGAAACTACGAAGTAACAACACCAAGACAATTTCAAACGTTACAAACGTGAAATCAGCAAATACTACCACGTAGAGTGGGCTGTGGCCGAAGAAATCAACGAATCTTTCATACCAAAACTCAAACAGTTCACCGTGGATACCACCCAAGTGGTCAATGCGCACTACAAAGGAGCAGAAACTTGCCGCTTACATTGGAGAGCAGCAACAGAAATCCTCGAACAGCTCCTTACCATCAAATCAGGTGGACTATCAGCAGAAGAAGCCAACCAACTTTTGGATGAAGCGTTGGAAAGTGCCAAGCGACTTGCAATCCATGCCTGGGTTCAAGGTAGACAACAGGACGAAGAGGCTAAAGACTACGCCATTAGAGCGCTTAGACTACCCCCAAGTCTTAAACACTTGGAAGCAAAGGAGTCAGGAAGCAAGCGAGAAGCTTTTAGTGAAGAGTTTATTGCAAGGTACAACGAAGTTAACTATCAGCAACGAATACTTAAAGCAGAAATCACCAGTACCTCAGCTGGAAGAGGTCGAGGAGGACGTGGATCCTATGGACGAGGTGGAACAAAAAACTATTTTGGGGGAGGGGACGTGGGGCCCCAACCTTCAACAACAACAGTTATACCAATAATTATCACAATACAACATCAACAGACCATTCAACACAGAGAACTTCCAGTCAGTAATGGTACACAAATTACAACCCTTACCGCCGCAATCTCCATCAATACTACCGACTCAACAACTATCAACACAATCGAACCCTACTATAACCTCAACAATGAACTACACCATCCCCTCAGATGGCATTGTACCGGGCAGTCGCCTATAACATTCTCTCCCTTACTGGAAAACAATAACCAATCATCCTTGGCCCCTATAAGTAATTCAAAATGGTTACAAGATCCAACTTTCCAAGAAACCGATCCCATGGAGGAATCAAAAGAAGGCGAAGACAGCAGAAGATCAATAATTCTATCAGCAAAGCAGTACAGAAATTCTTGGATGGAGGGAAGATAGAGATATCCCCTACACAAAATCGGCAATTCCTCTCCAAGTTCTTTACTTTACAAGAAAAGACGAAGAGAAGACCAATTCTGGACTGCCAGAAATTGAACTCATTCATCCAAGTCGAATATTTCAAGATGGAAAGAGTTCCAGCGCTAAAAGAGCTAATAGAAAAAGACGGTTACATTTGCAAAATCGATCTAAAGGACGCATAAGTAGTGGTTCCAATGCACGTGGTCTCCCAAGGTTTCCTAAGTTTCGAGAACGAAGGAGTGGTTTACAGATACAAATCCCTTGCGTTCGGCCTCAGTGTGGCACCAAGGATTTTCTCCAAAATCATGCGTTATGCCATAGAACCTCTGAGGAAAGAAGGGATCCGAATCGTTTATTATTTGGACGACATTTGCATCCCGGCGAAGACAAAACAAGAGATGAACCAAATCGACGATCAAAGTAGGCATCATCTCGAGAAACTAGGCTTCCTCATCAACTACAAAAAGAGTATTCTCATACTATCAAAAACTCAGGAGTTTATGGGTTTTGCATTCAACAGCAATACAATGCTGATATCTGTACCACCATTGAAGATTACCAACCTGATGAAGATAATTCGACAGTTGCTTACTTTTCCGAAGAAAACGTGCAGATGGATCGCAGGCCTACTAGGGAAGATGACTTCCATGATTCCAGCAGTGGGAGAGGCTCTATTACAGATAAGATACCTACAACGGGACCTGTCGAGGACATTACACCTGACGAAACAGAACTGGGAAGCAACTTGCAAATTGTCAAACACCAGCCTTCAAGAGTTACGTTGGTGGGAAACTTTCACAACACAGAAGAACGGCCTCCCAATCCAAAGGATTCAAACAGAAAACCCGAATACGATCATCCATGTAGATACATCAAACAGTGGATGGGGAATCAGCTCGGAACTGATCACAGCTTCAGGATTTTGGAACCAGGAAGAGAAATCTCATTCAATAAATGTACGAGAGCTGAAGCCAATTTTATTTGCGATTCAGCACCATGCTGGAAAATGTGAAAACTCAACAATAAAAATCTACTCGGACAACAAGACCGCCTTAAAGTATACGACCAAATCAGGGGGAACAACATCAATGATCTTGCAGGACCTAGCAATTCAAATACAAGAATTATGCAACCAGCACAACATCAAGGTAACATATCAACACATTCCAGGGGTGATGGTCACTCAGGCAGACAAATTGAGCTGACTGAAGAAACCGCTATACGAATCAATGAGTTCGAGAAAGATGTTCAATTGTATACAGAAAAGATGGGGGAAGCTGAAGATCGACGCCTTTGCAGCGCGCCACAACCACCAGCTGCCAAAGCATTGGACATAGTCAACAGACCCAGCAGCTTCAGCCGTAGATGCCCTGCAACAAGTATGATTACTGAAGGGGATGTATTTATATCCACCTTGGAAACTGATACCCCAAGTACTGAAAAGACTTCAAGAACAAAAGGCAAAGCGAGCAGTTCTAGTGACTCCATTGTGGCCCAGCCAATTCTGGTTCCCGATGATCCTAAGGATGAAACACCTACAACCAACAATCATTTGGAAAATAAGTCAGAAATGGTCTCTAGCCGCTTGGCTATTATCAACAACAGCAGGTTACAAGATGGTCTAGACGAGGAAACGGTAAAATTTTTAAACCAAAAAAACTAGACAACCAACTCAAAAAATTTATGACAATGGATGGAGCTACTGGGCACCTTGGTGTCGCCAACAACAACCCTCTTGTGACCCATTGGACTATGATATTAAAAACTTATTAAGGTTTCTACAGGATAACAAAGAATATAGCAGCATTCACCTAAATACCTTGCGCTCATCAATCGCTTCAGTATTTTCAATCATTCACAGTCAAAAACAGCCCATTGCCGGCCAACCATTGATCAAAGATTTCTTCACAACGAAGAGAAATTCTGAGGTGAAAATTCCTAGTGAACAACAATTAACAACATGGGATGTCAATATTTTTGTGAAGTATATCAAGAAGGAATTATCTCCTACATCAGGGTTATCTCTAGTTCAATTACAACTAAAAACGATCCTACTCTTATGCATCGCAACCATGTGGAGACCAAGATCGGATATTGATAGACTGCAATATCATGATGTTATATTAAAACAAGACGAAACGACCACAAGCATTCTTACTAATGCAAGAACTCCAAAAGAAGGTCAGGTAAAATCGGTTACATTGGGAACAATTGAGGATGAAAATGTGTGCCCAGTCCGAACAGCCCATCAATTTATCCTGAAGACAGCTACAATCAGACAAACGTTGCCTAAAGATCAAACATTCTTTTGACATACCTTGACTCGATTACAAAGCATCCAACTTCCGTTCGACCAACTACCGTTGCAAATTGGATTAAAGCAGCCATGGATAAGGCAGGAGTTGATACCAATAACTACCAAGCCCATTCTATACGAGCAGCCTCAAGTACCAAAGCTGTGGAATTAGATCACTCCATCAAAGATGTCAAGAAGTATGCCAAATGGAGCTTAAACTCTAATACTTTTGAGCAATACAATTACAAGCCATCCTCACAATCGTCCTTTAGTATAGCCATTAGTAATTCACTTTTTTCTTGCCCTGAAAAGCGTATCACATCGGAAGTCGAAGTGGAGTCAACTGGAATTCGTTTAGATACGACAACAAATACCAATATTGACGAAACGAAGACTGAAGATGTGATACATACCCGACCCTGGTACCGTTTCTTTGGATAAACAACTTTTATGCTACTTATTGTTCTTCTATTATCATTATCATTAGTATCCTCCCTGAAAAAAAAAAAAAAAAAAAAAAAAAAAAAAAAAAAAAAGAATTGAATAGTTTAACTTAGCTTGAAAGACATGGGGAAGAAAGGGAAAACAAGTTTATTATGATTATAAAAAAGGAAAATAAAGCGTGGCTCAGAGAGCATGTATCACATCTTCAGTCTTCGTTTCATCAACATTGGTAATTTTCACTTTTGTTATTACCAAAGTTCGTTTTGATTACAGTATTTTACCCTAAAATTAGACAATCTGTTCGTAATATTAGAATGGAGGAACCAACGGAAGAACCAGTAACGGTGGGGATATCGGTGGAGGAAATTGCCACTGATCTTAACGCAATCTGTATTGCAGATGATGGCCAGAAAAAGAAGAATTCTTTATTGTATTCAGAATTTTGACTAGCCAACCAAAACTCTCTTATTGTGTTCGAAATTTTAGCCAATCAATCAAAAATCTTCTAGAGTAATACAATTTGTATTGAATATGGTAAATTTTTATTATAATAATGATCAGGATATAGCAGATTAGTTGGTTATTTTTGTCTTCTTTCTTGAGCGCGTCTCTGTTGATCGAGATGTAGCTGGCATAGGTAAAACTTTTTGTTTTTCAAGATAGTTCCTCATCCAGGAAAATTCTTTTTCCCCTGCTTCTTCAGACGACGAGGTAAAAAGTTGAAAAACCTGATTCACAATTTCTGCGCATATCCAAGCTGACAACATGGACAGTAAAATAGTAGCCCCAAAGTTTTCAATAGAGTGGCTGATTTCGATGGTTTTGTGCCTAGTAACACGAGTTACATATTCCGTGGGTCTGTCTACTTGGAGCATGGTATTAGCTAACCCAGAGTGAATAAAGCCAACCGTTTGCAAAGATCCTCTCAATTCTGGTTTGGTTTCAATGAGATCATCAAGCATATCCTTAAGGGTTCTTGGTAATTTGTAGAGCGCGTCTTTTAAGTGATCTGAAGAATTATCATAATTTCCTTTAGCTTCAGTTGCACCAAATTCTAAACCTTTGCTATGTTTTACTTGGTATGTCCTAAATACAGAGTCGCACTTGTGACCCATGCTCTTTCTAACCATCGGCATCATTCCACTGATTGTCCTCTTCTGGTTCTTTCTTTTTTGGCTTGTAATACTCATTGATTCACCGATGGCTGCCTCCAAATCTTCAAACTTGTCAAAACATATCTCTATCATTCTCCAGATGTGCGTTTGATACCATATTTCGGAGTGATGTTTCTTCATATTCCCACTTTCGTATTCACGTAATAAACCGTACACTGTGTAATTGATCCAATCTATGTCTTTATCTGGGTTATCTTCAAAAGTGTGGTTTTTCTTCAAAGCTGAACGGATATCCGCGGCGGTTTTGAGATTGTATTTGTCCATATGTTTTACCACATGTAATGGAGGCAAAGACAGCTTCTTCTCTTCAAAGTTAAGGATTTCGTCGAGTTCTTCCTTAGTAAAGACACCGTATTCAACATAGCTTAAATCACCTGGATTTATTATGAGAGATTTGCTCGGGTGATCTTCTTGGCACTGTAAGCCAAATATGAATAGTTCATTTTCCACATATTTGCCTGTACTTAATCTCCATCTTTTGTTTGGATCCAAATCCTTAAATATCTTGACCAAATCATCGTCATCGTTTTCTTTTGTATACTTGCAATCAATTTCATTTTCGATTAAAGTTGATTCATTCTCAATAGTAGCTGTTTCTTCCTCCACAGCTTGAGTTTTTGTTATTGTCTTCAAATATTTTTTGACAATGATATATTTTTGACGTGCTATACGATAAAAATATTGCTTCATCTTTGTTGTGCTTGTGATCCATTAACGCGTTGTTAGACATCAATAAGGAATCAACACCGTAGTACTTACCTCATTTTGACTGTTTCGTTTCTGTCTGGCATATGTAATCATGTCTTTGATATTTTTATTTAAGTCTAGATTCGCGATCTCTACTAAACATTTTGCAAATTCTTTCTTAAATGAAGTTAAACTTTCAATTTTGGTTGTTTTCGCAAAATCCATAACATTGAAATTGTCTTAGTTTTGCTTTAGATACTCAACGTTAGAATTCCTTTATATGCAAGTAGGTTATCTGAAGAAAGAACATTATTACACATATTTCAGATACTTGAAGATTTATCAAATGTGACGTAACCGGTGATCGTGTACATACGTAACCCTACATTTGTATAGTTTTCTTGTTAAACTTTTGACTTTCTAGTGCATGTTGTATGCACTCCTTTGGTGAACCAAATGAAGGGTACTTGAGGAACTCTACTTTGCAATTATTTAACGCTACGTGTTATTGTAACTTGTTAGTACTTGGGATTTGGTTTGTATTAAAGTGATGTAGATTTGTTTAGTTTGAGGTTTGAAGCCTTGAATGACTTGAATTTAGTCAATTTGATTGAACGTTTAACAGTTCTTTTGATAGTAGTGACCACCCGGTCTTCATAGATCAATAAGGTTAAGACTAAAAGTGTTTGATAAAAGATAAAAATAAAAGGAATCTTTCTTGATTCGTGATAACTCGGGTATCAGATCAGAAAGATTAAGTTAAAAGGAAAAGAAAAGAAAAGAAAAGAAAAGGTTATTGTGGTCCAATAAGAAAAGATTGCTATTTAAGCGCAAGAAGATTTTGATTTATTGAATGCCTGTTATTTTGTTGTAAATACTCATCTTATTTATATAAACAAAGGCGTGATTTATTGTTTATGTTGCTTGCTATCTATGTCGACCGACATCAAAACTTGTTTTTGTGATCAGCATTGTTCTCTTGATCCAAAATTTTATCATTTGTGCTACATTATCTTGCTACTCAGCTAGTTGACCGCATCATGTCATAATCAGTTTGGTTTGATTAAAATCAGCTATTGCTAAACTACAAACTACTTGCTATCTTGTCAATATTGGTGAATACTCACAGTTAGCTATGTAATATTCAACAGTATGCAAACGCTACTAATTTTCTCTTTTTTGTTAGTAGCGGCTTTCATTAGCAAGGTGAACGAAATAACTAACTGCTCCAGTGCATGGCGGCCTGGATACGCTTTTCGAGCGTATTAAATGAAGGCTCGTAACGGTCTTTGAGTGATTCCAGTAAAATGACACTTCATTTTGGCAGTGCTTATATCCATGGGTAAAGGAGTTTGAAGCTTCTCAAATACAACTTTGTGCGTTTAAGCTAGTTATTTCGCCCTCACCTTGCTACGATAAATGTTCCTTGTTTGAACATATCATGTCGCTATCTACTTTTAGGTTTGGGCAAGACCGGCCGTTTCTAGTTTAATGGCTCGTTTACAGAAAAGCTCTGAAATCAATATCCTCAAGTTCAACGAAGGCAACTCAACCGTATATGAAGCACTCTTGGTTTCCAAAAATCTATGAGGAATAAACCACCACATTAAACCAAACAATGTATTCTTTTGTAATGAACAAAAAGTAATGGCAAAGTATATCATTTTTAATTAATTATAAATAATTATTAATAATTCCTCTAACTATTTCAGGGGTCGATAAAGGATTCCTATCGAAATACTTCATAAGAAATTTTGTATGCTGGGGCAAAAACTTTACTGGTGTTCCTCTGTTGGCTTTTTTTTTTTCATTGATTTACCAGGCAGAACATCTCAATTATCCAAATTAAATTCCTTCAGTAGAACGTAGCCATCACCTCTTGGGACCATACACTTTCTGGCGACTTTGGGCACACTCAACCCCTCTTGCTGCATAAATTATAATATGAATTTAAATTAAATAAAACCACATCTTTATCTTCTATTTTTAACCTTGCATGGTTCTTTCTGACGATAATAATCCTACTCAGAAAAGTGACTTAGCAGAGTCACCTCATTTAAATACTTCAACAACGTCAGGGTACAAAACATATTCATCACAACGATCCTAGGCACGGGTGATGACCAAAAACCGTAAATCCCTTCTGCACTCATCCAGCTCTCTTTCAACAGCAAATATCGCTGGTCCAACATCGATCGATAATGGCATGCCAACTGTCTTTAAATCCAGTATTTGGCGTCCGGGGCATGGGCCTGGAAGTGTATTTCTTGATATGACTGGACGCAAAGAAACCAAGATTGAGTTCTTGAGATTGATCGCTCAGCAATATCCCTCTAGAGTAGGTGTCCTCACTCAGCAAGTTGGATCCCTCAAATTTGCTGAGATTAATTTTGATCCTGCTGATGAATGTTGCACAAACGGTGTTAAGTTTGCGGATAACTCGCTTATTATACCATGTCGAGCGATGGATAATCATATGCAAGTTGTCCGTCTTCGTTTATCCAATTTACCTTTTTTTGGGTGAGAAGGCCTTGTTGGAAGGTCTGCAAAAGAGTTTAAGGAAATATGGAGATATTCTGGATGTAGGCATCCTGTTAGAGCCCACTACTGGTACTTACATGTGCACAGGTTACGCCTTCTTCAATGTGTCTTCTAAGAATATGCAATTCGAAGCTTTGACACATTTAATCCCGTGGGACGAATAGCGTGAATATGGTTTTTATGCTGTATGGAATCAGATGCCGGTATATTGTCGTTATTGTTTTTATCTTGCTGCTGAATGCTCCTGCGATAAACCCTCCAAAAAAGCCCGTAAACAACCTGCAGTTATTTCTCGTCTCTTTACTTTGGTGGAATCGATTGAAATTACTCCACCAACGGAACAATTTATCACCTCGGATAAGGATATAGTACCTGAAGAACCTATGGTAGATTCTTCGGTAGATTCGGATATAACCACCCTCCAAGCTCCCGTTGTCGGCTCGCCAATGTCCTCTTATGCGGTCAATTTTCCTGCTCCTTCGAACGTTGCCATTGCTACAACATCCAGGTCAAAACGACTTACAGTATTAGTAAAAAAAAAAAAAAAAAAAAAAAAACTCCATACGACCGTCCAATCACTCGAACTCACCCTACTATGCTGTCTACATTGGCATCCAAACCGGCAGAGAGTATGATTGTTGATTCGCAGGTCTCCAAAAATGATGAGCACCGTTTAGATTTCTCCTCCTCCACCCATGCGGCGGATGAGGACGCCGTCAACAATATCTTACAATAATATGAGTAATAAGTATAACAACTTATTACTGCATATTGTTTCATTAAACTGTAACGGTTTAGGAAATCTCACAATCCCAAACAGCAATCACGATTTATACGCTATCTACGCTCTTTACAACAAGACATTATGACATTCCAAGAAACTCACATCTCTGATACCACACGCTCCTTTATCAATACTCAATTTCAAGCTCGATACTCAATGACTTACCATTGTGGTATTGTCTCTTTCAATCCCTCTTTCATTCTTTCAGACAATATGATGCCAGAACATGACCGAATGATCCTCACAAAGGTCACACATTCCAGTCACGCCTTTGCTCCTTTCTTCATACTTGTTCTCTATGCACCCGCTTCCTCAGGTCGTCAACGTCAGCAGTTTTTTGACCAGGTCTTCGAACTCTTGCACGCACAAGATTTGGATATCAATTTTGACCGGCTACTGATCACTGGAGATTTTAATTACTCCTATGCAAGATCATCCTTATCATCTCAAACATCGCTACAATGGATCTCGTTCTTAGAAGATCACTTTTATAATACACTAAAAAAAGATGGTTTACATGAGTTGCCCACATTCAGACGAAATGAAAGCATATTTTCAACAATCGACTACATCTTTGTCAGTCAAGCGTGGTGTTTAGCAGTTATGGCAAGTAACTTACACAAGTTGAATGCTTCTTGGACAGACCACTCCATGCTTTCAGTCACCTGTTGTGTTGGTACTTCTCCTTCTGGTCCTGGTCTCTGGCGTGGAAAACCGATCCTTGCGCGAAAGTCTGCTTTCCAACAATACCTCCAATAACATCTTGCAGAGATTCTTTCGAAAATACCATCTGGGCCGAAGGTACAAATGGCATAGGTCTTTGTCAAGCGTCAGATAAAAAAGGTTACACGTAATTATGCGGTAGATTATACCAATTGGCGTACAAAGTCAATACGATTGTTACAGAGTAATCGGAACAAGTTTTTACGCAGTAAATCACAAATAATAAGCAATAACAGCTATGGTTTTGATAGGTATCTTATTTTTTCCGCAAAAAAATTGGTGTCTGAAAAAAAGGTCGTCACGATTTGAGGAAAAATACATAGGGCAGCTGCTGGCGATGCTCTAAGTCACAAACTATTACGTATTTTACGTAGTAATTTTTTTTTTTCTTTTTTCTCAAATGTTGATTAAAGGTAAGTGTTTAGCTTACTCAGTAAAACGGTTGATAGATAGGTGTTCCAAGCTGTAGACCAACGGACACATTGGCCTTCGTGTCAATCTAAGCCTAGTAGTTAATTCAGACACAACATCGCCGAGTATGCCAAGCTGTAGACCAACGGACACATTGACCTTCGTGTCAATCTAAGCCTAGTAGTTAATTCAGACACCATACTTCAGTCTAGTTGTCGACTTGGACACACTGGCCTTAGTGTTAGTCTAAGCCTTGTTGACAACTTGCTGCTATCGACACTAGAAATAGGCGTTGTACTGATTTTTTTTTTTTGATAGGCAACATTCTACTTCACTAATGTCTTATAACATATACCAGATGTATTCTTTTATTCTCAGAAACGAAATATATCCACACAATAAATTATAATTTCTATTTATAAATGGCATACAGTGCTTCCAAAAATGAATGTCGCATCCCATATGTCGTTTTCTGTATAACTTGCATTATAAAACTTTACAAAATACGACTTTAATTTCTGGAAATAGTGTATGTTAAGAAAAACATGCATTTTATAATTTCATATATATATATACATATATATATATATACACAAAAAAAAAATTTTTCATATATAGTTGAGTCATCAAAATGCAAAACATGCTTATAGGTCGAATGTTATTATAAAGGCTTCGCAGTATAGTTTGTTTAATAAATGAACAATGAATATATTTAGTCTTCGATGGATTATTTTCACTTTCTTAAATAGAAATATCGTGCTCAAGAATTTTATCTGTTTGCAGTTTAATGAAAATCGATAAAGTATTTATTTTTACATACAAATGAAGGCAATGTAAGAGAGAATTAATGATATGAATGGTAGAAACAATTACTACGTGTTCTGTCAGTAGTTTTTTCCGTTATGGCTTTAATTACTTTGGGCTCCAAACAGTAGCCAAATTCACTGAGCACGTCAACCGTATTATTTTCATAACAGCAGCGATAAATGGTGTCCATTACATTGTAGAGGCGGTCAAGGTAGGGTATCATTTGTGGCAATTCATCAAGAGATAAAGGAAGCCGGATGCTATCCAATTCTACCACTATTAAGACATCACCTCTTACTTGGCTAAGATGAAGTTGGATGTTAGTGCCTAAGAAATAAAAGCTTAGTAGACCCAAGTAAGTCTTGATGATCGTAGACTTACCCACAGCCATAATTTGGAACATATGTTTTGCCTTACATACTGCTGAACCCGTTTTTGAGAACACACACAAGCGATGGAGATCGATATTAACCTTTCTATGATTTTTGGCATATGTAATTGGCTTTACTTCAAAATATCCCACTGCTTTCTTGTCATTTTCCACGATACCATCAGGGCGGTTTTGGTTACTGTCATTGTTGGTGTTATCGAAACAGTTAGCATTTGACCATTTGAAGATTAATTCATCGTCATCATAATCAAATAATTTTTGAAAGGCAGTTTGTAAGAACCTGGTACAAAGTTCAAACTCTTTGATTTCTTTTTTTTGGTTAACCATGGGTAATGTCTCTACCATTGATTTGATACATAGCAAAAGTCTAATGGCCACTGTATCCGTAATATCGTTTATTATTGCTAAGATTTTGCTCTCAGCACTTAACCGAGTCAGTAAGTCACAATTGATATCATTGACGATTGTAATTATGGCCATCATGATATCTAACGGAAACTTATGGTTTGATTCATTGAAACCAAAAGAATCATATATATTTTTGCGAATGGTCTTGATTGGATCTACAAAATAATTTTGTATTTCAGAACACCAGTTTGAATTTTTTCCAATAAACAAGATATTGGACATCGCAAGTAGGTGTTGTAAATGGGTTTCGTATGTGAGGAGGGAGACATCCAAAGAATTATAAACATCACGCTTAAACTTTGACAAAGAATTTGAAAAATTAAGGTCGTTAGAGTTGTCATCAATAGGTATAATGTTTTCAATCATAATTGCTTTGGCATCAGCTAAACTGATCGTTTCAATGCTTTCTTCTGTAGTGGTAATGTTCGTAGTATCAGTTTGTTGACTAATAGTACTATCGGTGTTGTCTTGGTCTACTTGCTTTCTTTGTATCCAAAAGTCCTTTGCCTCGCGGCTCTTGCGCCATTGGTCATAATCTTCTAGTACCTTTTTTCTCTTGGCTTCGTCTTCTATGCACTTTATAACTTCTAAGAAGCGTATATGGGCTCTTCTTTTATCATAAGTCTTGAAGAAATTGAAGAAACTAATGTGTAAGATATTGCTATTATTGCTATTATTGCTATGCAACCAATTAACTTCACTGGGGAGTCTTTTAGTTAGCAATTTCTTTGGCATTGTGATAGCAAAATGAAGAAAAAAAATACTGGTGTAACAGAAAGCATGTAGTATCAACCCACATTTTCAGTAGTCACTTCAAATTGGGTGCAAGTGCTCTGAAAATTGGAAAACATCAAAAAGAAGAAATCAAAAATCACTGTAAAAGGACAGTATCTACAGTTCATACATAAAAAAAAATATTTTTTTTAGCACCAGCCCCAAATAGTAATACAAAAAAAAACGGATTTACATATGAAGAAAAATAATCGCAAAAAAAGAAGAGTACTCATTGATTATTCCATCTGTTTTCTCCTTAATAATTATTGTTATAAAGTAAGATTAAATGTTTGTCAAGGAGTAACTTAGAGTTACATGGTTAAAATCGATCTAAAAAACTTTTTTATTCTGTATCGTGAACAATAGGGGTAGGTTAAGATTTTTCCGTATGACATTTGTTACACACGGAATTCGAAATAGACCTGCCCCTATTTTTTAACTAAGCAAATTAAAAGGAACGTTTGCCTTCATAGCAAAAGAAAAAAAAGAAAAAGGATCTTTTAATATAAAATACAATCTGAGTACAAAAAAAGTATTTTTTTAGTCAAAGGTATGAATTTAATATAAAAGAGGATTGTAGGCCTTTAAATCCTAAGTACATTTTATGCAGAAAACGGTTGTACAAATAAAAATAAGCAAGTAACTACCTTGTCTATTAAGATATAAAGCTCATCTAAAAGAATAAAAATATATTATTAAAGCTTTAAATGAGAGGATCTAGTATATACGAAAGATTAATAGCTATAATTAAACAAATAACTTTTTTTCTCTGTATTTGTTTACTTGTTAGTTTAGAATGGCTTTGTCCTTTTATTTACCATCTCTTTATGGATAAATAAGTTTTAAAAAATTTTAAAAATATAAGAAAAAAAAAGGGGGAGAATGACTCATCAAGAATGTGAAAAAAAGATATTTAAATAATTCTTTTTGCCAAAACTTTTTTTCTTTCTTTCTTCATCAAACAATCAATCTTCTCTGAAACTGATGACCTAAATATTTTGTCTTTTCAAATCTAAACTTGGCCCTTATGGTCTTTTGTCAAAACTCCTCTTCCTAAACAAATGATTTGCTACTTTTTTGCGCTTCAAACATGTTTCTCTCCCTTTGGCCTTTTAAAACCTCTTACCTACTATCAAGCTTGTCTTTAATCAACATTAAAATATATGGCCTACATAATGCATCTATTCTTTGTCTCTTTATTTGGTCTCAGCTAACATCAAAAGCCGGTGTACTCTTTTGCTTATCTTTCTATGGTCCTTTTGATTTCATTTAATGCTAAACGCTTCATTCCATTGGTTTTGATGGTTAAAAAAGAAATCATATTTTGGCCTCATAAAATGGTAAAATCATTTTTTATATAATTATTTTATTAACATTTTTGAAATAGTTTACTCTGCCTGTCTTTGTTTGCCTTGGTCAAGATTCCTTCTTTGCTACTCCTCTGGCTAAAAAGTAATGTTCAGAATAGAATTACCCTTTTTATTAACTTTTATTCTAGCTCAATATTTATTCTCTTCTGTGTCAATATAAATGGTTTTTCTTTAAGGCTGCTTTTGTACTTGTTTTCATGTCTGCATGGCCCACTTGGGTGCAATCCTTTCCCTGTAAAAGCTCTCTTTTGGTAGTCTCTTTATTATCTCTGTAATCTCTTCTCTTTCTATCTCTTTATGACCTCTTTGCTATGCTTCTAAAATCTGTGGCAGGATGGGACGATGATCTGCTGGAACTTGTAAGCTCTAAGGAGGAATGGGAACTCAAGTAAAAGTAACACCCGCTCTGTTCATCCTAGTGCTAGACGGAAGATGTCTTAACATCTGAAGCTACAACGAGCGAAGTAACAGACCCGGTCACGCTTTGCTTGAGAGAGGGTGATCCCTAGAAATAGGGTATATCTTTCGCAGAACATTCCAGACATAGACTTAGAACCTGACAGTGAACGGAACGCCCTTCGGGGTACCACTCATATCCTATAGACTTGAAAAGTGTTTAAAAGAGTAATTCAAGGGTGATTCTTATTATTATCTTTTTAAAAAATATTATCTTTTAAAAAAATTACTACCTTAAAAAAAAAAAAAAAAAAAAGCAAAACAAAAAAAACAAAACCAGACTATCGAAAGAGGCTATTTACAAAAAGGTTGTTGTTCAAGTGCTTGGCTCTTTGCTGCTTATCAATGGTTTGCGATCAATTCTAATTCAAACCCAATGAATCTTTTCATTCCTCTTTGCCTTCTAAAAAGCTCTAATATTTAATAAATAAAAACCTTTATCTAGTTTTTATACAATCTTAATGAATAATCTCTTCTTTTACATTGCAATCGTGATAACAGATGGTTATTATGTTGTCTGTTTGCTATTTCTAACTTGTAGCTAAATATCAAAAGCTATAAATTATACAAAAGATCCACACATGAAATTGAATGTCTTTAAGCAGTGCATTTTGTGTATGTAAAAATAAAAAATAAAAAAATAAATAAAAAAAAAAATAAAAAAAAGAGAGGGAGAAACTTTATGAGATCTACATAATCACCTATGAGTGCAAACGAAAGTTTATCAGGTGTTACAGAGCGAGATTAGCATTTTGGGGTGGTTTCGACAAGGATTTGTAAAAGGTTAAACATAATGTACAATTCTTAGCTTTCCTTTTTTTTTGTGCTTGTTTTATACAGGCAACAAAAACTAACATCAAATCCATAACCCTTTACCAAATTAAAAATTAACGATATTTCATAAATAGACAGTGCCAGCAAAAGACACTCTATAATAATCAGTTTACGTTTCTAAGTAGATAAGCTTATACTTTTTACAGTTGTATCTTTGTTTTATTGTACTGTTTTAATATTTTTCGGACATAATAGGTAAAACCAAGCTGGTCCATCTGGTGAAAGGGTGACTATGCATGCCTTCGCCAATCTCTGGAGAATATTGTTCCCAAATATAACCTGGTATTCTTTATACACATTACGTATAATGTTATCTCTTAATTGATTATAAATTGTTTGAGCACGGGCTTGACAAGGACCTGGTACCATGTAATTCTAACAAAGCATTAATTTTGCATTATAAAATAAAACCTCCATGAATTACCCTATACAATCACACCAAATAAGTTTTCGGACAAAGAAATTGAAGATAATTTTAACCTCATAACAAAATAAAGTTATCTTTTTCTCATCCATCAATTCATTAAAAAAAACATGTCTGCTCAAATCTCCAAAGACTGTACCCGACCTTTAATTATATCTGAAGATGAAACAAAAGAAAGTAAAGCATGAGGTGTTTTTTATCTTCTTAGAACACATCATACGATTAGAGAGATTGCAGAACTTGTTGGATTGAACAGGTCTACTGTGCAAGACATAAAAACCAAGATTGATAACTATGGCAGCCTTTTGCCTCACAAGAAAACAGGTCATCCATTGAAAATAAATGAAAGAACTGAAAGGCACTTGAACAGGATTATTAGAGAGGATCCTTTTGCCTCATTTAAAGAAATAAATGTGGAATTAACAAAGCTGAATGTTTTTGTTAGCATAGAAACCCTTCGATCGTATGTCGATCGACTTGACTTCAAATCGTACAGAGCAGCTCACAAGTCTAGATTGACTGCAAGACACCGCAAAAGTAGGCTTCGCTGGGCGAAGGAACACCTCAATTGGACGGAAGACCAATGGAGAAGCGTTATTTGGTCTGATGAGTCGCGCTTTTGTGTAGAAGGCAGTAAACGCGGAAAAAGAGTGCTCAGGAAGGAAGGAGAGCGTTATGACGAAAGAAATATAATATCCACAGTCAAATGGGGTGGCGGTGGTGCTATGGTTTGGGGAGGAGGTTTGGGACCTTTAGAAATTATTGATACCAGTTCCGTAGACCAAGAAACATATATCAATACTTTGGCCAATAGATTCCATCCTTGGTTTACGAATGTCATGGCGCATCAGGAGAGGGATTTTATCTTCCAAGAGGATGGTGCTTCCTGTCATACAGGTGGTTATGCTCGATGGTGGAAGGAGACCCACCAAATCAGGGGGTTTGAGTACTGGCCTGCTCAAAGCCCTGATTTAAACCCCATTGAGCATGTTTGGAATGCTCTTGAAAGGCGAATTGAAAGAAAAAGATCGTCGATCAAGAATTTGGAGCAATTGAAGGTGGCTCTACGAGAAGAGCGGGAAAGAATGGATGATGAGTTTGCAGACCGATTAGTTCGAAGCATGAAGAGACGGTGTGAAGCAGTTATCAAAGCTAAAGGCGGCGCAACAGAATACTGAGAATCATTTTATGAATATATTCTTAAAATAAACATGTGAATCTTTCTTTTCTCAAAACTTGAAATCCTAAGCTTAGGTTCACAGGTATTAATTGGTCTTGGACTTACATGCCATACTTTTTAAATTTTTTGTTTCAATATTTTGTCCCAAAATTAATTTGGTGTGATTGTATAAAATGTTGCCCTCTTCACCTATCAACATTTTACAATACCTTTTTGTTCAAACAAGTGCTCCTGGATATACTATGAGCATTTGGCTAACATTCTGGTTTGCAGACGAAATGAAATTTGGCGCTTGGCATTCTAATATTGCTATTCATCATGCCAATTGGATCAAACGTCAGGCTCATGTTAATAAGAGAAATGATATTACTGTTTCCTATATGCCCAAAGAGGCATTGAAAGCCTATTTATTTCCAAAGGAAATGCGTTATTTCATATCTGAGCATGGTAAAACAAAAACAGTAAAGAAGCAATCAACATGTCAGTATCAGAAGGCTTACCTTCAAGTGAAGCATCTGAATCAAATAAAGTAACTATTAAAAAAAGGAGAGTAATAAAAGAGCCTTCCATTAAGTCTTTTTAAGTTGTTAAACAACTGTGGCTGCTACAATACATAGTTGTTTAAAGAGATTCTTATTTTATGCTCCTTTTTTAATCCGAAGCTCACTGCTATTCAGTACGTGGCTTCTCTTTGCTTCGCGCATATCCCAGGAGACTTTTAGGGATCAGATTCCATTCAATATAGCTGGCGCTAGAAAGGATACAAGTCATATTATTAACATGGCAAACGAAGCCAGTACCCCTGTGCCCATCATGCATACTTTCTTGAAGAACTGTGACTATGTCTTGGAAAAATATGGCAACTACGATACTACTAGTATTGTACAAGGTATATAATTAAAAATAGTACCTTGCATTTGTTATTAACCTAAATTTAACTAGCTCACAGAGATCAAGTCGTCATTCCTGCCAATCTTCAAAAGAAATAAGATGGTTTTCATTTATCACTATCATTTATATTTTTTGTTCTGTAAAAAATGAAATAAAAAAGAACTACGCATAAACACTTTTTTTTTCTTAATTGATTGCAGAACGACATGACGATTTCTATAAGAATCGTAAATATAGATCACTACATTCATAAGCCATGCTCTTTAGATCGAGCTTATTCACCATTTTGCAACAAAAGTCTTTCCAAAGTACCAGTCATTCGAATATTTGGATCAACCAATGCAGGACAAAAAGCATGTCTTCACATTCATCAGGTAAAATGAGAAGAAGAAAAAAAAGGTTTTCATTTCTGTACAAATGCTAATAAACTACACAAAGATATACCCTTATTTTTTTGTGCCTTATACAATACCTGAAGGTCACACAGCTGAAGATATTCAAAAAGATATTTTTCAATTTGGCACTTGCCTTAACCAAGCACTCGATTTGTCCAAACCCAATTCAGATAAAAATCAACATATTGCAGCCATTGTTCTTGTCAAGGGCACGCCCTTTTATGGCTATCATGTTGGCCACCAAACATTTCTGAAGATTTACTTGACCCGTCCATCTGAAAAACAACAGATCATTGATATATTGCAATCACAAGCCATCATGGGCATTCATTTTCAGCCGTTTGAAGCACATCTATCATTTGAACTTCAATTCATGATTGATTATAATTTATATGGCATGGACTGGATTCATCTCGACACGGATCATGTCGGTTCTCAGTTTGGACTACGCTTTCGTTTGCCCCTTGCGGATGCTCCAAAGTCAAATTGCCCACTGAGCCAGTCATTCACAAATGAAGAGTTCTATGATCAGTCGATCTATACTGTCCAGACAGTCCCCAAACACTTACAGTCTGATGCTCTTCCGCGCGCAAGTCATTGTGAACTGGAGCTGGACGCAACAGGGATGTGTATCTTGAATCGATCAAACCTGATTGAGAGAGAGATTGAGGGAAATGATCCTCATCAAGACGAAGGAGCCAAATTGATCAAGTCCTTAGAGGTTATCTGGAAAGATGAAGCAAGCCGACGTAGGTCAAAACCCATCTTGCCATTCTTTCATACCCCAGAACGACCAACAACCAATACCCCATGGACCTCTGAAGCCTCTTATAGGAGGTTATTAAGCACACTCATACAAAACCAAAGCACAAAGCCGAGTAAGCCTTGTAATCCATCTCTAATTGATATCATGACTGCTTTCCAGGCTGTCGAAGCTCTTTATCCACCTGAATACCATCTATTCAAGTCTTCTGCTACGAATGCATCATCGCCAGCAATACCTACTGGATATAACACACCTCCAGATCAAACATCACATGGGGTATCGTTTAATGTATCATCAAGTCCATCGCACTATAGGACATGGAAAGTGCAGACTGAAGTGGACACTAGTCTAATTGATTCATATGTTGAAAGCAAATCAGCTTTAGAAAGCAAGGTATATGAACTAAGACAAAGCCAGAAACAACAAGATGAAGAGAGTGATGAGTTTGATGAAGAAGAATATAGTTTAAGAGAAAGTGATCTTGTCAAATGGATGGAAGAAACGGAGCGAAATGAGAAATCTCAGCATCCGATTGTTTCTATAGAATATGAAGAAGAGGATAAACCGGTTTATAAGCCTCGCACGTTAGATTTCGTTGCCGAAGTGCAAAAAATGGACGCTATTTTACAAAAACACGGAAGACAAAAGAGAAGGAGCGGTTTTGCTTTTGAAGACGAGCCGATTAAATCATTTGAAATAAGTGACATACCTCCCGATACAATGTAAACACATGTTGCATCGCTTTTTGACCACTACTAACCATTTCCTGTGTATAGGTCTCGACCTAATCGATTTTTGAAAAAATATAAAATTGATCAACTTGATGGGACAAAAGATCAATACTCAGGGAAAAGAAAAGATCAACCCTCATCAAGAACACAGTGGGAACAGGAAAAAAAGATTTTGAAAAGAATGAAGAGGAAAAGAAAACCTCATGAGGATGATGATACGATTGTATCTGTTGTTATCAAGGAAAGCCCTATATTTGGAAGAAGAAAGAAAAAGGGAAAGGAAAGAAAGGCAGGTGAAGAGATGGCGCACTACACAACTTCTCCTTTATCTATGTCTTCGTCACAAGAGCAAAGCAGTATACATCAATCTACATCATCAACTGCAGATACAGATCAAGAGGCAGCAAATTTTAATAAAGAGCCTATGAAATTTCAAATCGATCAATCTGATCAGATACCCCAACTACTTGACTTTAGCTCGTTTGGAAACATTCTTGATAATCAAAAAGAGCAAAGGACCAAGCTACCAATGGAACAAGCCATTTCTAACTCATCATTATCTATAGAACAAGTAACAATACCTACAAGTATCGATTCGGATAATGTGCAACCAACAAACGAACATGATAGCCAAAAGCTTAAAGGTGATAGTAGCAGCAGCATCAATAATCTCTTTTTAAACAAGTTAAATACCCTATGGTCTCCTAATGAGGCAGACAGACAGACGAGCCTCAGGGACTCTATACATGAACCTTCACTTTTACCACAAGTTTACAAAGAAAGTAAGAAATCTGGCCTTTTTTCAATCTCTTCAGAGTCTAAAACTATTGAGGAAAACCTGAACGCGTCTGATCAAGTAAAATATGATTGGGAAACGTATTTCCGAAAGATTGAAAATGCTACAACAAGTAGTAGTAAAAAACAAAACGTGTCTATTGAGAAAGTAAATCGTTCAGAGTATGTCTATAATCATCCCCCTCCAATCATTCACAAGGAGGACCCAATTCTGTTGAATGTAGATCAAGTTACTTATCGAGAACCGTTCTACAAAAACCCTGCAGATGTACCAAGATACCCAACTGTGTTTAATGGAAAGGAGTTTAGACTAAAGTGCGATTCAATTCATAGCCTAAAAGAATTTAAAAATGTGTATTCAGAACGACGAAAAGAGGAAGATGGTACCGCTGAGGGTTGGAAAAAGACAAATATTCGACAATGGACTCTAGCTATCCCTCCGCCTAGCTTTCAAGAGGTGCAAGCATGGCTCCATGAAAATAAACATAAGCCCAAAAAGCACAAAGCCGCCTATATAGGAACACAAGTAATATTATAGGATATACATTGATGCTACTGCTAATCATTAAATAATAGCTTGATGGTCCTTCCATAGATGGAACATTTGATTTCAAATATAAAAATAATAAGCCTGTAGCTAAAGTGACCCATGTGAATGACCATGTAGATTATTTTAGCTTAGAAATTCATGGTAATCACTTTTTATTGTTTATAACGTTTGATTACTTATATGGCAAGTGTAGTGAATACAAGACAGGACCTATTACCAGACCCTGAACATGATTCTGTACAAGTCATCTTTTATTGTCTACAAACAGATGATCGAAATATTTCAAGCAACGGATATCAACAAGGCTACCATATTGGGATAATAGCTCTGAATTATTTTGATATAACCAAGATTGGCATCAGTACCTCTCGTGAGTATATGCATTATGAGTACTTATAAAATACATGTTTATTAACCTCGCGGCTTTAGGCGCAGACATTGATTATGGAGAAACAGAAACAGAATTGTTTTTTATATTGATTGAAAAAGTGAGATTGTATGATCCTGACATGTTGGTTGGATATGAGGTTCAAAATGCATCGTGGGGGTACCTCATAGAAAGAGCTACTTATTTAGGCAAGTAAAATAGGATATTTTTCTATTCAATATATTTAATAGTAAGTGTATATAGGCATTCATCTTGTAGATGCATTATCAAGAATAGATACCCCTCCTTCTGATTTTATTCGTAAAGATGAGTGGGGATATAAAAAAGCTTCAACCTACAAGATATGTGGGAGACATATGTTGAATGTATGGCGATTGATGAGAAGCGAACTTACATTAATGAGTTATACATTTGAAAACGTTGCTTATAACTTATTACATAACAGGTAAATCACAGTGGGAACCTACCCCTTGCTTTACTTACATAACAGTACAGGGTTCCCCACTTTTCACATTCTACGTTAACATCGTGGTACCAGAAAGGAGCTGCTGTTTTAAAGTGTCGCTTATTTAAATATTATATGAAAAGAGTACAAATGAATCTATGTATGCTAGATGCGTCGCAAGTGATCACCCGCTCTTGCGAATCAGCCAGGATATTTGGTATTGATTTTTATTCAGTCATCACAAGAGGATCGCAATTCAAAGTGGAATCTACCATGCTTCGGATCGCAAAACCAGAAAATTTCTTGATGATTTCGCCTAGCAGAGCTCAGGTATTAAAAGAAAGGGGACCCAAGTATGTGTTGTATTGATGTATACTTCTCAGGTTGCAGCACAACGGTCACTTGAATGTCTACCTTTAGTGATGGAACCTATTTCAAAGTTTTACAGTAGTCCAATGGCTGTCTTGGACTTTCAAAGCCTTTATCCATCTATCATGATTGCCTATAACTATTGGTAAGCGTATTTAGTATTTCATTCAATATTTTATATATCAACATTGCCTTACAAAGTTACTCTACTTGCCTTGGACGAGTCAAGAAGCCTGAAGAATCGTCAAGGTTTGGTGTTTTAGAATCTTTTGATTTACCAGATGGACTATTAGAATCTCTCAAAGACTATATTAACAGTAAGTAAATGGAATATGGATTCGCTTACATATAATTAGTAACTGAATTCATTTGATAGTTTCCCCTAATGGTGTCATGTTTGTCAAACATGAGATTAGAAAAGGATTATTAGGCAAAATGCTCCAAGAACTATTAAATACAAGAGTCATGGTGAAGAAATCAATGAAAGATTATAAAGATGATCCGGTATGTATACCATGTTATCAGACAAAAACTCTTTTACTCACCCTGTATAGGGCTTACTACGAATGCTTGATGCCAAACAGTTAACCTTGAAATTTATTTCCAATGTAACTTATGGCTATACTTCTGCATCCTTTTCTGGTAGAATGCCTTCAGTTGAAATTGCTGATAGTATCGTTCAAACTGGCAGAGAGACTTTGGAAAGGGTAAGCCCATTTATCATTATACGTACACAAAGCGCTCATGTCTTTATAAAACAAGACCATAAATTTAATCAACGAAACAGAAAAATGGGGTGCTCGTGTTGTCTATGGAGATACAGATAGTGTTTTTGTCTATTTTCCCGGAAAGTCCATTGAAGAAGCATTCAAATTAAGCAATGAAATTGCAGATACGGTTACAAACATGAATCCTAAACCTATCAAGTTAAAGTTTGAAAAGATATATCATCCTGCTGTTCTTTTAGCTAAAAAGAGATATGTTGGCTTTAAATATGAAAACTTTGAAGACAAAGAACCTGTATTTGAAGCAAAAGGAATTGAGACAGTCAGAAGGGACCATACGCCTGCTACTCAAAAAATATTAGAATCTAGTTTAAAGTAAGCCTAATTTTACTTTACACTAAGAGAAATATAACTCACATCAAAAATAGAATTCTGTTTAGAACACAGGATATGTCTCAATTGAAGGAATACCTTTATAATCAATGGACAAAAGTGCTTTCAAACCGTGTACCATTAAAAGACTTTATTATTGCAAAAGAAGTTCGAATGGGTACGTACTCCAGCAGAGGCGGACCCAATGGTGCACTGGTAGCTCAAGAAAAGATAAACCGAGACATACGAGCTGAACCTCAATATGGAGAACGTGTTCCCTATGTTGTTATTTACAAAGGTCCTGGAGCAAAGCTAAAAGATAGAGTGATTCGGCCTGAGGTAGTTTTGAATAACAAGTAAGTTTTAGGAAAGAAATAAAAATAGAAGAAAACATATTTAACCTGTTTATAGTACACTGCGATTAGATGCTGAGTACTATATTCGCAAGCAAATCATTGCTCCAATCAGTAGAATATTCAACATCATCGGTGTTGGTAGGTTTACTGCAAGTATGAAGATTTGATGCTAATAATTGTATTTTAGACATTATGTCATGGTATGATAATATGCCACGAACGCAAAAATCAGCCTTTTTGAGATTAGGGAACTGTACCAATGAACCTAACAAAAAGAATATCAAATGTATTGATCAATATTATTCACGATCTCACTGTGTTGTCTGTAGTAAATTGACAGATCAAGGTAAGAACATGATACGAAATATAGAAAAGCACAAAGTTAATGATGACCATAGTTATCTGCGAGATATGTGCAAAAGAGCCCCACAAAGCTATTTATACCCTTGCTTCTCGACAAACATTGTCACAGAGTAAACTAAGACACATCATGAACATTTGTCAAGATTGCTCTCATCTTTCAGCGTTGGATGCTGTGACAGTAGAAGTTAATACAGACTATGCTGATGTTCCATGCACTTCCTTAGATTGCCCACTGTACTATGAAAGACTAAAAGCTAAAGAAGACGTTCGTACAATGTCCAGCTATGGTGACTTGATAAATGAGCTGGCAATTTCGTAGCAAAAACGCCTCTTCCATTCTCCCTTTGATTATACAGTGTCTAAAAACAAAAATGAAAATAAAATAAAATTTGGATTTCTGTTTTTAATCCATAATATGCTGATGTAATCAATTGGTATCCTTTTCTCATATAACTTTCATTTAAATTTTACAAAACAATTAAGCAGTGCGTGAACAAAAGTTTGCAACTGTTGTTTGTTAAAATATAAAATATGCAGCCAGCAAAATCGAGAAACATGCTGGGCTGAAGCTCACCGCTTATAAAATTTAGAAAACTTGGCAGATGAAAGCTCAGAAAAGATTACTGGTGATTGTGATATTAATCATCTTGTCGACATTGTACTGAAAAAGCATCGCTTGACTTTGGGCAAAGCTTTCAAATTGACACCAAGAGACACAATAAGAAAAAGGCTACATGAAGCTGAATGCAACAGTCACATTGATCAAGAGGATTGCTTTTTGAGTCCTGATCATATGAAAAGGCTATCGAGCGCATCCTATACAGGATGAAGGTAGTGATGACCAGGAAAAGAGCATTCATTGGCAATTCAGACCTTCTGAACATATATTGTACTTATGCATATAAACACTGTGTCAATAAATTTCCTTAAAGCAATATGCTATTTAACTTATGTAATTTGTCTTATAATCATATCAACACATCATAAAATCGTGAAACCTAAATTTTAGACACAAATCATAAACAATTTAACTCTTAATTTTATTCACACAAGTTACAATACTCTTTATTATTCAACACAAAATGAACAAATCTTTATATCACAATTTTCCGTTAAAGACATCGTAAGAAGTACTGCAGTTCCTAAGATAGCTTTAATCAATGAGAAGAACGCTTGACATGCTTAACTTGGAAATTGGCTGATGTCTGAATAAAGTAGGCTTCAAAACATTAAAAAAATAATGAAAGGATATATGATGATTTCTAATAACACCAAACCCAAGTGCTGCCCATAAGAAATAATTGCAATGAAGAAGCTGTATAGAATCAACTCTTTAAAAAAATCTTATGACGGGTATTGTATATGCAGCATAAATGAGAAACTCATAGTATTTGAAAATGTTGTACAAGTTTATACGAACGCTACGACATTCAGCAAAAGGACGAATCATATCGCTTAATTTTTTCAACGTATCCGAAACAATCAGCAATGATTTTGTGTTAGCAAGGGAGTCAGGAACAGAAAGGAACGGTCCTACCTTCCGATGAGGGGACTCGGCTCTTTAGAGATGATCTCAGCCACTAGAAATAGCTTACATAGAATATATCGCTTGATACGTGCCAGTGAAGACGAGAAAAGGATTGTTCTAGCATTTTAAAAAGCGAACCAAGTTTGATTCTGACATTAGAAATATGTGCTACACGTAAAAGATTATAGCATAAACAATGAATGAAAACACTTTTATACAATGACTGTAATACCCAAATAAAAAAAGATCAAGCAACATTTCCTTGTTATAATAGGCAACATGTTTTAAAGGACGAGCGTTTCCGCGGTTGAAGCAAAGGAAGGATCTGTCATTTATTATTATTATTGGAATGTCATTGGGAAAACAAACCAAGCGAATTAAATAAAATTATACTTTATAATTTCTATATGCATACAAATTGAATTTAGTTGTGATGTTAAAGTAGTAACTTGTACAAATCTGCCAAGCGCTTTGTATTTAGACATTATTCCTGGTCTATCCAAGTTCATATTCCGAGCATTCAAAAAACTATGGCACTTTTATCCGATCTCGGAGTCGAAAAGACAGACAGCACATTGATTTTAATAGGCTCAGTTTTCCTTTTTTCAAGGATGGGTGGTTTAAGCAAGAAACCATAGAAGCAACATTCAAAATATGCTTACTGATAAAGAATTATTATAGCAGATTGTCTGATAAAACCATATTCTTTCTTACATCTAATTTCTAAAACAAATATTGGCTTATATAATGTGGTACGGGATTATTCAGGTCTTCCGTTATATCTAAATCACCTGATAAAACAAAGAGATATCTTTATTATTTAATAATTCCACACATACTTTTCAATTCCTTCTTTTATTTTTTATTGCTTAAAGTAAATGTAAAGGCACTCTCTTGTTAGGCTAATTGCTTAAAGTACATAGTTTGACAAGCATATGACAGAACAATGGGTAAAATCAACTGGTTATATCCTATTGGTTGATATTTCATTATCCGCAGTGTACTATAATTGACACAGCCTTAAAGATGTTCACCAGGAAACCATGTTCACTAAAGAGGCAATGCCGAACTCTTCTTTTTCTTCTCAAGCAATTCGAAAAAGCAGTTTAGATTATATCCCCTTTACTGAAAAGAAAGAATAAATCAAATCGGTAAAATAAGGGCAATAGAAGGTCTTTTAAATTAGCAATAATAATAATCACTTCATTTTTTTTTTTTTGAAATCATGGAATGACTGTACCTTTGCAGATAGCATACTCAGTTGCATAGATTGTTGTCAACAATCCAAGACCTTTTTCTCTGGTAAGAATTAGGGTTTATTCGCTTAATGTTGATAGAAGTCTGTTTTTTTTTTAAAAAAAAAAAAGCAATATCCATTTTTCAACTGTTTGACAAACAGAATAAATCCCGCCGCATAAAACGGGTTCAACCATTCAACCGTTCTTTTTTCTCCTTTTTTTATTCACTTTAGAAAAAATGTTAAACAACAAAAAGAAGACACCAAAAGCTTATGAAATTCATGAAATTGGAGGAACAGCCGAACAAGAGGCGTTTATGAATGATATCATTGATCAGTTCACGATTGATTCAAGCCAACTTGTAGAAATACGTGATCATTTTATACAAGAAATGGAAAAGGGCTTGAACCAGGAAGGAGCCACATTGGCCATGATTCCGTCTTATGTCGAAGGACGTTTGACTGGTAAATATGAGCAAATGATAGTAAAACTTTATCTGACGAGTTGATCAGGTAAAGAAGAAGGACGTTTTTTAGCTCTTGATTTGGGAGGAACGAACCTGAGGGTGGTTCTGGTTACACTAGAAGGGGATGGCAAGTTTCAAACTGTGTCTACAAAATCAAAAGTATCAGAGGAATTAAAGACAGGGCCTATGCGTAACTTGTGTGGTATGATCATTGTCACATCAATAAAGAAACACTCTTAATTATTTTTTGTTATAGATTATATTGCCGATTGTGTTGACACGTTCTTGACAGAGCATGGTCTTGAAAATCATGAAACGGAACTCAACCTGGGCTATACTTTCTCTTTTCCTATTCTTCAATCAAAGGTATAAAAGAGTGATGCTATCTGAAGGGGGTGGTTTCTTATGCTTTGTTTAGATCAATCGTGGTATACTCTCTACATGGACCAAAGGATTTTCTAGCTCGGGTGCTGTGAACAAGGACCCTGTCCTATTACTTCAGGATGCCTTATTAAGAAAACATGTCCCAGTCAAGATTTCTGCACTTGTCAATGACACAGTCGGTACTCTTTTATCCAACGCATACAATAAACCTCACACCTTGGCTGGTCTCATCTTGGGCACAGGCGCTAATGGTGCTTATATCGAAAAGATGTCAAAGATTGGCAAATGGAAGGGAGGCAAGACAACAGCAGAAGAGATGATTATTAATATGGAGTTTGGTGCTTTTGATAATGAAAGACGTGTGCTTCCCTTGACACGTTTTGATAACAAACTTGATCGACAGTCCATTAATCCTCATGCTCAACTCTATGAAAAGATGATCTCAGGCATGTACCTGGGTGAAATCACTCGAAATGTGCTCATAGACATGATTGACCGTGAACTCTTGCTGAAACCACAAAACTTGGCCAAGGACATCTCTCGACACTGGTCCTTTGAGACAGCCTTCATGTCAAGCATTGAAGAAGACAATTCTCCTGATTTACAACATACAAAGGAGACCTTAGACAGCAATCTAAATTTGCATGATATAACCACAGTGGAGGCAAGGATGATTAAAAAGGTCTGTGAGTTGGTAGGTAAACGTGCTGCTCGTCTGGCTGCGACCTCGATCTCAGCAATTGTCAAGCATTGTGGTATGAGCGATGAAGGACATGATATAGGAATTGATGGTTCTCTTTATGAATTTTATCCTTCTTTTGAAGAAAGACTTTATGAAGCTCTTCAAGAAATGATGCCTGAAGTTGAGAACATTCATGAAAAGATTCGTTTGGGACTTGCGAGAGATGGCAGCGGTGTTGGGGCTGCCCTTACAGCCTGTGTAGCTGCTCGTATGGAAGAGAAATTAAATAGAGAAGGCTCGGATTGATTAGGGCAGAAGCAATACATATGCTTATATTCGTCTAATAATAAATATATAATGTTTACAGCTGTCATACTATCGACAGGAAAAAAAAAAGCCTAAGTTCTTTAATAACCCCATTCACTATCTCTTTGAATTCATTTTCTCTTGTCTTTTCATAAAATGCTAGTTGTTTGATGGCCATTCATTCTATTATAAAATGTACTTACCTTTCTTTCTTTTTTTATTTTGTTTTATGTAAAAATAATTTAAACGTAGATCATTATGAACAAGAAAGTAGACAATTAAGTGGATAAGACAAAAAAAACCTCTTCGCTTTTTGCTTCCTTTTGTTTACATAACCAACACAAAAGAAAAAGAAGTACAGCTATGAAATATATTTAAAGCAAAGAGAGAATCATTGAATAAACAAGCTGCTTTTTGAAGCAAAAAGAGGGCTTCTCCCCATGAACGCCTTTAAAGTGACATGAAAAGTAAGAAAAAAGCAATCAAACACTGTCGCTTAAAATCCATTGATTCAAATCTTGACCCTTTTTAGATCTTTTTTTTCAGTCCAACGACAATAAAAAAAAAAGAGGATAAAAGCCCTTTTTGCTTTTTTTATTCTTTTATGTTTAATATTTAGATTTACCAATTCTTTAATATCTTTTCATGGTTCTTTGACACGCTTCAACAGCCTTGTGTTCAGTTTGATGATGAATTCTCTGGTGATTAGACCTGTAGAGCTCGCTGTCCCAAAAGTTGCCAAGAAAGACTCTAGGGTTCATCCAGAGAGTCACTGTAGTCTCTGAAGTGTCTATCCTTATCAGTGAAGGTTATCTATATCTGATACAGATGTAATCTAGCAAAATTCTAATAAACTCCTATCATTCTTGCACATCGGTGTACCCAGCGCGTGATACAGGAGGAAAGCCAGATTTGAAGGATGATTATGCCTTATTGATAGCACTTCCATGAGCTGATGGCTTTGGTTGGTAGATGATTATCTGTAGGGTATCTTGGAGCAGCCTTGAAAATTGGCTTGTCATGTTTTGTCGTGGCAGTTCGATTGGTCCAACCACTCTTATCTGAAGTCTGATCAATTTTAAATAACTGAGGAATTAAACATCCTTTTTTTTTTTTTTTTTTTTTTTGCTCTTCTTCATCTCTCTGCTCCTTTCCTTTTCCTTTCCTTTCCGATTTAATCATTTCTTGAATGTTTTACGTGTTGGTTTCGGCAGCACAGATATTACAACTTTATTTCTTTTTT
Source organism: Rhizopus delemar RA 99-880 (assembly GCF_000149305.1). Taxonomy (NCBI): domain Eukaryota; kingdom Fungi; phylum Mucoromycota; class Mucoromycetes; order Mucorales; family Rhizopodaceae; genus Rhizopus; species Rhizopus delemar. Next base: position 3,942,640 of record NW_027137827.1, on the reverse strand, counting down.
GAGATTAGATGCACTTTTATCTTTTCGTGATTGATCCAGTCAATCAAACTTTAGAGAGCTTTGAGGACTAAAAAGAGTACTTTTCAAATAAAAAACAGTTTTTTATCTTGTAAATTTCACTTGTCTTTGGCTATAAATTTTTTTTGGTACACCTTTTTGCTATAATTCATGCTGACCGTTCAATATAAACCTCATGCCATTACTGGTACAATCTATCAAGTAAAGCTGAAGACAATAGTAGTTTTCAACAAAGTTTTACTGTTACAAGATTGGATAAACAAACAATCAACCAAGGGTTCTGTTGCCAAGATAACTAGTCAAATAATCATGATGGATGTAGACTAGATAAACCTGCAGTTTGTTAAGCATTAGACACAACGTCCTATCTATTATTTTTCCTGGTGATTTCTTTATTGATGTCCATAGGATGGTTATGTAAACGGCTTTGTTTATTGAACGAATTGTTTCATAATGGTGAATAATGGAACCCTACATCAAGTTAGAAGACACACCTTTCATTTTTTACCCAATTTATTAATGAAAATCTTTGGAAAAGGTACATCACAGCGCTCTTCAATGATTGCAAATACTCTATGGAGAGTAGGCTGATAGGTAAGTGACAATTAGAGGCGTTTTGCACCTATATTGAGTTTGTTTTGTTTTAGGCTGATTCAGCCAATACTGTATGTATGTGCATAATCTAGTTTAGTCGGCAGGATGTCTGAATTGATGTGTTTTTAACAAAAGGTTTTTCTCTGACAGAATCGACAATCTGTACATTAACGGGTTCAGGATGGGATAGAAGCTCATCTATCGGAAATACATTGTATACTCACACAGTCACCACCTAATATGTAACTTCTTTTTTTTTTTCTTTTTTTTCATCTTCTTTTGCATTATAAAGAAATGGCCTTCCTTTCTGGATTTGTTAAAAGCGGATTATCTTTGCTAGGTAAAGATAATTCGGGATTTGGATACAACATTGGTGATAAAGTTGAGTTTTACTCGGAACAATCTCTTTGGAATCTTCATCGAGGAACAAAAAAGGCAAGTCTACTTTACTTGTTTCTTTTTATGCTTTCCTTACTTTTTTTTAGGAGGATGGTTCTGAAGTATCTGTTTTCGTTTTTGATTGTATAAAAAATAAGGACAGGATTTTGTTGGCTAGAAATGCCTTTAAGCGAGTGAGAACAATGAGACATCCAGACATCTTGCGCTATTTAGATGGTATTGAGGTAATAAAAAAAAGAGAGAGAAATAGAAAGCATGCATTGTAGTTCTTATTGAAAATGGTGATAGACAGAGCAAAGTATTATGTTTGTTACTGATCCAATCGAACCATTATCCAACCAACTCAACCAAGATCCAGATAAAAACCTGATCATTTGGGGGCTTTATAAAGTTGCAGTAAGATCTATGTATAAAAAATGAACTTTTAATATTTACTTTGTATAATAGAATGCTATCAAGTTTCTTACCTCGTGTGATATGGTTCACGGCAATGTAAGAATATCATCCATATTTACAAACAAGGCTGGTGAATGGAAGCTAGGTGGATTCGAATTACTCTGCTCTATGAAAGAAGAGAGCCCTATTATTTTGGTAATAAAAAGAAACTTTAAAAAAAGGGAGTTTGGCAAAGAATTTAAAAAAATCCCTTTTGAATAGACATTTGGAGGTCTAGTGCCAGATGCACAGCGTTATGCAACACCTGAAGTAAAGAAATCTGGATGGACTGTGATAAAGGAGTAAGCAAGTAACAAAAAAAGGAAACTCTTAGTAGGACTTTGCAGTATTTATAAAATCATGCATATAGATTACCAGAAGGAGTTATCGATTCGTATCACTTGGGCTGCCTTATTTATGAAGCATACAACCATCGATTTGAAACGACTGACTCATTATTATCGCAAAAGGGCAGCATACCACAAAGTATGTTGCGTATCTATTCACACTTACTGAACCCAAATGTCAAGATGAGAGCGAGTGCAGATATGTTTTTGGACGAAGGATTAGGTCCTAAAGGATTTTTCTCAAATGATTTTGTAAAGGTGAATTTGTTTTTGGAAAATATTAGTATAAAAGAACAAGACGAAAAGGATGTATTTTTTAAAAAGTTGGATTCTTATATTGAATCATTCCCCGGACAATTCTGTAAATACAAAATATTACCAGAGCTCATGAAAGCATTTGAATATGGATCGGGTGGAGCCAAAGTGCTTAGTGCGATTATAAAAGTGGGTGATCATTTATCAGATGAAGAATATGAATCTATTGTTATTGAACCCGTCATCCGAATGTTTGCTTCTCCTGATCGTGCGATACGTGTTAGCTTGTTGGAGAATATGCCAAAGTTCATTGGGCATATGACAAATAAAATGGTGACAGATCAAGTATTTCCAAATGTTGTAAGTCATCAGAGACTCACTCTTGAAAGAAAAACACTAGCTGATGGATTTCATTAGGCCACTGGATTTACAGATATTGTTCCTCTGATCCGTGAACAAACAATTAAATCGGTCTTGCTCTTAGTACCAAAATTAAATGAACGCATCATTAATTATGATTTATTGAAATATTTGGCAAAACTTCAAATGGATCCTGAACCAGGGATTAGAACAAACACTACGATTTGTCTTGGAAAAATAGCAAAGCATCTAAGCGAAAACGTAAGCAATTGCTTCTTTTTTTTTACATCTATTTTACTAAAAAAAATAATATTTCTTTCCCAATGCAAGACAAGGAAAAAGGTATTAATCTCTGCCTTTACTCGAAGTCTAAGGGATACCTTTCACCATGCTAGAGTAGCTGCCTTAATGGCTTTAAATGGTAATACAGTTATAGGCTGATTTATGCAACTTAAACTTAACGTTTTAAAGCTACCGCTGAATTTTATGATGCACAAGAATGTACAGCAAAGATAATACCTGCTATTTCTGTAGTTTTGATTGATAAAGAAAAGTAAGTTGTGGAGGTAGGAGGAATTTGTCATTAACTCAACTTCTTTAGACCAGTACGCGATCAAGCTTTTAAGGCTCTAAATACATTTATAAGAAAAGCTCAAGAATTTGCTGAAAGCATGGTATATACTTGCAATATATTGTAGCAAAACTTCTAATTTTTTTTTGTCTGATAGCCTGAAACTTCCATCAAAGCTGATACTTCTTCTCCTACTTCTGAAGAAGCAGTAGCACAAGCAACCAGTATGGCGAATGTCTTGGGAGGTGCAACAAAAGGACTGGCTGGTTGGGCTGTATCATCAATTCAATCACGAGTAAAAAAAAAAAAAAAAAAAAACCCTTTTTTTTCTTTACAAACCATTAACTCTTTAATATTAGTTCTCAACGCCTAATGGTGAGATTGGAAACCCAATGCAAACCGCATCTGGTACAAATACCCCTACAACTAACCAAGTTATACCATCTGCTTCTCCTATTCCTCCACAGACAAATGCTTCTATTCGATTTGACGTCCAAAGTATAGAACCTGATGTGGTTGAGGATACAAATGGATGGGATGATGAGGATAGTTCCCCACTTGATTTTGGTGAAACAGCAAATGACACATGGGGTATATATCTTTGTTTAGATGGTGAGAACAACTTACTTATTTTTTTTAAAGACAATCAACCCGAAACTTTCTCTCCCCCGGCTGTTCATCACGGTGTAACATCTCCTATGTCTTTTGGATCAAATACTTCCTCTTTTAGTAGCGGCAACAAAGCACAAGGATCAATGAAGTTGGGTCACAGTAAACCAAAGGCACCAGGTAAGACATAATAAAAAGAGCTTGCTTGGACTTTTAATCATCCTTTCCAACAGCAACAGAAGATGATGGTCTTGATTCAATGATTTCAACATTAAGAGATACATCAAGCAAAGCAACTAGTATTGATAAAGACCAGAAAAAGAATGAGCTTGAACGTCGAAGAGAAGAAAGAAGACAGGTAAATAGAAAGACAAGAGAGTGTGTGTGAATAGAACAAATGTTTAATATGTTTTATATAGCGTATGGCTGAATTAAGAGAAAAAAAGAAGGGTGGGATTGGTGTAAAAAGGGTTCAAAACATAGGCCTATAAATGGTAATAGACACACAACTTGTATACACATTTATATAATATCTCTATTTGATGTCTCTTTGTTTTCGTTGTCTTTATTATAATGGTCCCATATATACTATTGTTCATTTTTCTATTTTTTAATGAAGCGTCATGCATGATTTTACCCACTAAAACGGTTCAATCCATACACACAACTACCCTGTTGCCCGAAAGGCCTACTCATTTTGTTAAAAGAGATGATGTCCAGACAAACCTGGAACTTTATCAAAATTGGGCAAGTGTTTGTCGACAATATAAAAACGGTGCATTAGTTGCTTTTACCCCAGACGATACTAATCGTCTTTGGAAAACTGTGACAGAGACAATCAATTGTGGTAATAGCGGGCCGGTTACGGTAACGACGACTGTAAGCGTGAATCCAACGTCAACTCCCTCTAGTAGCAGAAACTCAACCTCTTGTCAAGATCAATGCTGGTCAGATTATCTTTGGCGTAAGATTCCTTTTGGCTTTTTTTTTTCTTATTTTTTCCTAATTTTTTTTTTCTTGACATTAGATACTTATGGTGACGGTATAAGTCCAGCTCAGGGATTTGTAGGAACATTATGTATGATCATCGGTCTGTACTTTCTCATACTCGCCTTTCGTTTCTTTCGCCCAACTATGGCACTGGTTGGCTTTATTTTCTTTGGTAGATGATTAAAAAAAAATACAAATTACATACTAACTCATTGTTTGCAGCTACAATGACATGGATTGGCCTCGTCAATAACGAACCTGTGGGTGGTTATCCATTGGCTGATATAATTTACATTTGTGTTAGTGCTGGATTAGGTTTACTTGGTGCATTCTTGTTTGTTTTCTTTTATCCTGCTGGCATTTATTGCCTAGCAGGATTAGGTGGTTTCTATTTAGCGGTATATATTATGTCCTGGAAAGAGGATTTAGTTATCATCATCGTAAGTGAATAGAGAAAAAACAAAGAATAAGACCTAATCTATTATTTCTTTCTGCTATATAGAAAGTCGCTCGTATATGTTTCATCATTGGCCTTGGTGTACTTTTTTTCATTTTACTCTACTTTGCAGAAACTTACACACTATTTTTCTGTACTGCATTTATTGGCTCCTACTTGTTCTTTTTTGGCCTTGACTTTTTCGTGCATACCGGCTTCATCAATCCTTGGCTTTTGATTTTCGATGGAAATCCTAATCATCACAATACCTATTTAATGAGCACACCTGTGCGGGTCATGTTGGCACTTGTTGCAGCTGTTCTTTTATTTTCTGTTATTTGGCAATTCTACTGGCATGTCATCCGATGTCCTCGCCAATTTGGTGTTACTATTGTAGAAGTAAAGGAAGAGAAAAAGGAAAAGAAGAAGGAAGAGAAGAAAGAAGAAGACAAGAAGCCACCTTCTCCTCAGCCTGTCATGTGCCTTCCCCCACCATACCATCCTCAGCCTATATTTACTCAAAATATCTACGCGCCTCTTCATTCGGCATAATACCCCACTCTTTAATTATTATAGTTGACTAACTTTTTTGAATAAAAAAAGGGGCTATATTGACAGATGTATGGTTTATTATGTGAGAGAATGAATAAAAATGCAGTAATAGATGTTTCAGCAAAATCCTCATTCAAACAATTATTCACTAAAGTAAAATACGTATCTCCAATTTTTTCTGTAACTAAATCCATAATGTTGGCATTGTTTATATTAATTTTGAATACCTTGATTTTCTAATGACTTAAGTACTCTCTGAAAGTATCATTCACACCAAGAAGGAACCTGATGTTCTTTCTTGATAGAAATAAAGAAGATTCTTCAATTGGTTTAGGAAGGAAAACTTAACTGGAAATTTCAAATAGTAAAAAATGGCAGTGTGGCCTTAGCAAAGCAAAGGTATTGCATTATATCTTAAAAGAATCCAATAATATGACATCAACTCAACATTTGAAAGCTATTTATTAACTTGTTTATCACAAATTGGGAAAAGTAACATGATTGTAGCCAAAGATTACCATTCTTAACAAGTCGAAACAAGATCTGTCCTTATAAAGAGCGGATTTAAATAAAAAAGAGTAGATCGAGTATGTATAAAGAAATGTTAAAAATAAATCCAAATGTTGGCGAAACGAGGTCAAATAATGTGATAGATGCTCTCAGAGCCACGCATTATTTTCCTTCTTTGTAATAAAATAATATTTTCCCTTTCTCCCTATATCTTTCAGCCTAAGCATAAGTATTCAATTTTTTTGGGAGGGAATAAGATATGGAATATAAATGTATAAGGAGCTAATTAGATTCTTAGAAATCGACGATACCATGAGTGGGTATCTATCACATTATTCGACTTTGTTTTGTCAACATTTGGATTTACAAAATGTCAAATGTTAAAGCTTGTAGGATGTTTCGGAATTCATATTGTTATTTTAGTCAGGTTGTGGTTTGGGTTGAAATTTTTGAAGTAAGGTACTGTTATATGAAGGTTGGCTTGTTGTAAGTGAGTTAATTTGAGTTAAGATTGCTTGTAAAGCTTGATGTTAAGGTTGTGATAGCCTTGTAAGTTGTTGTTTTATATAGGATTTAAGCAGATGCTTGATAAGTAGTGACCACCAGATCTTATATGTAAGATCAATACGTTGTTTCTTGATAAAGGTTAAAGTAGAGTAAAAAGTTTAAGTGAACAGGGACTTTCTTGTTAAAGTTTGTTAATTATTGAGTAGAAATATATGATTTATTTAAACTGACTAACAATTTCTTCACCATTTTTATATTTTCAACTTTTTTTATCTTTTCAACATTTTTTATCTTTTTAATTTTTTTTATCTTTCTGACTTGACTCGGCTAATCTCTGTGCATCCTTATTGCCATTTTCGTTACAGTGTAATTTTTATTGCTTTAATGGCTTGAGATTTGAATAGGCTTTTAGATTGATGATAGAGTTGATAAGAAGATTTGATAAAAGTTTTTAAAGGTAGATTCGTTGCTAATAGTGACCACCAGATCTTGTTGAGTTGATCAGACTTGTTTGTAGTAATTTAATAAGAGATTTGAAAGTGTTTACAATGAAGATAATTTGCTTCAAGGGACTTGTCTTGCTTGTGTTTTAAGAGAGTTATACCAAAAGATTAAGGGATAAAGATACTTGATTTATTGGTTATTTATATAAAAAGAATATAAGATAAGTGAAGTTTTTCAAAAAGAGAATAAAAAGCCAGGCTTTTTATAAGCAAAAAATATAAAGTTCAATTTTTACAAAAGTAAAAATATTGACGAAGGTTAAAAAATCTTGAAGTGGTTAAAAATATTTCAAAAGGTTAAAAAAATATCAAAACGTAAAAAATATATCAAATGGTTAAAAATTTGTCAAATAGGTAAAATAATGACAACTTGTAAAGTGATTTACAAAACGTTGTAACTTGTTAGTACTTGGGACTTGGCTTGTGTTAAAGTGATGTAGATTTGTTTAAATTGAGGTTTGAAGTCTTGAATGACTTGAGTTTAGGTAACTTGATTGAACGTTTAACAGTTCTTTAGAGTAAATTGTCTTTGAGTAGTGACCACCAGATCTTTTTAGATCAATAAGGTTAAGAATAAGATTGTTTGATAAACGATAAAAATAAAAGGGATCTTTCTTGATTTGTGATAACTCGGGTATCAGATCAGAAAGAATAAGTAAAAATAAAAAGAAAAGAAAAGGTTATTGTGATCCAATAAGAAAAGATTGCTTTTTAAGCGTAAGAAGATTTGATTTATTGAATTGGATAATGTTATTTTGTTTAAAAATATTCATCTTATTTATATAAAAATTGGCGTGGCTTATTGTTTGTGTTGTAATTTTCTTTAGTATATTGCTTGTTTGCGGGTTTAGGTTTTTAAGTATGTAAGTTTTGTCGATAGTGACCACCAGATCTTGTTAATAGTAGATCAAACTTGTTAGAATAGGTTAAACTCTTGAGGTTTAGGAATAGGTTTACAATGAAGATTATTGACTTCAAGGGACTTCAGTATTTAAAATAGAACACAGACCAAAGGGTTTCAATTGAACGCTTGATGGATTTATTGTTTTATAAAATAAAGAAAATATAAAAAGAATATAAAATTCAAAAGTAAAGTGAAGTGAAGTGAAGTAAAAAATAGGGATAAGATATAAGGGTATTTATATGTTTTTGGTTTTTATAATTTTATGTTGTTTTTGGTTTTCAAGCAAAAGAGTTGATACTCCGTTTTCAAATAGGTTGTTACGCAAAAGTTCATTTTCTAACTGGCGTGGTACTAAAAAAAACTTGACTGTATATCTTTCAGTGTTGTTTGACATCTATGTCGAACGACATCAATGTCGCTGGACATCAAAATTATTCTTGTGATCAGCATTGTTCTCTTGATCTAAAATTACATCATTTGTGCTACAACGTCAAAAATTAAAACTTGAAGGTTTCGGCGTTCACATCTTCATAATCATAGCAACAACAGTGTTACAAAAATAATAGACATAGCGGATATTTATTTACCCGAGATTAGGCTGCAAAAATACAAGTGAGGCTACCAGGGGTCGAACCTGGAATCTCCTGATTCGTAGTCAGACGCCTTATCCATTGGGCCATAGCCCCTCACATATTTGATTAAAACTCTAATAAATAGTGCTGTGCTTAATCACGTGATCTGCTGACGTCATCGATTCCTGCAGCGGACGTGCTTTGTTTTAACATTGTTTGAATAAAGAGGGAGTACACCTTTTTTCCGATTTATAGTTTTAAATTCTTTCCTTGGAAGCTTGTCTAACAAACAAATACTTATTGTTCGATCCTTTTGTGTTCACATTCATTTATATATATATAGAGTCTTTATTGTATATGTTGTGCTTCAAAGATAATCATTGTATAGCAATCAAGCGTTATTAACGATTGATAGTGTGAGTATATGGAAATGTAGTCTTATTAATATGTATGTATATCTACCAAAATAGACTGGTGAATGAGAAGCAAGTGCTTATATTAAATTATGTAAAGATCTGCATAATGCTATGGGCATTTCGCCATCTGCATAGTATATATATTAATATCTATACTGTGAAAAGTATATAAACTCTGGACATATATTATTAAATAAAGTTATATATAACTTTGAGTCCTATTGAAATCTCTATTTTTATTTTTGTGAACAAAACAGTATATTTAACTGAACAATGTTGTAGAACAGTAACTGATTGTAGTTGACATTAATAAATATAAGTCTTAATACAAGATCATAATTAAAATAAAATAAAATACAAGTTTATTTAAATAAGATCATACAATCAATTCCAATTAAACATGTTCTTTTAGAATATGTATTGTATTCATGAGAGTTCTTTGATAAGAAGAAGTATCAACTAAAATAACAAAATCCAATCCATTGTCAGGAATATTGCTCATCTTTCACGTAATTGAAATATCGCGTAAAATAACGTTATTCAAATCAGTGAGGAATTCCCAGAATAAAAAGATAATCTATGACAGACATACAAAAGAACAAATGAAAAGTTTTCATAATCATAATTATAGATAACGCTTGCTAAAGTACCTGAATATTAGAAGAACGATCACAATAGAAGATATCAAGCCACTCACTCAATAAGATATAAATACCTGCCTTCAATTAAAATAATTTTTACTAAAAAACTTAAACTGAAATAAAGATTAGTCTCAAAAAGTACTCACACTGTTTCTTGATCTTTGTTTCCACCTTTTTCTTTATTACTTTTACCATTATACAACACTTCTGAGTATATTATTGCAGTATATCCATCAAAAACAATCTCTTAAGATTAAGCCAA